>NC_056066.1:47874820-48177850 GCF_016772045.2 Ovis aries | reverse complement strand
AGAAACTAAAGACAGAAAACTATAAAACACTGGTGAAAGAAATCAAAGAGGACACTAATAGATGGAGAAATATACCATGTTCATGGATCAGAGGAATCAATATAGTGAAAATGAGTACACT
This sequence comes from Ovis aries, assembly GCF_016772045.2. Lineage (NCBI taxonomy): Eukaryota > Metazoa > Chordata > Mammalia > Artiodactyla > Bovidae > Ovis > Ovis aries. The sequence continues at coordinate 48,177,729 of NC_056066.1, read as the reverse complement.
GCCCAAAGCAATCTATAGATTCAATGCAATCCCTATCAAGCTACCAGCAGTATTTTTCACAGAGCTAGAAAAATAATTTCACAGTTTGGAAATACAAAAAACCTCAAATAGCCAAAGAAATCTTGAGATAGAAAAATTGAACTGGAGGAATCAACCTGCCTGACTTCAGGCTCTACTACAAAGCCACAGTCATCAAGACAGTATAGTACTGGCACAAAGACAGAAATATATATCAATGGAACAAAATAGAAAGCCCAGAGATAAATCCATGCATCTGTGGACACCTTATCTTTGACAAAGGAGGCACGAATATACAATGGAGAAAAGACAATCTCTTTAACAAGTGTTGCTGGGAAAACTGGTCAACCACTTGTAAAACAATGAAACTAGAACACTTTCTAACACCATACACAAAAATAAACTAAAAATGGAGGAAAGATCTAAATGTAAGACCAGAAACTATAAAACTCCTAGAGGAGAACATAGGCAAAACACTCTCCGACATAAATCACAGCAGGATCCTCTGTCACCCACCTCCAAGAATATTGGAAATAAAAGCAAAAATAAACAAGTGGGACCTAATTAAAATTAAAAGCTTCTGCACAACAAAGGAAACTATAAGCAAGGCGAAAAGACAGCCTTCAGAATGGGAGAGAATAATAGCAAATGAAGCAACTGACAAACAACTAATCTCAAAAATATGCAAGCAACTCCTGCAGCTCAATTCCAGAAAAATAAGCGACCCAATCAAAAAATGGGCCAAAGAACTAAACAGATATTTCTCCAAGGAAGACATACAGATGGCTAACAAACACATGAAAAGATGCTCAACATCACTCATTATCAGAAAAATGCAAATCAAAACCACAATGAGGTACCATTTCAGGCCAGTCAGAATGGCTGTGATCCAAGTCTGCAAGCAACAAATGCTGGAGAGGGTGTGGAGAAAAAGGAACCCTCTTACACTGTTGGTGAGAATGCAAACTAGTACAGCCACTATGGAGAACAATGTGGAGATTCCTTAAAAAACTGGAAATAGAACTGCCATATGACCCAGCAATCCCACTGCTGGGCATACACATCGAGGAAACCAGAATTGAAAGAGATGCATGCACCTCAATGTTCATCACAGCACTGTTTATAATAGCCAGGACATGGAAGCAACCTAGATGTCCATCAGCAGATGAATGGATAAGAAATCCATGGTACATATACACAATCGAGTATTACTGGGCCATTAAAAAGAATACATTTGAATCAGTTCTAATGAGGTGGATGAAACTGGACCCTATTATACAGAGTGCAGTAAGCCAGAAAGAAAAACACCAATAGAGTATACTAACACATATATATGGAACTTAGAAAGATGGTAATGATAACCCTGTATGCAAGACAGCAAAAGAGACACAGATGTATAGAACAGTCTGTTGGACTTTGTGGGAGAGGGAAAGGGTGGGATGATTTGGGAGAATGGCATTGAAACATGTATAATGTCATATATGAAACAAATCACCAGTCCAGGTTTGATGCAGGATACAGGATGCTTGTGGCTGGTGCATTGGGATGACCCAGAGGGATGGGATGGGGAGGGAGGTGGGAGGGGGGTTCATGATGGGGAACACGTGTACACCCATGGTGGATTCATGTTGATGTATGGCAAAACCAATACAAAGTAATTAACCTCCAATTTATATAAATAAAAAAAACGTTTTTTAAAAAGCGCATTTTTTTTGCCAGATCGATACATTTAATAAACATCTCCATAAAATGTATAATTTTTACTTTATAACAGCTACCCCTAATAACAAGTTAAATTTTTTAATTTTTTAATTGAAGGATAATTGCTTTACAGATATTTGTGGTTTCCTGTCATACATCAACAAGAATCAGCCATGGGTACACGCATGTACCCAGACCTCCCTTCCATCCCTCTCCCCCATCTCCCTCCCCATCCCACCCTTCAGCCTGTCACAGAGCCCCTGTTTGAGCTCTCTGAGTCGTACAGCAAATTCCCATTGGTTATCGATTTTACATATGGTATTGTAAATTTCTTTTTTCAATATAAATTTATTTTAATTGGAGGTTAATTTCTTTACAATATTGTATTGACTTTGCATTACATCAATATGAATCTGCCATCGGTATACACGTGTTCCCCATCCCCACCTGAACACCCCTCCCTCCTCCCTTCCCATACCATCCCTCTGGGTCATCCCAGTGCACCACCCCCAAGCATCCAGTATCATGCATCGAACCTGGACTGGCGATTCATTTCATATATGATATTATACATGTTTCAATGCCATTCTCCCAAATCATCCCACCCTCTCCCTCTCCCACAGAGTCCAAAAGACTGTTCTGTACATCTGTATCTCTTTTGCTGTTTCACATACAGGGTTATCGTTACCATCTTTCTAAATTCCATATATATGTGTTAGTATATCTATTGGTGTTTTTCTTTCTGGCTTACTTCACTCTATAATCAGCTCCAGTTTCATCCACCTCATTAGAACTGATTCAAATGTATTCTTTTTAATGGCCCAGTAATACTCCATTGTGTATATGTACCATGGATTTCTTATCCATTCATCTGCTGATGGACATCTAGGTTGCTTCCATGTCCTGGCTATTATAAACAGTGCTGCGATGAACATTGGGGTACATGTGTCTCTTTCTATTCTGGTTTCCTCGGTGTGTATGCCCAGCAGTGGGATTGCTGGGTCATGTGGCAGTTCTATTTCCAGTTTTTTAAGGAATCTCCACATTGTTCTCCATAGTGGCTGTATTAGTTTGCATTCTCACCAACAGTGTAAGAGGGTTCCCTTTTCTCCACACCCTCTCCAGCATTTATTGCTTGTAGACTTTTGGATCGCAGCCATTCTGACTGGCCTGAAATGGTACCTCATTGCGGTTTTGATTTGCATTTTTCTGATAATGAGTGGTGTTGAGCATCTTTTCATGTGTTTGTTAGCCATCTGTATGTCTTCTTTGGAGAAATGTCTATTTAGTTATTCTCTCCATATCTCCCCTTCTCCCTTCTCTCCTCCTCCTTATGTTCATAGGTCTGTTTTTTATATCTGTTTTTCCACTGCTGCCCTGAAAATAAATTCATCAGAGCCATCTTTTTAGATTCCATATATATCAGTAAATGTCAGTAAATGATATTTATATTTCCCTTTCTGACTTACTTCACTCTGTATAATAGTCTCTAGGTTCATCCACTTCATTAGAACAGATTGAAATGTGTTCTTTTCATGGCTGAGTAGTATTCCATTGTGTATGTGTACCACATCTTCTTTATCCATTCATGTCAATGGACATCTAGTTGCTTCCTTATTCTAACTATTGTAAAGAGTGCTGCAATGAACATTCGGGTACATTTGTCTTTTTCAATTTTAATTTCCTCAGGGTATATGCCTAGGAATGGGATTGCTGGGTCATGTGGTAGTCTTATTCCTAGCTTTTTTTTTCCTTGCCAGCATTTGTTATCTCTGTTATTTTTCTCTTTTTATTTTTTTTATTGAAAGATAAGTGTTTTACAGAAGTTTGTTGTTTTCTGTCAAACCTCAACACGAATCAGCCATAGGTATACATATATCCCCTCCCTTTTGAACCTCCCTCCCATCTCCCTCCCCATTCCACCCCTCTAGGTTGATACAGAGCCCTTGTTTGAGTTTCCTGAACCATACAGCAAATTCCTGTTGGCTATCTATTTTACATACGGTGGTGTAAGTTTCCATGTTATTCTTAGCTTTTTAAGGAATCTCCATTCCATCTTCCATAGTGGCTTCCATCTTCCATAGCATCAGTTTACATAGCCACCAGCAATGCGAGAGTGTTCCCTTTTCTCCACACCCTCTCCAGCATTTACTGTTTGTAGACTTTCTGATGGCCATTCTGACTGGTGTAGGTGGTATCTCATTGTAGTTTTGATTTTCATTTCTCTAATAATGAGTGATGTTGAGCATCTTTTCATGTGCTTGTTAGCCATCTGTATGTCTTCTTTAGATAAAATGTCTCTTCAGATCCCTTTCCCACTCTTTGATCAGGTTGTTTGCTTTTCTGGTATTGAGTTATTTATGAGTTATTTATATATTTTGGAAATTAATTCTTAGTCAGTTGTTTTCTTTGCTATTATTTTCTCCCATTCTGAGGGATGTCTTATCACCTTGTTTGTAGTTTCCTTTGCTGTGCAAAAGCTTTTAAGTTTAATTAGGTCCCATTTGTTTATTTTTGCTTTTTTGTCCATTGCTTTAGGAGGTTGGTCATAGATCTTGTTTGATTTATGAGTGCAGACACATTCCATGAAGTGGATGTTGTTCAGTCACTCAGCCGTGTCCAACTCTGTGACCCCATGGACTGCAGCATGCCAGACTTCATTGTCCTTCACTGTCTCCCAGAGCTTGCTCAAATTCATGTCCACTGAGTCAATGATGCCATCCAATCATCTCACCCTCTGCCCCCTGCCTTCTCCTCATGCCCTCAATCTTTCCCAGCATCAGGGTATTTTCCAATGAGTCAGCTCTTCACATTAGGTGGCCAAAGTACTGCAGCTTCAGCTTTAGCCTTTGTCCTTCCAATGAATATTCAGGGTTGATTTCGTTTATTTTGACTGGTTTGCTCTCTTGATCTCTCAAGAGTTTTCTCCAGCAACACAGTTTGAAAGGATCAGTTCTTCAGTGTTTAGCCTTCTTTATGGTCCAACTCTCACATCTGTACATGACTACTGAAAAAACTACAGCTTTATCTATGTAGACCTTTGTCAACAAAGTGATGTCTCTGCTTTTTAATATGCTGTCTAGGTTTCACATAGCTTTACTTCCAAGGAGCAAGCATCTTTTAATTTCATAGCTGCAGTCATCATTCCCAGTGATTTTGGAGCCCAAGAAAATAAAGTCTATCACTGTTTCCAACTTTTCCCCATCTATCTGCCATGAAGTTATGGGACCAGATTACATGACCTTAGTTTTTTGCAGGTTGAGTTTTAAGCCAGCATTTTCACTTTCTTCTTTCACTTTCATCAAGAGGCTTTTTAGTTCCTCTTCACTTTCTACCATTAGGGTGGTGTCATCTGCATATTTGAAATTATTGATATTTCTCCTGGCGATCTTGAGTCCACTTCAATAATTACTTCTGTTCTTCATGTTCATTTTTTTCTTATGAAAAACTCCAAAGGTTTGTCTTTTAATGCAGTGTTCTTGGTCTCCACATGGTGAGACAGTTTTGAAGGTTTCCTGGCTTTATTAGATAGCCAGTCAACCACATATTATATATATAAGCAGGCTTGGAGAATGTGAATCACTTATTGCAAGGAACCCATAATTTAGGTAGGACTCTCTGTATTTTCTTTTAAATGCAGGTTTCTTTTTGTTGGCAGTCTTAGAGTCTTCTGCTGTCTCATCTTTGGGCCTTTCCCCCTTTTCAAATAAGCTCTCCAGTAATGTTTGTTTTATACTCATTTTGGTTAGGGTTAGCTTGTGGGCTTATCAAAACTGTGACTGAGACAAGTGCACAGTGCAGGAAAGATGCTTGGATGGAAGTGGTAAATAAAATAATGGGCAAGCCATTTGCAGACTAAAATAAGTGTTGGATTCTGACCTAAACAGAAGTACATCAACTCACTTGCCACTATACAGCCTTTCACCAGATGCAGCTTAACTGTCACTTCCACTCAATGATAAAGTTTTGATATGAGTCTGTAAGTAATTGATTTACAATGGCATCTGAGCAGTCAAACCTCTCTGCTAATGATAATCTGTATTTGCAGCCACTTCCCAATCCTAGCATCATGACCTCAACTCTACCTCAGATCTGCAGGCATTAGATTCTCATAAAGAGCATGCAATCTAGATCGCTCACATGGACAGTTCACAGTAGAATTTGCACTCCTATGAGAATCTAATGCAGCCACTGATATGACAGAAGGTGGAGCTCAGGCAGTAATATGAGGGATGAGGAGCAGCTGTAAATACAAATGAAGCTTCACTCGCTGGCCTGCTACTCACAGACTTTGGCCTTCCAAAGTCTAGTTCCTAATGGTACCAGTCCATGGCCCATGGTTTGGTATCCCACCCTTTTTAAATAGGACAGCCCCCACTTAAGGGATTTATTGTCCAGTACAGGAAATTCTCAAAATCCCACATGTGTTTTGCAGCCCATACTAAACTCACTTCCTACTCTACTAATTTCTTTACAGCAGGCTTCCACATATTAAGTATGACATTTTTGTCTTGAATTATGAAAGTACTGACTTTACAAAAACTCAATTATTAAACATTTACAGCTACATAAGAGCTAGGTCCCATTATTATTCTCATTTTACAATTGAATAAATAGGCACAGGGAAGTTAAGTAACTTGCCCAAGTTCTGCAGCTACCAAAGTCATGCTGCTATGTCCACTGGATTGTTTTATGTCATTTTTAATACTGAACCATGAAGATGCCCTATAAAAGCAATATATTTATCTATAAGCCACAGACTCAAGAATATAGTGCACAGCTAAGACAAAAAGAAAAGAAAAAGAACTAAATATATGGGTTTTCCAGGGTCCTGAAAAGCTGAAAATGGACATATAATAATATGCCCAAGTCTTTAAAACACTGGAGAGCCCAGGATGGGGACATGGCCTTGTTGTTCCTGAGGCTAGTTGGAAAATTAGGAAGGACCTGAATGCCATGGACAGTTCCTATTTGGGGTACAGTTTGTTTGCAGCAAGTTTCCCCAGGGCAGCATACAGGTCACATGTGTTAAAGAGCTTGGTTTTGAGAGCAATGTACTTGGCCTATGGCAGGATCCTCCAGGTTTGGCATGAAGAGAAGGAACTTGGGGTAGCAAGACCAACTACACTGCATGCACCCCTGCACTGAGTGGTCACTTAGTTTCTGATGTGATTCCATGTCCTTGGAAACAATTTATCTTTAAAGTGATGAGGGGTGATCTTTTCCCAAAAATTGATAGCCCACCAGAGATGTCATAATGAAGGTTAAAAGAAAAGCAAATACCTTAGGTCCCCAGTTAGGACCTTTTTACTCTTAATTGACATATAAGTCTAACAAACATAAAAGAGAGAAGAAACAGAGCATATGCAAGGCCACACACAGCAAGAGAAAGGATCCCTGAAACCTGACAAGCAGGGAGTAAGAACTCAAAGGCTATAATTCAGCTTTGTTGTTATTCAGTCACTAAGTCATGTTTGACTCTTTATGACCTCATGATCTGCAGCATGTTAAGCTTCCCTATCTTTCACTATCTCCCAAAGTTTGCTCAAGTTCATGTCCATTGAGTCATTGATGCCATCCAACTACCTCATCCTCTGTCTCCCCCTTCTCCTCTTGCCCTCAGTCTTCCCCAGGATCAGGGTCTTTTCCAACAAGTTGGCTGTTTCTATCAGGTGGCCAAAATAATGGCACTTCCACTTCAACATCAGTGCTTCCAATGAGTATTAGGGTTGATTTCCTTTAGGATTGACTGGCTTCAACTCCTTGCAGTCCAAAGGATTTTCAAGAGTCATGTTCAGCACAATTCAAAAGCATGAATTCTTTGGTGCTTAGCCTTTTTAAAGTCCAACTCCACACAGTTCACTATTGGAAAAGACATAGCTTTGTCTATGTCTTTGTCAGCAAAGTGATGTCTCTGTTTTTTAATACACTGTCTAGTTTGTCGTATCTTTTTTCCCAAGGAACAAATCTCTTTTAGTTTCATGGATGCAGTCACCATCTGCAGTTATTTCTAGAGCCCAAGAAAATAAACTCTGTCACTGTTTCCACTTTTTCCCAATCAATTGCCATGACATTATGGGACCAAATGCCATGATCTTGGTTATTATTGAGTTTTAAGGCAGCTTTTCGACTCTCTTCTTTCACCCTTTCCAATACACTCTTCATTTTCTGCCATTTTCTGTCGATAGAGTGGCATTATTTGCATATTTGAGGTTGCTGATATTTCTCCCAGCAATCTCGATTCCAGCTTGTGATTCATCCAGCTTGACATTTCACATGATGTTCCCTGCACATTAGTTAAATAAACAGGGTAACAATACACAGCCCTGACATACTCCTTTCCCAATTTTGAACCAGTCTGTTGTTCCATGTCTAGTTCTAACTTTGCTTCTTGATCTGCATACGGGTTTCTCAGGAGGCAGGTTAGGGGGTCTGGTTTTCCCATCTTTTTAAGAATTTTCCACAGTTTGTTGTGATCCACACAGTCAAAGTCTTTAGCATAGTCAATGAAGCAGAATTAGATTTTTTTTTTTAATTCTCTTACTTTTTCTATGATCCAATGGATGTTGGCATTTAGATCTCTGGTTCCTCTGCCTTTTCTAAATCCAGCTTGTGCATCTGGATATTCTCAGTTCAAGTACTATTGAAGCCTAGCTTGAAGGATTTTGAGCATTACCTTGCTAGTATGTGAAATGAGCACAATTGCATGGCAGTTTGAACATTCTTTGGCATTTCCTTTCTTTGGAATTGGAATGAGAACACCTTTTCCAGTCCTGTGGCCACTGCTGTGTTTTCCAAATTTGCTGACATATTGAGTGGAGCATTTTAATAGCTTCATCTTCTAGGATTTGAAATAAATCAACTAGAATTCCATCACTTCCACTAGTTTGTAGTGATGCTTCCTAAGGCCCATTTGACTTTGCACTCCAGAATATCTGGATCTAGGTGAGTGATGACACCATCATGGTTATCTGGGTCATTAAGACCTTTTTGGTATAGTTCTACTGTGTATTCTTGCTTCCTCTTCTTAATCTCTTCTGCATCTCTCAGGTCCTTGCCATTTCTCTCCTTTATTGTGTCCATCTTTGTATGAAATTTTCCCTTGCTATTTCCAATTTTCTTGAAGAGATTTCTAGTCTTTCCCATTCTATTGTTTTCCTCTATTTCTTTGCATTGTTCATTTAAGAAGGCTTTCTTATTCCTCCTTGCTTTTCTCTGAAACTCTGCATTCAGTTTGGTATATTTTTTTCCTTTGTTCCTTGCCTTTCACATCTCTTCTTTTCTCATTTATTTGTAAGGTCCCCTCAGACAACCACTTTACCTTGTTGCATTTTTTTGGGGGGGATAGTTTTGATCAACACTTCCCATACAATGTTACAAATCTTTGTCCATAGTTCTTCAGGCACTCTGTCTACCAGATCTAATCCTTGAATCTATTTGCCACCTCCACTGTATAATCATAAAAAATTTGATTTGGGTCATATCTGAATGGTCTAGTGTTTTTCCCTACTTTCCTCAGTTTAAGCCTGAATTTTGCAATAAGGAGCTCACAATCTGAGCCACAGTCAGCTCCAGGACTTGTTTTTGCTTTTAGTCATACTTTTTTATTTTCCATATTTCTGGTGATCTGCTGCCTAGGACTTTGCTAGACCTCTCAGTGCTAGTCAATTCCTAGAAACAGCAGACAACTCACTTGAGAACATGTCATTCGTATCAAACTAATAACCCAGAACCTAAACCCCAGCTACTTCCTTTATCAAGCTCTCACACTCATGCCACTTTCCACCTGCTCTATTCACCCAGGGCCAGGTACCAGGCTGCCAGGGAGATCTCCTACACTCCAGAGCCTGCTGAAATTATTCAAACTAGCCAAGCCTAAGCCTATTTACCCTGCCTCATTTATTCCTTCCCATGGAGACTACAGTAAAAGTTCTTGCCCAAGTTTTCCTCTTCTGTGTCCTGGCCAACACTGGTGCTTCCCCATGTGTCCTTGCATGACATGATATGCATCCTGTTTCTAGGTATCTGTGAGTTAAAAACTTCTTACTTCATGACCATCATTTCCATTTTCACATGTCTTACAACCCCTGATTAAAACAAATATCAGATACTCTTGAAATATCATATTACATCATAATATATAACATGAAACTCATAGCGACAACCCTAAGTCATCAAGAAAATGATTAAATCCTGGTAGAATCTAAATGACAAAATACAAATATATATATAATCCATTCTACATAGAATAACATTTCTTTCTATTTTGTTTTTGTTTTTGTTTTTTTGCTTTGATGCTTTCTTTGTATAAGTGTTACAGACTCATAGCAAAAATAGAGAGAGAGAGAAGCAGACAGATGATAGATCACTAAACAGTAAAGAAAGACATACAGCATGTTAAATGCAAAATAGTAGTTCTCTTCTACCTTCTTGCCCCTATTTTTGCCATTAACACTGTTTTGTGTATCATTTCAAGTATTTTCATATGAAGACTCACATTTCCACTTATTTTTATTTATACCAAATCAGATGGTACTAGACACATTGTTCTGTAATTTGCTTTAGTTTACTTTGCATAATTCTTATTTCTCTTTCTTCTTTTTTTAATCTAAGCTGCAAAGATCAGAAAGTGATTTAAAAGTTTTAAAAGTCGTGAAACTGATATGCAGAGAGCAAGATATTGTACAGCACAGAGTACAGAAAACCTCTTTATTCTTTTCTATGCCAATTTCAGTAGCTGTATATTAAGTGGGGTCTAGCCTTACACTGTCCCATGCAGTAGCTATTAATCACGTGACTATTTATATCTAATTTACATTAAATTAAATTAAAAATTTAGTTCTTCAGTTGCACTAGCCACATTTCAAGGGTTGAATGGCCACATGTGGCTACTGGCTGCCATATTAAACAAGGCAGATACAGGAAAAACATTTTCTTTTTAATTATTTTTATTGAAGTATAGTTGAATTACAGTGTTGTGTTAATCACAGCTGTACTGCAAAGTGACTCCATTATACATAAACATATACATCCCTTTTCATATTCTTTTCTATTATGATTAATCACAGGACATTGAATACAGTTCCCTGTGCTATCCAATAGGATCTTGTTTATCCATTCTATTTATACCAGTTTTCTTCTGCGAATCCCAGACTCCCAATCCAACCCTCTCCCACTCCCTTCCCCCTTGGCAATCAGCAGACTATGCTCTATGTCCCTGATTTTGTTTCTGTTTCATAAATAGGTTCATTTGTGTGATAGTTCAGATTTCACATGTAAGTTGTATCATATGGCATTCATCTTTGTCTTTCTGACTTACTTCACTTAGTATAATAATCTCTAGTTGCAATCTATGTGGCTGCAAGTGACACTATTTTGTTCTTTTTACAGCTGAGTAGTATTCCATTGTATCTATGTACCATATCTTCTTTATCCATTCATCTGTCAATGGACATTTAGGTTGTTTACATGTCTTGACTATTGCGAATAGTGCTGCTATGAACATAAGGGTGCATGTATGTTTTTGAATTATAGTTTTGTCTGGATATATGTCCAGGAATGAGACTGCTGGGTCATATGGTAATTCTATTTTTCATTTTTTAAGGCACCCCCATACTGTTCTCCATAGTGGCTGCACCAACTTATGTTACTACATAAGTTTACATGTAAAATGTTCCCTTTTCTTCTCCACACCCTCTCAAGCACTTGTTATTTGAGGATTTTTTTAATGATGGCATTCTGCCCAACATGAGGTGATACTTCATTGTAGTATTGATTGTGGTACTTCATTGTAGTTTTGATTTGCGTTTCTCTAATAAATAACAATGTTGAGCATCTTTTCATGTGCCTATTGGTCACTTGCATTTAGAAAGAACATTTACATTATGACAAAAACTTCTATTGGATATCTTTGGTATAACTTTTATGCATTTAGAGAGCGCTATATACAGAATATTGAAAATAGACGAGCTGAGAAGCTAAATGAGGCCAGAGAAGCAGCAACCAGTACTAAAGACAGCAGGAAGCTGCTCTGCCCCAAGACAACAGGGATCTTAGGAAAATGTGTTATTTCCAGTACCCTATGACTGAGTGATCTGACAGAAATTGAGTCCACGGAGAAGACACAGCCACTCCTAGAGATGCTGCTCAAAGACTAGAGAAGAAAGAAAAATAGACCTTCCTCCCACCACTTTCCCACCTCCTTCAGTTATTTCCAAATGGCCCCATTCAGCATGAAGGTAGCAGTCAGAGGAGCCTGGGAAGAGGAGCCTACAGGATAAGGGGGCAATATGTACAACATGCAGGGCACCTAGAGAGGAGGTGGACCTGGTTAATCAGGAGAATGGCAGGCACTCTGAGGAAGCAAAGGCCTCATCAATGGAACTAGGATGGTACCCAAGGAACAGACCCTGAAGGCCCGTGGAGGCAGCCTAAACACCTATTGGTGGGTCTTATGAAAAATGTCATGATCAGATTTGTATTTTAGGAAGATGATTGGCTAGGCCAGCAATCCTCCAAATGTGGCTTCTGGACCATCAACATCTACATCACCTGGAAACTAATTAGAAATGCACATGCTCAAGTCCCAACCCAGGCCTGGGTCAGAGTTCTGAGGGTGGGACCCTGCAGGCTGTGCATTAAGTAGTCCTCCAGATGACTCTGACTCCTGCTGGAGTTTGAGAACCCCTGTTCTAGTCTGGAGGTGGGAAGACTAAAGGAGATCTAAGTGAGAGATGATGAGGGTCTGGTTAGGACTGGGACATGGAGAGGGTACTTGACAGCAATGAAAAGAGGAACTGGCAGGCCTGGTGATGAGGCAGACGTGGCAACAGGGCGAGAGAAATCCATCAGGAACAAGCAGAGGCTGCCCATGTGAGGAGGTTCATGGGATACCAGACAGAAGCCTTGTGAACTAAAATACATTTGAGCACTGAACAGCTACTGAGGCGCCATGCCAAGAAACTGCAGAGAAGGCGTGGCCCCTGCCATCCAGAACCTGACAGCTGACACTGATTCTGCAGCCGAACGGTAATGCCTTAACTCCCTCCATTAGATTAAAGAAAGCATCTGCCTTCCCTAAACATGCAGAAGGTCCTCACAGGGCCCCCCACAGAATCTGCATCCTTCCTGAGCACCAGCATCTAGAAAAGACCTGACACTGACGCCGCACACCCCGGGAATCCCTCAGGGAGGGATTGCACCTCTCTCTTTTCTTTACCCCAAACGAGGAGTGCAGGGTTTAGACCAGCCCCATTCAACTGAAACATCAGGCGAGCCACACAGGCAAGTTTAAATTTTCTAGTAACCTCATTAGGAAAAGTCAAAAGAAACCAGCAAAATTAAGTTTAATAATGTACTTTATCTAAGCCAATACTCAACCTGTAGTCACCATTAACAAACTATTAACAAGATATCTTACATTCTTTTTTCTTTCATATTAAGTCCTTGAAATTGTATGTGCTTGTCACACTCATAGCACATTCCAGCTTCAACTCCTGCTATTTCTAGTGCTCAGCAGCCATATGGATCTGGTGGCTCCCATGTTGGGAAGTGCAAGTTTAGAAGATAGTAATTGCTTGTTTGGGCTTTCCTGAATAAATAGAATAAATGTGGGCACTCTTTCCCACAGGTTTGTGACAAGCAGGGATGCCATCTGGTTGCCATTGTTCTGTGGGAGGAAATAGGGGACCATTGGAAGTGAGGGAAGGGAAATAAAAAGAATTTGAAGATCTAAGTTGGGAGGGAGTGAGAGTATCCCAGAAAGAGAGACAAATGTGGGGAAGAGGGTAAGAGGCCCATTAAAATATGGACCCCAGCCTCCACTGTCCATACATCAAGGAAAATGTATCCCAGCAGCACTGCTGTTTCTACCATGAGAATCTCCCCGATGCTGAGTCTGCATAGTTTACATTTATTTAGCATGGAGTGAATAATGCAGGCCCAGCTTTTCTGCTTTTACTGTGTGACCTTGGGAAAGTTACTTATATCTCTGTTCCTCTGTTTACTTGTCTATGAAATGGAATTCATAGTAATATCTTCCTTAGAGAACTGTCATGAAAATTAAACAAAACTATGGAAACAAAGCTCTTAACATTGTACCAAGCCACATGGAAAACATTTTTTAAATGTAAACTGTTATGATTATTTTCGTTAAAATGGAAAAATCCAATTCTTTGATACTTTTCAGTATAGAAGTCTTATTATCATTGATAGAATAATTTTTTATTATATATAATTGCTTTTAGGTTTTACAAGACTCTATTTGAGAACAGAGAGAGAACATGGAGGTTGAGGGGAAGATCTCAGACTGGAGCTCAGGACTCACCACCACCTTTCAATCTCAGATGGGCCGGGCAGGGAGAGAAAACACACAAGTGACACAGCACAACCGACTCCCCATGGAAAGAGTGAGGAAACCAATACCAGCAAGTGAAACCTCAGGCTGGGTCTGTGAGGGCTACTCTGCTAGGAACTCAGGCAGGAGGCGAAGCCACTCAGTGTGTATGGGAACTGGACCCTCGCACCCTGCTCACAGGCTGTGGTTTCCCAGCCTCCTCTCTGCCTAGGCTTGGCTGCTATCTCTTGTCTCCATTCCTCGGGGTAGACCCACACCTGTGGCTTTATTTGTATTGCAGGGTACGCCTATATCCCATCACACAAGCCTCAGGGCTCTACCCAATTAAAAAGCAGTTCCCAGCCCCTTGTAAGGCTGGGAACACCTAGCTTCCCATCCTGCCCAGGAGACATGTCTCAGCCACCACTGTGAGTGTGGCTGTGTGTTTCAGTGCAGCTAGTAAGTGGCTGTGCTGACCATAGTTGACCTCACCCTTGCTTACCAACTCTGTTCCTTCTCAACTCTTACCAATGAAGACTCCAAGGAGACAGTTAGGAAGTGCCATGCTTTCTCCATTCCACCATATCGCCCTGATACTAAGAATTCTAGGGGATGATGCTAAAGTAAAGGAGAGCAGCTTCAAAAAACTGGAATCAACCTCCTCATACTAGACCATGTATAAACTGGTGAAATTTGCTGCCACACCTTCCCTGGGACTGTAGATAGGAATCTGGCTTCTAGAATGGAGACACTTCCACAAGAAAGGGAGCCGAAGCCCATACCCAAGTCACAGCACCAGAAAAACAGCGTCCTCCCCACAAGTTCTCCCTCAGAAGGAACAAAGCTGGGTATTTTGGCTGCCCAATACCATGTTCCCCCAGAGACGTACAACTAACCAACAGAAATCCAAGTACCTTCCAAGCTGAGATCAGACAGAACTAAGCATTGTTTTATTTTACTCTATAATTTTTCTACCACTTGACTTCAGTGACTCCAAACCTTAACAAATCTAGGGGTAGGGACAGAATAAATCCCAGAGAATGGAAGTTTCCTGCAAATTTACCTTCATTTCCTCCTACATGGTCAGCAAAGGCTAATAAGTATGTCCATTGAACAGAAATTCAACATAGCAAAACAAGTAGGTTTAACAATGAAGCACCAGAATGGGTCTTTTTCTATATAAAATACTTAATGATTATTTTAACCACATTGTCCCACCAACTCTTTGGGTCAAACAACCATCATCATCAATTTGTTTCTCTTCATTAAGCAGTTCTTATGGGTCAGGAAAATAAAGAGCCTCCTCCCAACTCTCAACCCCACTATATTTCCCAGAGCAATCTTTCAAGAGACAAACTGAATGGCCAACATGTCCCTGTCAGGACCAAGTACTGATTTCATGCCTCGTGCTGAGCCAGTGGCTTAGAATCATAGATGGTGAGTTCTCTTAAGGAACTCACAGTGGAGTGGTAAAGGTTGATACATTCACACAATAAACAGAGATAAATACATTTGTGGAGATGTGTACAAGATATAGCAAAGGAATGAAGAAGCCACCTCGGAGTGAGATTACCAAAGGACTATTTCAAAGAGAAGGTAAAGTTTCTTTTGTCCTTAAATTGTGCTGAAGTTCACTGGGTGAACAAAAGCGGAGTGTAAATACCACACTGATGCCACAGAACATGTGCAACAGTATGGAGTTCAAGATGGGCGTGGGATGGGTAAGCCAGGGCTGGGTGATAAGTGGCCAAGCCATTGGAAGGTTTGAAGCTGGGAAGTAACAGGATCAGGTATGCCTCCTGGAATCTTATCTCTGGCGACCCTGGGAAGACTGGTTATGGGGAGACAGATTAAAATGGAGACATCCCTTACAATGCCACTGTAATCAACTAAGTAGGATTCTACAGATTTGAACCTATTTCTAGAATTAGTGCCATGCTGGGCTCAGTCGCTTCAGTCATGTCTTACTCTGCAATCCCATGGACTGTAGGGATTTTCCCAGCAAGAAAACGAGTTGGTTGCCATGCCCTTCTCCAGAGGATCTTCCTAACCCAGAGACTGAATCCACATCTCTTGTGTCTCTTGCATTGCAGGTGGGTTCTTTACTGCTGACTCACCAAGGAACCCTAAGAGGAGAAAATTCAAGGGTTACGTAGGAAGTAGAGCCAAAGATCTTAGTAGCCCACTAAGAAGAGGCAAGCTCCCTGAAGGGCTGCTGTATTAGGTGCTACCTTAGTCTGCTGCTGCTGCTGCTGCTAAGTTGCTTCACTCATGTCCGACTCTGTGCAACCCCGTAGATGGCAGTCCACCAGGCTCCCCCATCCCTGGGATTCTCCAGGCAAGAACACTGGCGTGGGTTGCCATTTCCTTCTCCAATGCATGGAAGTGAAAAGTGAAAGTGAAGTCGCTTAGTTGTGTCTGACTCTTCGCAACCCCATGGACTGTAGCCTGCCAGGCTCCTCCATCTATGGGATTTGCCAGGCAAGAGTACTGCAGTGACCTCAGTCTGGATTACTCCAATGCCAGATCCCAGATCCCAGTATATAAGAATTTGGGTGCAGGTAGTTTATGTGAGAAGCAATAGCAGCAAGGACTGGGAAGGTGAAAGAAAGAATTAGGAGAAGCTGTTACAAATGGCAGACTGCTACAGGCTGTAGGGCTGTGTCCCCTGGGCACCCTCTCAGACACTGTGCAGAATATAGCTCAGGGCTGACCTAGATAGTGAGGAAGCCTGGATTCACATCCACCAGCTCTCATCCCTTAACAGTTGAAGACCAATCCTAATTCCCCTGCTCTGCCCCAAACCAGGATGAGTCAGCCCGCAGGCCAAAGAAAGCTTCAGGCAGAGAACACAAGTTCTTGCGGTCAGAAGTGATGAGTGTGACAGAAAGTGTCCACCAAAGTTGCCCACAACCACTAGGGTGGGTGGAGTTGGTAAAGACAGCACAGCACAGTCTGCTAGGTGTCTAGAAGGTCATAGACTCAGATGGTCTAGCAAGGCACTAGTAAATAACTTCTGAGATATCATGTCACTTTCACCCCTTAACAAAAATTTCAGCTCAGTTCAGTCGCTCAGTCATGTCCAACTCTTTGCAACCCCATGAATTGCAGCACTCCAGGCCTCCCTGTCCATCACCAACTCCTGGAGTTCACTCAGACTCATGTCCATAGTGTCAGTGATGCCATCCAGCCATCTCATCCTCGGTCATCCCCTTCTCCTCCTGCCCCCAATCCCTCCCAGCATCAGAGGCTTTTCCAATGAGTCAACTCTTTGCATGAGGTGGTCAAAATACTGGAGTTTCAGCTTCAGCGTCATTCCTTCCAAAGAAATCCCAAGGCTGATCTCTTTCAGAATGGACTGGTTGGATCTCCTTGCAGTCCAAGGGACTCTCAAGAGTCTTCTCCAACACCACAGTTCAAAACCATCAATTCTTCGGTGCTCAGCCTTCTTCACAGTCCAACTCTCACATCCATACATGACCACAGGAAAAACCATAGCCTTGACGAGATGGACCTTAGTCGGCAAAGTAATGTCTCTGCTTTTGAATATACTATCTAGGTTGGTCATAACTTTTCTTCCAAGGAGTAAGCGTCTTTTAATCTCATGGCTGCAGTCACCATCCGCAGTGATTTTGGAGCCCCCAAAAATAAAGTCTGACACTGTTTCCAGTGAGCTTTAAAATACACTAATTAAGAAAGTCACATTAACAGCCTGGATGGGAGGGGAATTTGGGGGAGAATGAATGTATGTATACATATATATATATATATATAGCCGAGTCCCTTCGCTGTTCACCTGAAACTATCACAGTGCTGTTAGTCTTCTATACCACAATACAAAAAAAATTTTTTTTCAAAATTTTTAAAATTGTTTTTCTTAGAAAAGAAAACCACATTAAGAAAGCTTACTAGGTGAGTTTCATATGGCCATCTTGTATTAGAGTATTAGTGTGTATATTTGAGTATGTGCCATCTTGTATTAGAGTGTGGGTCATGGCTACAGAGGCTTTAAGAAATACATCTAGAATGATGGACTGATAATAGAAGCATCAAGACTACAACTGTAATACTACACATAACTACTTATGATTAGGAGAGTAGATGAGAAATTTGGTGCAGGATCTAAGAATGTCAGTAATGTAAGAAGCTTCCAAATTATGAACTGACTCTGGCTAAATGTGGATGTCTCATGATGCCTGGAGGGAGGGTAGCCAAGTATTGCTTGATACTTATCTTTTGAGGCTTGGAACTATCTGATTTGGTTTCTAGATCAACTACACTCTGGTAATCTTCTGAGGACGTTTTCTTTCTTTCTTTCTTTCTTTTTTTTTTTTTCTGGCATTCCTCTGGACCTCAGTCTCTCTGTTATATTAAAGAAGGAGGCTGCCAAGAGGTCTCAAGGGATCATCCCCAAAGAAATACATATGAATGTGAACAGGATTTGTAACCCTAGAGAAACCTCCACACACTTTAAACTTATCTTGAGAAAAATCAGACATTTCCTACCCACAGATTTGAATCAGCCTGAACCTAAAGTATTTAATTTCCATATTTAGAGCAATAGTTGCCATTGGTATATAATACAAACCATTCCATGCAGCTGCGATTCAGGCATATACCGATTACTGTTAAAACTACACAGAATTCGAGCTCAATTTCACAAGACAGAAATACGACTTTTTTTTTCTTTTGGTCATAAAAGATCACCCAAGGAAGTAGCATGACAAAATGTTTCCTGATGCTGTTACAGGCATATGGCTGAAACTCAACCTCAGGCACATCTGTACAAAAACGTACTGAGCAACCCACAAATAGCCGAGCTTTTTGGCAGCATTAACACCCAAGCATCAGCAAGCCTTCTGTCGTTAATTATTTGGGACATCTCCTGCTTTGCTTTTATAATATCCTGAGCTGTTTATCAAAGAGGTCATAACATGAGAAAGTATCTGTGCCATCTTTAATAAAGAAAAAATCTGACTGGACAGGGAGAGAAGGAAAAACACTGTTGCAATAGAGCAACAATCAAATTATGTCTATAATGGGCTTTAAATCTTTAGAAGAAAAGATCTACAGTTTAGCAGTACAAAGCAGTATTATTCCTGTTGTTATTAAAATCTGCCCTCTAATCCTTCGCACATATGTAATACATCTCGTCCAAGGATCTCAAAGTTCATTATAAATAAACAAGAGGCTATGCTTTACAAAATCTAGCCAAGGCCACAAAAGAGATGGAATTCTCTGGTCATGAATAAGCCAACACTTTTGGAACAACTCACAAGCTAATGATATAAAGTCTCTTGGTTTCATCAAAGTTTGGGGAAATAATTGGGTTTGGTTTGCAAAAGGCACTCAATAACTGCTCATAGGCGTAAAGATTAATAAAAGATCTGCTGCAGGAGCATGATGGAGATTAGTTAATTCAAGTGAGATTTTTTTTAACAAATGTATTTAATGTGCGAATATCTCTGCAAATCATGTAATCCCTTATAAATTCACTGTAATCCAGAAGGCCTAATAACCTTAGAATCAAAACAGAGAAATGCTACTTACTTACCTCCCTGCCACATGTAGCTTCACTACTATCTTTCCATATCCCTGCAGAATTAATCTCTTGGGTAATTGCAAATCTGAGTCCCAGTGAACCCAGAGGAAAGTCATCTAAGGCAAGAAAACAGAAAGCTCACAATGTTTGAGGAGCACAAATACTGCAATTAGCTGGTAAAGTTAGACCCTTTACTTATCTAACAAATATTCACCAAAGTCACAGAAGTCAAAGGGAAGTGTTTGAGTGTTCAGTGTATGCCAGGCCTTGTGTTTGACATTGGCTTAGTTGACAAAACAACAAAGGTTAGAGATAGGGGAACGAGAAAAAAGGAACTTTTAACCTAATGAGTGCTACCTGGGGTGATGGTCACTGGGACTTGTAACCCTAGATCAGGTTTTCCACTTTGGCCCTTTTGACATTGGAGACCAGATAATTTGTAATTGTGAGGATCTATGCACAGTAAGATCTTTAGCGGCATCCCTGGCCTCTACCCACTAGATGCCAGTAGCATTCTACTCCCTCCCCTACCCTGTGCCAGTTGTGACAACCAAAGATGTCTCTAGACGGTGCCAAGTGTTCCCTGGAGGGCAAAACTGTCCTCTGGCTGAGAAACCACTCTCAGATCTTAGAAAATAATCAATCTTCTTTCACTTATATATTGATATCAACTGGACAATGATGATTAAAATATTTGCCTGTATCTTCAACCAGTACATCTCCAGGTATTTTCAAAATCTGGCATCCAGATCAATCAGTGTCCAAAGGCCATTTATATAATTATGCATCCTATTTCAAAAAGGCATCTACCCTCATTTCTGTATTTTAAAATCAGTCTCCGAAAGTAGCATTTATATTGAAAATATCAAAACAGAATATTTACTAATATTTTAAGGGACTGCATATAAGATGATAGTAAATCTCCATGATGTCATATGTCAAAGAATGACTCAGAGACATGTAGTTAATTATCTGCATGCCAAACAATTCACTTGTATGTAAAGGACGTGGCTACTGGATTGCTGTCAGTGAACAGACGTAAAAGCAGGACTGGAAAAAAACAGTGGTGAGAAAGAAGAGGAAAAAACAATAAGAACAGTAGACCTTATTTTGTATTTTGGAGGTAAACTAATTAGCTGCCAGTTAGCAATGAGGTCTGTCTGGGCCACCTGCCCTTGAACAGGCCATGTAAGGTACCAGACAAAGCAATTTCAGTTGACGATGGATTCTCCAAGAAACCTTGAGGGTGTTGCTGAGTATGCATGAGAGACTGCCTGTGACATGTCCGCTGGGTCCTACATCAGATGAGCAAGAACTCTACCATTTCTCTATTCAGAATAACTCTCACAGGAAGACTGGTTTTAATATAGCAGACATTTTTTTTTGTTCTAATAGAAAGGAATTGCTACATAAAACAAGCTCCAAATTCCCAAATCTAGAAATCTTAGACCTGGAGATTTCTCTTCAGACATGGATTATTTCTGTTCTAAGTGACAGACAAGCAAGTACTAGGCTTTTCCTCCTATTCACCACGTTGCAGAAACTGCCAGTCTCAGGTTCCCCTGCTCTTCCCTCCTGCACTGGAGAAGATTCTAGACTCTGAGAGTGCCAGTGATAAATGACAGGAGAGAACTTCTTGAAGTGCCACAAACTTCTTGTTTCCGGAAAGGCTATCATCCCTTTCTTGCATCATGGTGAGTTACTCTAGTAAACAAACATCCATTGCTTGGCATCCATATCTGAGAGACAAGTTTCTGGCACAAAGTGGTCAGTCAGCCAATGGCAAATATTGCTGGAGTTTTCATCATTGTTGTTGTTGTTATTCAGTCGCTAAGTTGTGTCCAACACTTTGCAACCTCATGGACTATAGCACACCAGATTCCTCTTTATCCTCCACTATCTCCCAGAGTTTGCTCAAATTCACGTCCTTTGAGTCAGTGATACTATCTAACCACCTCATCCTCTGCCACCCCCTTATTCTTTTGCCCTCAATCTTTCCCAGCATCAGGCTCTTTAACAGTGAGTTGGCTCTTCCCATCTGGTGGCCAAAGTATTGGAGCTTTATCTTCAGCGTCAGTCCTTCCAATGAATATTCAGAGTTGATTTTCTTTAGGATTGACTGGCTTGATTTCCTTTCTGTCCAAGGGACACAAGAGTCTCTCCAGCATCACAATTCAAAAGCATCAATTCTTCATTATAGTTAGCATTTATCAAACACTTAGTATGCTCCACGCATTGATCCAAGCACTATGAATATTCTGTTTCATTTACTCTTCACATCAACCTTAAATTTTTGTAAGAACTATTTTATCCGCATTTTACAGATGAAGTCTAGAAGGTGATACATTCCTATTGTTGCAAGTTCATATAATTATTTTTAACATTTTAATAATCTCCATGTTTTTCCTTGGAAATAACTGCCTGTTCTTGACTCTGTCTTTTCTTGATTTCTTGACCTCTGTCTTACTGTGGCATTGAAGAAGACTCTTGAGAGTCCCTTGGACTGCAAGGAGATCCAACCAGTCCATTCTAAAGGAGATCAGCCTTGGGATTTCTTTGGAAGGAGTGATGCTAAAGCTGAAACTCCAGTACTTTGGCCACCTCATGCAAACAGTTGATTCACTGGAAAAGACTCTGATGCTGGGAGGGATTGGGGGCAGGAGGAGAAGGGGACGACAGAGGATGAGATGGCTGGATGGCATCACTGACTCGATGGACGTGAGTCTCAGTGAACTCCGGGAGTTGGTAATGGACAGGGAGGCCTGGCATGCTGCAATTCATGGGGTGGCAAAGAGTCGGACACAACTGAGCGACTGAACTGAACTGAACTGATCTCTGTCTTTGCCTGCCCCACTCCCACTCCAATGTTTTTAACCTCTCCTTAAAATGTACTTCAAATTTTTCATTTCTCTGTTGAGTGATGGAGCCCAGAATTAGAAGTAATTGATTCCATTTTTGAGGGTTCATCTAAGCATGGCTCTATTTCTGAGCATACTACCAGCCAGACACTGGAAATCACTCAAATATATGATGAAGACATGATTTTTGCCCTTTGAGGTCCTCCCAGAAGGAAACCAAGAAATGCCCAACACAACAATGAGACATGAGCAATGGACCAAGGAATCCAGGAGGAGAGAATGACCCTGCCTGGAACCATAAAGGAAACAGCACATAAACTGAGTTTTGAAAAGGAGAGGGAGTTAGTCAACAGGGGAGAGAGAAGGAAGTGTTCTGGTCAAAAGAAATGATCTCATACAAAAACACTTTTCCTTTGCACTGTATACCCATTTACTTTTGCAATAAATATTTTCACAGAAACCATGTGCCAAATACAGCAGTAGGTGCTGGGGATGCGATGGTGAACAAGAGAGGCAAGGCTGGGGCTTGTGTGGACCTGATATTCTAATGAAGGACAGTGTGGCTGTTGGTTTCCAAGATGGCCAACATCATTTCCCTCTCCCTCCTGTATGCACATCATGTTCTTTCTTCCTCCCATCAGCAGCTGGAGCTATGTCTCCCCACTGAAATTTGGGCTGAGCCTCTGACTGCTTTGACCAATCAAATGTGGATGAAGTAACATTCTGGGACTTCCAAGCTGAGGCATGAAAGAGGCCTGAAAATTTCCACTTTCTCCTTTTTGGAGTTCTGAGTTTCCATGAAAAGTGTACAGGCTCCCATCGGGATGAGAGTCTACCTTGAGGAATACAAGACACCATACATCTTACTCCACACGACCATCAGATGCTGCTGCACGAGAGTTATCCCGTTATCTTACTATTGCATAACAGATCACTCCAGAACATTTGGAGTGGCTCAAAACAGTAACATTTGCTTGCTCATACATTTTCAACTTGTGCAGAGCTTGGCATCACTTCCTGATGCTATACATTGTGCCACCTGGAGTAAACTTGATTGAGGTCTAAAGGATTCACATACAAGCTTGCTAAGTTGTGTGGCCAGAACTGAGACTTCATATAACGTGGACTTCTTCAGGCTGGGTTCCAAGTGTGAGTGTCCCAAGAGAGTGTCCCAATGGAAGCCATATTACCTTTCATGAACTAGCATTGGAGTTACATAGAATCTCTTCTGCTTTACTCTGTCCTATTAGTATTGAGCAATTCACAACGGCCTACCTAACTCAAGAGGAGGGGACATAATCTCCACCATTTGATCAGAGTGTAGCATGTAGAATAGGTAATATTGTTGTGGACATTTTTATCTACAGGGTCCAAGCAAGGCCAGTAGAAAAACTGATGAGCTTAACCATGGCCGATCCATGGAATCATGAGATATAATAAAATATATGTTGTTTTAAGCCACTGAGTTTGGAGTGATTTGTAGACAGAGCAAAAAGACCACTAGAGAGCTGAAACACATTTTAAAACTATGCATATATATACATATTTGGATAAAGAAGATCAGATTTTAAAAATACATTTGAATAAACATTTAACAGAATAATGGGAGGAAATAGAAATTCAGGTCTACTCTAGATCGGACGTCGAAGGTGGCCTTTCTTTTTTTTTTTTTTTTTTTTGCTATGGATTGAAATTTTATAATGAGAATGGATAATTTCAAAAATAATATTTTTTAAATGTATTAGATGGAATAAGATTAATATAGAAGAGGAAAAAAATATTCCAACCTAAAATAGAATTTGCAAAGAAATTTATATAGGATAAATAACCTCGTTCCCAAAAGTCCCAAAGAATTTCCAAGCTCTGAGCTAACAAAGCAGGGGGTGGGGTGGGGTTTTGGAACAATTCTACAGGAGTTAAAATAAAGTTTGGCCATGTGGGTGAGTCAGGCTCTCAAGGAGCCTTTTAAGATCATCACATAAGGCAGAAGTTGCCTGGAGTCATTATCACCTTGAAAATATCTTCAATCACCATGGAGTCTACAAGTTGATAGATTTTCCTCCAGCACTGGGACAGATCATAGCTTTCACTGGAGCACCAGATAGTTTATGACATGCATTAAGAGCATACAGAAAATAAATAAAGGTTAGAATCACACTCAGTCTGATAAGATGCTCAACCTGATTGGCATATTGGAACCAAAACAGATTTACACCTGCTCTTGTTCTTCACCGCTGACTAGATTGAAAGTTTCATCACTGTAATGCTTTTAGTTTCCTTTTCTCTCTCTCTCTCTTTCCCCCCAACCCTCCAACCACCCCCCACCTCTGGATCAGTTCAGTCTCTGTCATGTCCAGCTCTTTGCAACTCCATGAACTGCAGCACGCCAGGCCTCCCTGTCCATCACCAACTCCCAGAGTCCACCCAAACCCATGTCCACTGAGTCGGTGATACCATCCAACCATCTCATCCTCTGCTGTCCCCTTCTCCTCCTGCCCTCAATCTTTCCCAGCATTAGGGTATTTTCAAATGAGTCAACTCTTCGCATGAGGTGGCCAAAGTATTGGAGTTTCAGCTTCAACATCAGTCCTTCCAATGAACACTCAGGATTGATCTCCTTTAGGATGGACTAGTTGGATCTCCTTGCAGTCCAAGGGACTCTCAAGAGTCTTCTCCAACACCACAGTTCAAAAGCATCAATTCTTCTGCCCTCAACTTTCTTTATAGTCCAACTCTCACATCCATACATGACTACTGGAAAAACCATAGCCTTGACTAGACAGACCTTTGTTGGCAAAGTAATGTCTCTGCTTTTTAATATGCTGTCTAGGTTGGTCATAACTTTCCTTCCAATGAGTAAGCATCTTTTATAGTTGATGTCAAAACACCCAAATGAACATATGTCCTGACTCTCTGTGTACAGAGCTGCTTTCAGTTGCTTTTGCTTCCAGGTCAATCACAACTGTGGGAGAAGAGTATTGGGGGAAGGCTCCAGGGCAGAACTTAGGTCCAAAGAGGGAAGTCCCTAACTCCACAGTAAGCATGAAGAAAAAAGCAAAAGGCAGCAATGAATAGAAAATAAAAACATCATCCATGCCTAGAGCAAACCCATTTCAGCTTTGGATAACTTAGGGTTCCCCAACCCTGTTTGTCATACAAATGGGTGGGCCATAGATCCATGTATCTAGTGCAGACACCAGAGTTTACCAAAGTGAAAAACAGTGATTATAGGCAGAGAAGTAGTAGAGCACACGGAGTCTTTGAGCCTCTCATTAACCCATGCTTACGTTGAGCATGGATAAAGTGTGTGAACATGGCCAAAATTCCAGTCATAGGACTCTAACCCATGACAGTATATGTTTCTATAGCATCAGGAAAAGGGAACGGCTATGAAAAATACGTTACTTTGAAATATTCTGGCCAGGGAAGAGACATTATTAGAAGCAATTTTGGAAGCTGAGTGCCTGCTATCAGCCTGCTAAGCTAACTCAGGCCTGCTGAATCAGTTCTTTGCTAAACTGTCAGAAGGAAATCAGACTCCAGGTTCATCCAGATTTCTCTGTCCTCACTGCTTTCTATTCATGCAAGTTAAAAAGAAACACACCTATTGTAGAAAGAGACCTCCAGATAGTACATGTGCCTCATAACTTTAGTAAACAATCTAATCCTCCTTTTATGAACAGGTGGTCACTATCACCAGATATTTGAAGATACAAAGGCACAATCGATATAAGCAGAAATCAACAATACAAGAAGTAGATGATAATTTTTTAAGTTCTAATTATGAGAAGACAGTGGACCCATAAGAATAGGCATTCAGAGAACAAAGAGCTTTTCGACACTAAAAACCTGATTCCCAAAATAATATATTGAACAGAAGGGCTGAATAATAAATGACAAAAAATCAACCAAAATATTGTGCTAGATGATAAATCTCGTAATAAAGCACAAAAAGAAAGAGACAGAAAGAAAGAGACAGAGAAAAAAACAAGAAAGGAAGAGAGGGAGGGAGAAGAAGAGAAGGAAAGAAACCGATTAGATTGAAAATACAAAAGTACAATTTTAAAAACATGGAAGAGAATCCCAGGATGCCAACATTCATCTGGTAGGCATTCAAGAAACAGAGAAGAGAGAGAATGGAGGACAAAAAGTAATAAAAGGAAAAAATTCCTGAGCTAAAGGACTTGAGTTTTCAGTCTGAAATAGACCATCAAAGCATAAGCAGAAATAATTTTTAAGTCATGTGCAGAGGTACAGATTGGCAAAAATATTTATATGAAAAACTAAACTGAAAATCCCCAAAGTAAAAAAGTAGCTTATAAACAAAAGAACAAATGCTGAATTGACATCTGATTTCTCATTGACAGGAGGTGCTACTAGACAATGGAGAATTGTTTTCATATTTCTGAAGGAAAATTATTTAGAACTGAGAATTCCACTCCCAGGAGAAACATCACTGATGTGTGGGAAGAAAATTAAAGCTTTAGATAGGTAAGGGATCAAAATATTCAATATTCATATATCTTCTTTGAAAAATGATCCAAGTATATCCCAAAGTGAAGTGAAATAATAAATCCAAGAAAGAGAAAGACATGGGACACCTGGAATAGTAGTGAGTTGCAGATGGTGACTGCAGCCATGAAATTAAAAGATGCTTACTCCTTGGAAGGAAAGTTATGACCAACCTAGATAGTACATTCAAAGCAGAGACATTACTTTGCTGACTAAGGTCTGTCTAGTCAAGGCTATGGTTTTTCCTGTGGTCATGTATGGATGTGAGAGTTAGACTGTGAAGAAGGCTGAGCGCCAAAGAATTGATGGTTTTGAACTGTGGTGTTGGAGAAGACTCTTGAGAGTCCCTTGGACTGCAAGGAGATCCAACCAGTCCATTCTAAAGGAGATCAGACTTGGGATTTCTTTGGAAGGAATGATGCTAAAGCTGAAACTCCAGTACTTTGGCCACCTCATGCGAAGAGTTGACTCATCGGAAAAGACTCTGATGCTGGGAGGGATTGCAGGCAGGAGGAGAAGGGGACAGCCCAGGATGAGATGGCTGGATGGCATCACGGACTCGATGGACATGAGTCTGAGTGAACTCCGGGAGTTGGTGATGGACAGGGAGGCCTGGTGTACTGCGATTCATGGGGTCGCAAAGAGTTGGACATGACTGAGCAACTGAACTGAACTGAACTGAAGATATGCAACAAAACTTACAATTGAATCTAAACCATTACTGGTAATATGCATAGGACACTTAAAACACTATTAATAATAAAATGTTAGATAACAAAGACACAATATAAGATATAATAACAATCCCATATTTATTTCCAATAAACCAAAAGGGAGAAGGAGGTTAAGTATAAATTTGCTAAAGACTTTGCCTTGCTCAGGTTATAGACAATAAATATTGATTAATGTTTGATTTTGTCATCAGTATAAATGTAAAACTAACAAATATAAAAATACAATAACCATTCCTTTTTTCCTCTCTCATGGTTTGGGGGATGATTGAGCACAACTAGGCTTGAAGGTTCTTCACCTATACATGTGTTAGTTGATGCTGAGTCTCTGCTGGAACCTCGGCGGGAGCTATCACTCAGAACACCTGCACATGGCCTCACCATGCAGACCAAGCTTCCCTGCAGCATGGTGCTTGGGTTCTGGTGGCAAGCATTCTGAGAGAGAGAAATTAAGAGAGAGAACACCAGAGAGAAGATGTGGTACCTGTATCATTTTATCACATTCTATTTGTTAGACTTGGTGTTTATTTAGAAGGGGGGTTCAAACCTCACTTCTTAATGCAAAAGTGTCATAGAACTTGAAGACAGATTTCTAAGTTGTTTCAGATGTGTTATTTCTGAAAACTTACTAGTGTTTTAAGAAGAAAAAGTGCTATATATATATATATATATATATATATATATATATATACACACTCCTATCAAAAGTCAGAGAGAAAGTGAAATAATAAAATTTAAAAACTAGTAATCACAAAATAACACGGCAGTTTTAATGTTTCAAAGATTACAATGAATATGAATAGCTAATTTCTGCTGTTAAAAACAGAGATTTCTAATTAGATTCAAAACTAACAAAACCAGTGACTATCTACAGACTGTAGGCTGTCTAAAGAGACATAATGTATGAAAAGAAATATGACAGCAAAAGTGACAAACAGAGTTTCCCTAGTGGGGCTCAGTGGTGGAGGGTCTGTCTGCCGGTGCAGGAGACATGGGTTCAATCCCAGATCCCAGAGGATCCCGTATGCCACAGAACAACTAAGCCTGTGTCCACAACTATCACCCTGTGCTCTAGAGCCCTGGAGCCACAACTATTGAGCCCATGTGCCACAACCACGGAAGTCCGTACGCCCTAGAGCACATGCTCAGTAACAAGAGAAGCCACTACAATGAAAAGCCCATATATTGCAAAAAAGGGTAGCCCCGCTCACCACAACCAGAGAAAGGCCCGTGCAGCAATGAAGACCCAGCACAACCAAAAATAATAAAATTAAATTTAAAATAAATAAATAAAATTATTTTAAGGTGATGAACAAAGATACATGAGGCAAAGTAAATATCAGACAAAATAGAATGGCAAAAATAACATTAATAGGGAATAAGCTGATAAAATGCCATAAATGCTAATAGAATTATCAAGGTTAAACACTCACAATTTTTATGTAAAGACATCATTTTGAAACACATGAAACAAAAATGTTGGAAAAGTGAAAAACAGCCAGCCCCACAGTGGAAGCCTTTCACATCATCAGAGATTGACAGATCAAACACAGAAAAATTACTGAATAAGCAATCCTGACTTAGTAGATATGAATATGTACTCCAAAAGACATATATTCTATTCAAAAATCCAATAAATATTGTAAAATTGGTCTCATAGTCTCAAAGAAATCATCAATGTGATGTTATATAAAGACAATACAAGAAAACTGGCAATTAATTTAAAAGAATGAAATAACGCCATTTGCAGCAATTTGGATGGACCTACAGGGTGTCCATGAACTATGGACTGAGGTTCGTGATATTGTACTGGACACAGGGATCAAGACCATCCCCATGGAAAAGAAATGCAAAACAGCAAAATCGCTGTCTGGGGAGGCCTTACAAATAGCTGTGAAAAGAAGAGAGGCGAAAAGAAAAGGAGAAAAGGAAAGATATAAACATCTGAATGCAGAGTTCCAAAGAATAGCAAGAAAAGATAAGAAAGCCTTCCTCAGCGATCAATGCAAAGAAATGGAGGAAAATAACAGAATGGGGAAGACTAGAGGTCTCTTCAAGAAAATTAGAGATACCAAGGGAACATTTCAGGCAAAGATGGGCTCAATAAAGGACAGAAATGGTATGGACCTAACAGAAGCAGAAGATGTTAAGAAGAACTGGTGAGAATACACATAAGAACTGTACAAAAAGATCTTCACAATCAAGATAATCACGATGGTGTGATCACTCACCTAGAGCCAGACATCCTGGAATGTGAAGTCAAGTGGGCCTTAGAAAGCATCACTACAAACAAAGCTAGTGGAGGTGATGGAATTCCAGTGGAGCTATTTCAAATCCTGAAAGATGATGTGAAAGTGCTGCACTCAATTTGCCAGCAAACTTGGAAAACTCAGCAGTGACCACAGGACTGGAAAAGGTCAGTTTTCATTCCAGTCCCAAAGAAAGGCAATGCCAAAGAATGCTCAAACTACCGCACAATTGCACTCATCTCACATGCTAGTAAAGTAATGCTCAAAATTCTCCAAGCCAGGCTTCAGCAATACGTGAACCGTGAACTCCCTGATGTTCAAGCTGGTTTTAGAAAAGGCAGAGGAACCAGAGATCAAATTGCCAGCATCTACTGGATCATGGGAAAAGCAAGAGAGTTCCAGAAAAACATCTATTTCTGCTTTATGGACTATGCCAAAGCCTTTGACTGTATGGATCACAATAAACTGGAAAATTCTGAAAGAGATGGGAATACCAGACCACCTGTCCTGCCTCTTGAGAAACCTATATGCAGATCAGGAAGCAACAGTTAGAACTGGACATGGAACAACAGTCTGATTCCAAATAGGAAAAGGAGTACGTCAAGGCTGTATACTGTGTACTGTATATATACACATGTATATGTATATGTGCTGTATACTGTATACTGTACCCTGCTTATTTAACTTGTATACAGAGTACATCATGAGAAACACTGGCTGGAAGAAGCACAAGCTGGGATCAAGATTGCCGGGAGAAGTATCAATCACCTCAGATATGCAGATGACACCACCCTTAGGGCAGAAAGTGAAGAGGAACTCAAAAGCCTCTTGATGAAAGTGAAAGAGGAGAGTGTAAAAGTTGGCTTAAAGCTCAACATTCAGGAAATGAAGATCATGGCATCTGGTCCCATCACTTCATGGGAAATAGATGGGGAAACAGTGGAAACATTGTCAGACTTTATTTTGGGGGGCTCCAAAATCATTGCAGATGGTGACTGCAGCCATGATATTAAAAGATGCTTACTCCTTGGAAAGAAAGTTATGACCAACGTAGATAGCATATTAAAAAGCAGTCACATTACTTTGTCAACAAAGGTCCATCTAGTGAAGGCTATGATTTATTTAGTAGTCATGTATGGATGTGAGAGTTGGACTGTGAAGAAGGCTGAGCGCCAAAGAATTGATGCTTTTGAACTGTGGTGTGGAGAAGACTCTTGAGAGTCCCTTGGACTGCAAGGAGATCCAACCAGTCCATTCTAAAGATCAGTCCTAGGTGTTCATTGGAAGGACTGATGCTGAAGCTGAAACTCCAATACTTTGGACACCTCATGCGAAGAGTTGACTCATTGGAAAAGACCCTGATGCTGGGAGGGATTGAGGGCAGGAGGAGAAGGGGACGACAGAGGATGAGATGGCTGGATGGCATCACTGACTCAATGGACATGAGTTTGAGTGAACTCCGGGAGTTGGTGATGGACAGGAAGGCCTGGCATGTGGCAATTCATGAGGTCGCAAAGAGTCAGACATGCCTGAGTGAGTGAACTGAACTGAACTGAACTGAACTGAGTGTCATGGGCTTCTCTCGTAGCTCAGCTGATAAAGAATATGCCTGCAATGCAGGAGACCCAGGTTCGATCCTGGTTGGGAAGATCCCCTGGAGAAGGGAAAGGCTGCCCACCGCTGTATTCTGGCCGGGAGAATTGCATGGACTGTATAGTCCATGGGGTCGCAAAGAGTCGGACACAAACAACTTTCACTTTCACAGTGAGTGTCATACTGAGTGAAGTAAGTCAGACAGAGAAAGAAATATCATACAACATCCCTTATATATGGAATCTAAAAAGAAATGATACAAAGGAATTTACTCACAAAACAGAAAGAAACTTACAGACTTGGAAAATAAATTCATGATTGCCAAGGGTAACATATACCAATATGTGCACACTGCTATATTTAAAATGGATAACCACAAAGACCTAATGTGTAGCACATGAACTTTGCTCAATCTTATGTGCCAGCCTGAATAGGAGCAGGGAGTTTGGGTGAGAATATATGAATATGTCTGGCTGAGTCCCTTCACTGTTCACCTGTAACTATCACAACATTATTAATTGGCTATATCCCAATACAAAATAAGATATTTATATAGCTCAGATGGTAAAGAATCTGCCTGCAATGCAGGAGACCTGGGATCTATCCCTGGGTTGGGAAGATCCTCTGGAGAAGGGAATGGCTACCTACTCCAGTATTCTTGCCTGGAGAAGTCCACAGACAGGGGAGCCTGGCGGGCTACAGTCCATGGGGTTGCAGAGTCAGACACAACTGAGTGACTAACACTTTCAATAAAAAATATTGTTGGTGTTAAAAACATAAAAATTAAAAAAAAAAACTGGAAATTAGCAACCAAAAGTTACCCACTTCAGTTCAGTTCAGTTGCTGAGTCGAATCACAGCACGCCAGGCCTCCCTGTCCATCACCAACTCCTGGAGTTCACTCAGACTCACGTCCATCGAGTCAGTGATGCCATCCAGCCATCTCATCCTCTCGCCCCCTTCTCCTCCTGCCCCCAATCCCTCCCAGCATCAGAGTCTTTTCCAATGAGTCAACTCTTCACATGAGGTGGCCAAAGTACTGGAGCTTCAGCTTTAGCATCATTCCCTCCAAAGAACACTCAGGGCTGATCTCCTTCAGAATGGATTGGTTGGATCTCCCTGCAGTCCAAGGGACTCTTGGATGTTCAAAAGCATCAATTTTTTGGCGCTCAGCTTTCTTCACAGTCCAATACTCACAACCATACATGACCACTGGAAAACCATAGCCTTGACTAGACAGACCTTTGTTGGCAAAGTAATGTCTCTGCTTTTGAATACACTATCTAGATTGGTCATAACTTTCCTCCTGAGGAATAAGCGTCTTTTAATTTCATGGCTACAATCACCATCTGCAGTGATTTTGGAGCCCAAAAAAATAAAGTCTGACACTGTTTCCTCATCTATTTCCCATGAAGTGATGGGACCAGAGGCCATGATCTTCATTTTCTGAATGTTGAGCTTTAAGCCAACTTTTTCACTCTCCTCTTTCACTTTCATCAAGAGGCTTTTGAGTTCCTCTTCACTTTCTGCCATTAGGGTGGTGTCATCTGCATATCTTAGGTGATTGATATTTCTCCCAGCAATCTTGATTCCATCTTGTGCTTCTTCCAGCCCAGTGTTTCTCATGATGTACTCTGCATATAAGTTAAATAAGCAGGGTGACAATATACAGCCTTGACATACTCCTTTTCTTATTTGGAACCAGTCTGTTGTTCCATGTCCAATTCTAACTGTTGCTTCCTGACCTGCATATAGGTTTCTCAAGAGGCAGGTCAGTTGGTCTGGTATTCCCAACTCTTTCAGAATTTTCCACAGTTTATTGTGATCCACACAGTCAAAGGCTTTGGCATAGTCAATAAAGCAGAAATAGATGTTTTTCTGGAACTCTCTTGCTTTTCCCATGATCCAGTAGATGCTGGCAATTTGATCTCTGGTTCCTCTGCCTTTTCTAAAACCAGCTTGAACATCAGGAGTTCACGGTTCACATATTGCTGAAGCCTGGCTTGGAGAATTTTAAGCATTACTTTACTAGGGCGTGAGATGAGCTGAAGAATTGATGCTTTTGAACTGTGATGTTGGAGAAGACTCTTGAGAGTCCCTTGGACTGCAAGGAGATCCAACCAGTCCATTCTGAGGGAGATCAGCCCTGGGATTTCTTTGGAAGGAATGATGCTCAAGCTAAAACTCCAGTACTTTGGCCACCTCATGCGAAGAGTTGACTCATTGGAAAAGACTCTGATGCTGGGAGGGATTGGGGGCAGGAGGAGAAGGGGACGTCAGAGGATGAGATGGCTGGATGGCATCACTGACTCGATGGATGTGAGTCTGAATGAACTCCAGGAGATGGTGATGGGCAGGGAGGCCTGGCGTGCTGCGATTCATGGGGTGGCAAAGAGTCAGACATGACTGAGCGGCTGAACTGAACTGAACTGAACTGAGATGAGTGCAATTGTGCGGTAGTTTGAGCATTCTTTGGTATTGCCTTTCAAAAACTGACCTTTTCCAGTCCTGTGGCCACTGCTGAGTTTTCCAAATTTGCTGGCATATTGAGTGCAGCACTTTCACAGCATCATCGTTCAGGATTTGAAATAGCTCAAGTGGAATTCCATCACCTCCACTAGCTTTGTTCGTAGTGATGCTTTCTACGGCCCACTTGACTTCACATTCCAGGATGTCTGGCTCTAGGTGAGTGATCACACCATCATGATTATCTCGGTCATGAAGATCTTTTTTGTAGAATGTGGTCCACTGGAGAAGGGAAAGGCAAGAATACTGAAGTGGTTTGCAGCCAGGCTGGAGAACCACTGGCTCATCACAGGAAATTCTATTTATAACCTCAAACTTGCCCATACATCAGAAGAAGCTGAAGAGCTTGTCAAACTGTAGGTCTCTGGGCCACACTCCCAGAGTCTCTGATCAAGAGTGCTAGAGTGGGTGGGGCCTAAGAATTTGCATTTTGAGCAAGTTTCCAGGTAACATGGAGGTTGGGACCATACTTTGAGAACCAGTTTTATAGCTTCACTTGAAAGTCATCTGAAGAGGAGGGCTTTTCTGATTACCCTAGCCCACCACCTGGTGTATTCCATCCATTTCAAATGTTACCATCTCATTGGTGGTGATTTAATTACTAACTTGTGTCCAATTCTTGCAGTCTCATGAACAGTAGTAGCCTGACGGCTCCTCTGTCCATGATATTTCCCAGGCAAGAACACTGGAGTGGGTTGACATTTTCTTCTCCAAGGGATCTTCCCAACCCAGGGATTGAACCTGCACCTCCTGAATTGCAGGCAGATTCTTTACCACTGAGCCACCAGGGAAGCCCAGCATCTCATTACATGATATTTATTATGCTTAATTTTTTACCATCACTTTTCCTTAAGCACATAAGAGATGATATTCATAATATGAATGATGATAGTGAACTAACAAAACTTTGTAAATATAGAGAAGTTGCCAAATAATAGCATAAATTTATATGAAATCAAATGCCATGAATATCAAGTCAGTAAATGTTTCCATGTTTATAAACAGAATTTCCTGTGATGAGCCATTGGTTCTCCAGCCTGGCTGCACACTGGCACTATGTGGGGAGCTTTTGATAAGGACTGATGCCTAGATCCCAATCCAGAGATTGTGATTTAATTGCTCTGGAGTGTGGCAAAAACCTCAGGAGTTTTGAAAGCTCCCAGGTGGTACCTATCTGCAGCCAAGATTTAGAACCACTGATCTATAACAAGGAAATCAAGTCAGAGATGACTACGTCTTTCCCTTATTCTTAAAGGACAATCAAGCTATACATAAGCTTGGATACCAAATCCTGCTTTCTCGTGGAAGTTTTGTCTGTTGAGGAAAAACAGATACAGCCCTCCAGGCCCTCCAGCCACAGTTTCCACAGAAAAGACATTGCTTTATGGTTCGTTGCTGCCCCACCCCCAACACATTTCACAGCAATTGTAACAACGGTATGAATTACAACTGATATGCTTTGAATGTTATTCTCCATTTCCCCATATCTTGACATTTGAGATGTAACCAAGAACTTTGTGTCCCCTTGGACTGGCTAACGGGGGAGATTCTGATTAATGTCCTTTCAACTCCCATAAGAAACACATGGCTTGTATTACAGACAAGATGAATGAATTGATACATTGGGAACGGCCCGTGCATTAGACAAACATGGCTTATTAAAGCCAGGAATGCCCTAATGATTAAATCTATTCATCTATGTGAATCAACTTATCTCCTATGGAAAGAAGTTCTTTTAAATGAGCTGTGTTCACTAGCAAAACAAAAATCTTCTCCATTACTGAACAGAAATCATCATTCATCCATATAGCTATGAACATTAGAAATTTAATGAGCTGACAGTACAAAAATAAACTTACCTCATTCTCTGCTCTGATCATTTAAATGTATTGTCATTCAAATTGTTAGCTTAAAATTACAAAAATCCATTGCCAAACTTTGTGTTTTTTACTAATGTTAAACTTGTCAGATAAAATACAAGACACCCAGTTAAATTAAAATCTCAAATAAACAACAAATAACTTTTTTAGAATTTAGTTCCTAATATTGTGTGAGACATATTTACCCTTAAATACGTGTTTGTAATTTATCAGAAATTCTAATTTAACTAGGTGTCCTGTATTTTTATTTGCTAAATCTGGTGACACTAACTGTGGACAGCATGCAAGAACTACCTTCTTCTGTTTTAGGGGATTTTGTTTGGTGGCTATTTGGTCAGAAGACATAGTCTTATCATTAAATCAATGTATTAAGTTTCTCTGCTGGTAAAAAATCTCTCTATAGACAGACAGTACCAACAAGTTAACCTCAGTCTGACATGAATGAAAACCATTTCTAAGTGGTTATAGTTTCTAAAACAGAACTCCATCTACAATAAATGTAATTATTTCACTAAAATTGTTTGCATGTGTTTCTTTTCTGCACTGGGCTGTGTTCCTGTACCATCTTAGTTGCCTTCATCTGTTACTTTACAGACCTTTCTTTGCCCATATCTTTGATTTAAATTTATCATGACACATTTTTAAACAATAGCAGGAAACCTCACTTATGACTTTAATTATAAAATGGTGTTATAAAATTATATCCACATTTTATTTTTGGCAGGCTCAGTCCTCATTGAACATGAATATCTCAAGTTGGCCTCCGCAGTTCTCTTTGGTTGATTTCAGTGCTTACTGTATGTAATTGATATAAAAACACAAGTTTAGGAAGCAGTTATTGGAACTTGTTAAAAGAAGTAGCCACATTCATAAATACTTTCAGTTTGCTATGTAACATGCCAAGAGAATTAAATACATACTTTGGGGAATATGGGAAAAAATTCTGAATTTTTAAAGAAAAACTGATGTATTCTGCTCTTATGATAACTGTTCGACGCTAAGGTCTATAGCTTCGTTTCTCTTCAAATCCAAATTGTGTCTAATAAGAAAAAAACAGAAGCAAAGTGAATTGGACAAACATGCATCTCTAAAAATACCTGTTGTATTTAAATAATTCTATTGTCTTTTTTTAGTGTAAAGAAATAAAAATATGTCAGTCCTCTAAAAAACCACAAGAAAATCATATAAGTCATCTGGAAGCCTCAAGTTTAATGCTGACTGAGCTAATCTCAATAAATTTTAAAAGTAAGAACTTGAAAACTCAAAACTAGTGATTTCTTTCCATGAATGTAGAGTTTCCACATTCCCTTGGCTTGAAGGCAAACGTAGTTTATATCATAAAAGGACAGCTTCATTGTTTGTATTTCTCATATACATACTACCAAAAAAAAAAAACCTTTCACTTAGCACAGAGCAACCAAGTAGAAGGGGGAAAAAAAGAAAAAATTCAATAAATTGTATTTTAATATTAATAAAGTGGGGAGGGGGTCTTCACAGGCCTCCAAATTTTATTTTTAAAACCACCTATTTATGCCTTGATGATTATATGATCTATTAATGCATGTGCTGAAGAGCCTGAGAAATGTATCTCAGAAAAGAGAATCAATCTGTAACAAGCGAAAGCATCAATTCAGTTCAGTTCAGTTCAGTCGCTCAGTCGTGTCCAACTCTCTGCGACCCCATGAATCGCAGCACACCAGGCCTCCCTGTCCATCACCAACTCCCGGAGTTCACTCAGACTCACGTCCATCAAGTCAGTGATGCCATCCAGCCATCTCATCCTCTGTTGTCCCCTTCTCCTCCTGCCCCCAATCCCTCCCAGCATCAGAGTCTTTTCCAATGAGTCAACTCTTCGCATGAGGTGGCCAAAGTACTGGAGTTTCAGCTTTAGCATCAGTCCTTCCAAAGAACACCCAGGACTGATTTCCTTTGGAATGGACTGGTTGGATCTCCTTGCAGTCCAAGGGACTCTCAAGAGTCTTCTCCAACACCACAGTTCAAAAGCATCAATTCTTCAGTGCTCTGCCTTCTTCACAGTCCCACTCTCACATCCATACATGACTATTGGAAAAACCGTAGTCTTGACCAGATGGGCCTTTGTTGGCAAAGTAATGTCTCTGCTCTTTAATATGCTATCTAGGTTGGTCATAACTTTCCTTCTAAGGAAAGTAAGCGTCTTTTAATTTCATGGCTGCAATCAGCATGAGGTGAAGTGAAGTGAAGTTGCTCAGTCATGTCCAACTCTTTGCGACCCCATAGACTGTAGCCCACCAGGCTCCTCCATCCATGGAATTTTCTAGGCAAGAGTACTGGAGTGGGTTGCCATTTCCTTCTCCAGG
The DNA here is from genome assembly GCF_016772045.2 of Ovis aries. NCBI lineage: Eukaryota > Metazoa > Chordata > Mammalia > Artiodactyla > Bovidae > Ovis > Ovis aries. Next base: position 48,139,447 of record NC_056066.1, on the reverse strand, counting down.
GAATCTTCCCAACCCAGGGAATGAACCCTGGTTTCCCACACTGCAGGCAGACGCTTTACCATCTGAACCACCAGGGAATCCCAATAAATTAGGTTAATATAGACTACAAAGTTTATCCAAGATATGGTTCTAGATTTCAAGTTGTTCACCACCTAACTTGAGTGATACAAGCAGGAAATAACAAAGTAGAAGGCAATGGCACCCCACTCGAGTATTCTTGCCTGGAAAATGCCATGGATGGAGGAGCCCAGTAAGCTGCAGCCGATGGGACAGACATGACTGAGAGACTTCACTTTCACTTTTCACTTTCATGCACAGGAGAAGGAAATGGTAACCGGCTCCAGTGTTCTTGCCTGGCGAATCCCAGGACGGGGGAGCCTGGTGAGCTGCCGTCTATGGAGTCTCACAGAGTCGGACACGACTGAATTGACTTAGCAGCAGCAGCAACAAGTGATGTGATACAAACTCTAAGAACAATAAACATCAGAAAGGGAAGAGAGCAGTTTTTCATAAGTTAAATAACATTGATATCCATTAGCTATAATTTATCTTTTGGCTATTAATTTTGATAAGTAATTTTTTATATTTTAGAAGAAAAATAACTTTTGAAGACAAATGAATAAAATTTTAATTTTTTTACATTTAACTTACAGTCTAGTGAAAATATTAAGGTTTTATATACTAATTGCAATTTCATCTAACTTTTTAATTTTTTTAATCAATCTAATGACAATTCTGTCAATTCAATGTCAATTTTGTAAAATTGTTGGTTAAAAATAATGATTTTTCTGAATTAAAGCAAAAAATTTATAAAATTAATTTAATAATTATACAGGTCTTTATTATTTATCCAAACACTGCTGATCCATCAATAGAATATTGAGACAAGGAAGATAATAATTAAGTCTGTCACCTTTGATATTTTGTAAATTTTCAATCATGTTAGTTAAAATAAGAGGATAGAAAGTAATTTTGAGTGTTATCTTGATTTATTATTTCCAATTCTAGCAACTAAACTAAATGCAGACTAAACTTATCTGTCTCCCATTATAGGCACAAAAACATGTGGATAAAACACAAAAAGAAAGGGAAAAAAGAACTCTGCAGATGCAAGAAGTAAAGAGGAATAAGTGCATGTGTTAACGTCAAGACTGTATCAAAATCCTTCACATTATAGTTAATGGATAACAACTTTATTTAATTTGTAAAAATGTAATTAAAAGGTCACATTTTTATAAACGTAAAATTTTTTAGAGTTACTGTTCAATGACTATTTAATTGCCAACGTAATGTATCTGCATCAAATTTCATATGTTTCACAGCTGGGAGGGTGTCTTATCATCTGTGAAAACACAAAGTTATGATTTGGGGCATGGAGGAGGCAAGGTGTTTCTGGACTACTTACATTAAAAAATATAACTCTGAGAGAAGGCGAGGGTAGGATGATTTGAGAGAATAGCACTCAAACATGTATATTACCATATGTGAAAAATGACCAGTCCAAGTTTGATGCATGAAACAGGGCACTCAAAGCCAGTGCATGGGGACAACCCTGAGGGATGGAATGGGGAGGAAGGTGGGAGCAGGGTTTAGGATAGGGGACACATGTACACCCATGGCTGATACATGTCAGTGTATGGCAAAACCCACTACAATATTGTAAGGTAATTCAGTTCAGTTCAGTTCAGTTCAGTCACTCATTCATGTCCGACTCTTTGCAACTCCATGAATCGCAGCACGCCAGGCCTCCTTGTCCATCACCAACTCCTGGAGTTCACTCAGACTTACGTCCATCAAGCCAGTGATGTGATCCAGCCATCTCATCCTCGGTTGTCCCCTTCTCCTCCCACTTCTCCTCCTGCCCCCAATCCCTCCCAGCATCAGAATCTTTTCCAATGAGTCAACTCTTTGCATGAGGTGGCCAAAGTACTGGAGTTTTAGCTTTAGTATCATTCCTTCCAAAGAAATCCCAGGGCTAATCCTCAGAATGGACTGGTTGGATCTCCTTGCAGTCCAAGGGACTCTCAAGAGTCTTCTCCAGCACCACAGTTCAAAAGCATCAATTCTTCGGTGCTCAGCTTTCTTCACAGTCCAATTCTCACATCCATACATGACCACTGGAAAAACCACAGCCTTGACTAGACAGACCTTTGTGATGTAATGTAAAGTAATGTCTCTACTTTTCAATATGCTATCTAGGTTGGTTCTAACCTTTCTTCCAAGGAGTAAGCGTCTTTTAATGGCTGAGAGTGCCAGGCTGCAATGGCACAGGAACAGCCAAGGGGAGCTACCCCACATCCAAGGCCAGGGGCGGTGGCCGGGAGGAGCAACCCCACATCCAAGGAGCAGTGGCTGTGCAGGCGCAGAAGAGCCTAGAAGAGCTATGCCACTTTCGAGGTCAGGAGGGGCAGCGGTGAGGAGATAGCCCACGTCCAAGGTAAACAGCAGCGGCTGCGCTTTGCTGGAGCAGCTGTGAAGAGATACTCCACATCCAAGGCAAAAAAAACCCAAGTAAGACAGTAGATGTTGCAAGAGGGCATCAGAGGGCAGACACATTGAAACCATAATCACGGAAAACTAGTCAATCTAATCACACTAAGACCAACTAAGCCATGCCTGTGGGGCCACCCAAGATGGGCGGGTCATGGCAGAGAGTTCTGACAGAATGTGGTCCACTGGAGAAGGGAATGGCAAACCACTTCAGTATTCTTTTGCCTTGAGAACCCCATGAACAGTATGAAAAGGCAAAATGTAAGGTAATTAGCCTCCAACTAAAATAAACAAATTAATTTAAAAGGTATATTTAGTGAAAAGGCTACTCCTTTTGTTAAAGGAGAACTAGAAAAAAATCAGTTTGGGGGCCTAATAAAGTATCAAGGAAGTTGTCTTTTCCCAAAATTTTGAGTAAAAAAGTAGCGTTTTCCCATAAGAAGTTAAAATACCAAGCCTGAGAAAACCTAGAGTTCATGCTATTAAGTGACACCAGAATTCCAAGCTGACTGGATAATAGAAATCCCAAAGACCCTAGACAGAGGCAAGAAAAACTTCAATTAAGCTGTATACAATAGCCACAAATACATATGCAAAACACTTGACTCAGCAAACCAGGAAATAATCTGCCATGACAAGAAGTCAGCAGATAAAACAAACTGGAATATGTATCACACCAAGAATTTGCAAGAACAGAATAAACTGAGAACGATTAGAAAATAAGAATTTTCAAATAAAGAACTAAGAAATGAAAACTATAAGCACAGAGAATTCTGGGGGAAAAAAAATAGCTAAAAGACTTTGAGAAAGAATCAGTGGCATTGCAATTAAATCTCAACAGATGGGTTAAAATACAGATTAGTTAAATTTTCGGTTTTCAAAAATGAAAAAATGAATCAGTATGATAAAAGAAAGAAGATAGAGAATTATCAAGAAGTTAAAAAAATTGATAAGAGGTGTGGAAAAAGTAAAGAGAAGATTCAACTTATATAAAACTGGAGCTCCAGAAAGAGAGAACAGAGATGCTGAGAAGATAATGGCTGAGAATATTCCAGAACTGATGAAAAAGCACAAATCCTGAGAAAAAAATGTACAAAAACTTGTAAGCATAAAAAAATTAATACCTAGACATATTGCTTAAATACTGTAAGCATATTACTCAGCCATTAAAAAGAACACATTTGAATCAGTTCTAATGAGGTGGATGAAACTGGACCCTATTATACAGAGTGAAGTAAGCCAGAAAGAAAAACACCAATACAGTATACTAATGCATATATATGAAATTTAGAAAGATGGTAACGATAACCTGTATGCAAGACAGCAAAAGAGACACAGATGTATAGAACAGTCTGTTGGACTCAATGAGAGAGGGCAAGGGTGGGATGATTTGAGAGAATGGCATTGAAACATGTATAATATCATACATAAAACGAATCGCCAGTCCAGGTTTGATGCATGATACTGGATGCTTGGGGCTGGTGCACTGAAGATGACCCAGAGGGATGGTACAGGGAGGGAGGAGGGAGGGGGGTTCAAGATGGGGAACACGTGTATACCTGTGGCAGATTCATGTTGATGTATGGCAAAACCAATACAATATTGTAAAGTAATTCACCTCCAATTAAAATAAATGAATTTTTTAAAATATTTTTTAAATCATTAGCAAAAAATAATAATAATTAAATAAATCCATACCCAGCTGTATTTTAATAAATCTGGAAAACAAAAAAGACAAAGAGATTCTCAGAAGGGAAAAAAGGGAAAAAATTAATTTTTTTAACACAAAGAAAAATCAGAAGTCTTCTCCAGGACTTCCGTGGAGGTCCAGTGGTTAGGATTCTGTGCTTCCATTGGAGGGTAAATGAGTTTGATTCCTGGTCAGAGAATAAGATTCTACATGCCATGTATGAAAAAAAAAAAAAAAAAAAAACAGAAAGAAAAAGAAGAAGCCATCTCCATAGTAACAACAGGTGTCAGGAGACAATTAAAACTATTTTTATCATTTAGAAAGAGCTAACTATGGCCTTAAAACACTATAACCAGCTAATTAAGTTGTAAAATGAAAGTGAAGCAGTTGCATTTTTAGTTATCTAAAATATGAAAGAATGTACTATTCAAAGATTTGCACTGGGAAAAGACCACTACAGTATGGTCTTCAGTAATAAGTTAATTGAACTCCGAAGGAAAATGCAAGATACAAAAAGCAATTGTGAGCAAAGAAATTGTTAAATAAAGACTGCCAATAATAGTAGTAATAATGACCAATTGAGGCATTTAGGAAAATGTAAAGCTAAAGCTTTCCAGTTGCTATGTACAGAGGTGAGAGCTGGACCATAAAGAAGGCAGAGCACCAAAGAATTGATGCTTTCAAACTGTGATGCCAGAGAAGACACTTGAGAGTCCATTGGACAGCAAGGAGATCAAACCAGTCAATCTTAAAGGAAATCAACCCTGAATACTCATTGGAAGAACTGATGCTGAAGCTGAAGCTTCAATCTTTTGGCCACCTGATGTGAATAGCCAACTCATTGGAGAAGACCCTGATGCTGGGAAAGATTGAAGGCAGAAGAAGAGCATCAACTCAGTGGACATGAACTTGGGCAAACTCCAATAGAGGTGAGAGGCAGAGAAGCCTGGGGTGCTGCAGTCCATGGGATTGCAAAGAGTCAGACACAATTTGGCGACTGAACAACAACAACAAAGCTAAACGTAAGACAAAGGGATCCTGAAAAGCCAGACAGGATGATAATCAAAAGTTGATAGTAAGAGTTAATCGTTCTTAGGGGGTTGTATTAGCAACACATGGCTCAGAGGTTAAAGTGTCTGCCTACAATGCGGGAGACCTGGGTTCGATCCCTGGGTCAGGAAGATCCCCTGGGAGAAGGAAATGGCAACCCACTCCAGTGTTCTTGCCTGGAGAATCCCATGGACGGAGGAGCTTGGTGGGCTACAGTCCACGGGGTCACAAACAGTCAGACACAACTGAATGACTTCACTTTATTATCAGCATAAGTGTAGAGAGGCTGATTATTTTTAGATTTGGTTGAATCAAGTATGCAAGTTTAAAATTTAAGTATAATCCCTAAAACCACAGAAATAGAATCTATTATTTCCAAACTAATAGAGAAGGAAAAGCAGGGAATAAAGAAAATTCAATAGAACAGATACTGGGGGAAAAAGAGAAAAGTAAAGAAAAACTGTGAAAAGCAAAAATATGAAGATGACAGAAATAAATAAATTCAAGTGTAACAATACTCATAATAAATATGAATAAGTTAAACTTGCCAGTTAAAAATAAAGATTCTCAGGTTTTCAGTCATATTTTTAATCCAGGTGTATGCTCATCATAATTCTATTATGACATAGATGACATAGAAATTGTCTGAAAAAAGATGGAAAAGACAAATCTGACCTTCAGTTAAACATTAGAAATTCAGATCAATTATTGTTAGTCTTCTCTAAAGCCCCCAAAAGGAATTAAACCCACAAAGGCCACAGAAGAGATGAGAAATGTAAAGGACATTTAGGAAGAAGGAAAGTAGATGGATAAATGGTGACTGACTCATCAGAGCAAGGAAAGCTGACACCAGCAGGCAGTCTGCAGGAGGCAAGAAGCAACATGAAGTGTCTGACTCACAGTAGAAGCCAGAAGGGCCTGAACTAGAGGCAACAAGCACCTCTGAAAGCCTAAGGAAAAGGAAAGTCTAGTTGAAATCCTTCATGAGAAACTGACAAACAACTAATCTCAAAAATATACAAGCAACTCCTGCAGCTCAATTCCAGAAAAATAAATGACCCAATCAAAAAATGGGCCAAAGAACTAAACAGACATTTCTCCAAAGCAGACATACAGATGGCCAACAACAACACATGAAAAGATGCTCAACATCACTCATTATCAGAGAAATGCAAATCAAAACCACAATCAGGTACCATTTCACACCAGTCAGAATGGCTGCGATCCAAAAGTCTATGAGCAATAAACTCTGGAGAGGGTGTGGAGAAAAGGGAATCCTCTTACACTATTGGTGGGAATGCAAACTAGTACAGCCACTATGGAGAACAGTGCGGAGATTCCTTAAAAAACTGGAAATAGAACTGCCTTATGACCCAGCAATCCCACTGCTGGGCATACACACTGAGGAAACCAGAATAGAAGGAGACACGTGTACCCCAATGCTCATTGCAGCACTGTTTATAATAGCCAGGACATGAAAGCACCCTAGATGTCCATCAGCAGAAGAATGGATGAGAAGGCTGTGGTACATATACACAATGGAGTATTACTCAGCCATTAAAAAGAATACATTTGAATCAGTTCTAATGAGGTGGATGAAACTGGAGCCTATTATACAGAGTGAAGTAAGCCAGGAAGAAAAACACCAATACAGTATACTAACACATATATATGGAATTTAAAAAGATGGTAACGATAACCCTGTATGCAAAACAGCAAAAGAGACACAGATGTATAGAACAGTCTGTTGGACTCTGTGGGAGAGGGAGAGGATGGGATGATTTGGGAGAATGGCATTGAAACATGTATAATATCATATATGAAATGAATCGCCAGTCCAGGTTTGATGCATGATACTGGATGCTTGGGGCTGGTGCACTGGGACGACCCAGAGGGATGGTACAGGTAGGGAGGTGGGAGGGGGGCTCAGGATGGGAAACGTGTACACCCGTGGCGGATACATGTTGATATATGGCAAAACCAATACAATATTGTGAAGTAATTAGCCTCCAACTAAAATAAATAAATTTAAATTTTAAAAAAAGAAATTAAAGCTGCTGTCATGAATAAAAGTTAGTTGCTTCTTAGTATAAAAAAGAAAAAAAGAAACTGGTATCCTCTCCAAACATGCAGGGCCTCTTGACCCCAGAAAGAGACAAACCCTCTCCCTGGAAGGGTTGTCCAGAAAGCTTCACAACTGGGAGATCAAGCACAGTGATGGACAAGTGTGAGGTGCCAACTGAAACAGAGAGATCATTTAATGATGAGATTACAAGTGCCCTTCTTGTCTTGGCACTTGAGATCATTGACTGTCAGGCCTATCCTGCAGGTAAGAAATTAAATGCTCCACCATGGGGAAACAGAACAGTCCAAAAGAAAGCCTACAGACATTTAGACTTGAGTGTCATATGATGACCTTAATAATTGGGTATCTACCCATTAATCTACAGTGAGCATCATTCTTAATTGACATATTTTAGATACATTACTTTTAATAGGGGAAAAGCAAGAATTTCTGCTTTCATCATTTCAGTTCAGCACTGGTCTAGACTTCTGAGTTGTATAGTAAGATGAGAAAAGAAATAAAGAGATATAATTAAGAAGTAAAATCATGCCACATATAATTGCCTACACAGAAAACACAAGAAGAATACTTAAACTATAAAAAGTTTTTAAATAAAAATATCTAACAGGAAATATGAAAGTCCTTATTGGGGAAAATTAATCTATGTAGCCAAAGGCTGGAGAATAATGCTTAAATTAAAGGGAATGCCTTAGATGGGAAGATAATTTTTTTTAAGTCAGTTCTCTTCCAAAGTAGCCTATAATCTAATTAAAATCTGAGTTAAAAACTAGCCAGTCCTCCCCTGTGTGTCTCCTTTACTATTCATGCAGAATACTTCCCTTCAGACACTTCTGGTCACCAAAATGTGGGTGGTTTTCCCCGCATCAAGCAATTCTCCACAACACCAGCTAGATGTTCTACAATTTAACTCAGTTCTGATACCATCTACCTGGAGAGAATGTCAGATAGTGTCAGACCCATGGCTCAGTCCCACATAACTGCTCCCACCTCACATCAAATGCCAATCCCAAGTAGCAGGTCTCCAGGTTACCCATAACTTCTGTCCAATCTGGCTATAAATATGAGGTTCCCACAACCCTCTCCCCATGTTTGGTTAATTGGCTAGAGCGGCTCACAGAATGCAGGGAAACAGTTACATTTATGAGTTTATTAAAAGATATGATAAAGGATACAGATGAGCAACAGGATGAAGAGATACACATGGCAAGGTCTGGGTAGGGGGGCATGGAGTTGGGGTGCAAGCACCCTCCCTATGTGGATGCACTCATTAACCTGGAAGCTCTCAGAAACCCCTACTATTGGAATTTTATAGAGGCTTCCCTAAGTAGGCATGATCAATCATTAAGTACATTTCCCACTACTCTCACCTCTCTGGAGGATGGAAAGCAGGGCTGAAAATTCCAACAGCTAATTATGGTTTGGTCTTTCTAAGGACCAGGCCCTATTCAGGAGCCATTCAGGAAAAATTGTGTAGGTAGAAAATATACATATTTTCTCGTAGTGCCTTTTTCAAGGAGCTTGGCAAGGTAATGCTAAAGTTCACTGGGAGATTAAAAGACAATAGCCAAAACAATTTTGAAGAAGAAAGGGAGGGGGAGGGAGAAGAAGGAGAAAAAGTAGTCTCATCATAAAAGTTGCGAGATTTATTAAATAGCTGCTGCTGCTGCTAAGTCGCTTCAGTCGTGTCTGACTCTGTGTGACCCCATACATGGCAACCTAGCATAATCTAAATAATTGTATTAGCACAGAGATAGAAAAACACCTGGTTTTCTATTAATCTCACTTTTTAAGCATTCTATATTCATCCACCGCTTCCTCTCTTCCCTGCTCACTCTCTCTAGTACCTCCAATGAGAATAATCCATTAGATCTTCTGGGTCCTCAAATTTGTGTATTTTAATATCTTTTCACTGTCCCTCACCATCTTTGGGTCTCCTCTCTTCTCTCTTTCACCACCTTAACATGCAAGACCAATATTCCTCTCATTCTCCCTTAAGAAAAATTTTAACACACACTTAGTGGAACTTCATTCCTTACTTGTAACTCTTCACTGCCTGTTTACTACATTTGGGTTGCCAACATGGGGAGCAGAACATACACAACCATGCTAACTGGTAACTTTAAGTGGGCTTCTAGTGTGCTAGCAAACATGCAACAGGTTTCCAACCCACCCATGCTTTTACTCTGCCCCAGTGACCATTTCTTATATTTTCTTCTCTCTTCCAGCCTGTACTACTTCCTCCTCCATCCTCACTTAGGAAATAGACTGATGTTCTGAGTAAATTAAAGAATAAAAATCAGATTTTTTTTTCTAGTTATCTACATAGAAACAATTTGACTGAAAGCTGACATTTTTAAAACAGTTGTGCAAATTAGAAGATGATAGCATAATATCATTCAAATAATAAAAGAAAAATAATTGTTAACTGTCCTATATCTGGCTAAACTTTATTTAAGAATGAAGATAAAACTTTTCAGAAAATCAAAACCAAGACCATTTTCTTCTTAGAATCATTCACTAAAGGAGTGTACTCTAAGAAAGAGAAAAATAATCCAGAAAGAAAAGTCTGCAATACATAAAGGAATGGTGACTAAACAAATTAGTAAACTTAGGTCTCTATAAGTAGGAGCTATAGAAAATAATCATAATAACATCAAACCAGGGTTTAAAGTTAAAATAGAATAAAATACTGGAAAACAGTAAAATGTACAATGGCAGGGGTGATTGGGATTAAAGTGTTCTAAGATTCTTGAATTGTATAGAGGAGGACAGATATGTTAGCTTTATACCTTAAGTATGCATGTTAGTATTTTAATAATAACCATTAAAAAATGAATGTTAATTTTACAGTGAATAGGAAAAAAGGTTACAAAGTTTACTGATCAAAAAGAGGGCAATGGAGAAAAAATGTGTCAACTTAGAAAAATCAGTTTAAATTCAAAATAGAATAAGACAGAAAAAATAAATCAAATATATTTGTGATCATAATTAATATCAGACTAGAATAGCACATTACAAGAGAAAGTTGCCTGATTGTATCTAGCTATATGCTATTTACAAAAGACATATGTCAGATACAAGGACATAGAAATACTCAGAGTTAAAGGATGTAAACAGTTTGTTCCAAGTAAATACCAATCAGAGAAAGCTGGTATGGCACTATTCATATCACAAGAGATAGGCTTTAAAAGAACACATTATCAAGGATAGAGAAATGATGATAAATCATTTACCTAATCAGGAACTTATGTAAAATTTAAATGTATATGCACCTAACAAGCAAAAAGCGTGGAAGAAAATCAAGGAGAAGTAGAGACTTAAATGCACCTCTCTCAGTAATCAGTAAACCATGCAGGGGAAAACATGCATATAAAATATACAACTTAATTAACAAGTTTGATCTAGTTCAGTTCAGTTCAGTTGCTCAGTCATGTCCGACCCTTTTTGACCCCATGAATTGCAGTACGCCAGGCCTCCCTGTCCATCACCATCTCCTGGAGTTTACTCAAACTCATGTCCATCGAGTCGGTGATGCCATCCAACCATCTCATCCTCTGCCATCCCCTTCTCCTCCTTCCCCCAATCTCTCCCAGCAACAGAGTCTTTTCCAATGTGTCAACTCTTTGCATGAGGTGGCCAAAGTATTGAAGTTTCAGCTTTAGCATCAATCCTTCCAATGAACACCCAGGATTGATTTCCCTTGGAATGGACTGGTTGGATCTCCTTGCAGTCCAAGGGACTCTCAAGAGTCTTCTCCAACACCACAGTTCAAAACCATCAATTCTTCAGCGCTCAGCTTTCTTCACAGTCCAACTCTCACATCCATACATGACCACTGGAAAAACCATGGCCTTGACTAGACGGACTTTTGTTGACAAAGTAATGTCTCTGCTTTTTAATATGCTATCTATGTTGGTCATAACTTTTCTTCCAAGGGGTAAGCATCTTTTAATTTCATGGCTGCAATTACCATCTGCGTGATTTTGGAACCCCAAAAAATAAAGTCTGACAATGTTTCCACTGTTTCCCCAGCTATTTGCCATGAAGTGATGGGACCAGATGCCATGATCTTCGTTTTCTGAATGTTGAACTTTATGCTAACTTTTTCACTCTCCTCTTTCACTTTCATCAAAGGCTTTTTAGTTCTTCTTCACTTTCTGCCATAAGGGTGGTGTTATCTGCATATCTGAGATTATTGATATATCTCCCAGCAATCTTGATTCCAGCTTGTGCTTCATCCAGCCCAGCGTTTCTCATGATGTACTCTGCATAAATAAGTTAAATAAGCAGGTTGGCGATATGTATAGGAGCCTTAACGTACTCCTTTTCCTATTTGGAACCAGTCTGTTGTTCCATGTCCAGTTGCTTCCTGATCTGCATATAGGTTTTTCAAGGGGCAGGTCAGGTGGTCTGATATTCTCATCTCTTGCAGAATTTTCCACAGTTTTTTGTGTTCCACACAATCTAAGGCTTTGGCATAGTCAATAAAGCAGAAATAGATGTTTTTCTGGAACTCTCTTGATTTTTTGATGACCCAGCAAATGTTGGCAATTTGATCTCTGGTTCCTCTGCCTTTTCTAAAACCAGCTTGAACATCTGGAAGTTCACAGTTCACATATTGCTGAAGCCTTGCTTGGAGAATTTTGAGCATTACTTTACTAGCATGTGAGATGAGTGCAATTGTGCGGTAGTTTGAGCATTTTTTGGCATTGCCTTTCTTTGGGATTGGAATGGAAACTGACCTTTTCCAGTCCTGTGGCCACTGCCGACTTTTCCAAATTTGCTGACATTGTGTGCAGCACTTTCACAGCATCATCTTTTAGGATTTGAAATAGCTCAACTGGAATTCCATCACCTCCACTAACTTTGTTTGTAGTGATACTTCCTTAGGTCCACTTGACTTCACATTCCAAGATGTCTGGCTCTAGGTGAGTGATCACACCATCATGATTATCTGGGTCATGAAGATCTTTTTTGTATAGTTCTTCTGTGTATTCTTGTCACCTCTTAATATCTTCTGCTTCTGTTAGGTCCATACTGTTTCTGTCCTTTATTGAGCTCATCTTTGCCTGAAATGTTCCCTTGGTATCTCTAATTTTCTTTAAGAGATTTCTAGTCTTTCGTATTCTATTGTTTTACTCTATTTCTTTGCATTGCTCACTGAGGAAGGCTTTTTTGTCTCTCCTTGCTATTCTTTGGAACTCTGCATCAAATAGGTATATCATTCCTTTTCACCTTTTTTTTTTTTGGCCACTCTTCTTTTCACAGCTATTTGTATGGCCTCCTCAGACAGCCATTTTGCTTATTTGCATTTCTTTTTCTTGGGGATGGTCTTGACGCCTGTCTCCTGTACAAGATCACAAACCCCCATCCATAGTTCATCGGGCTGTCTATCAAATCTAGTTCCTTAAATCTATTTCTCACTTCCACTGTATAATCATAAGGGATTTGATTCAGGTGATCTAGTAGACATATATAGAACCCCATTAAATACATCTTTATCTTAAATATATGTGGAATGTTTACAAAAAGTAAAGCAATTTTTAGTATGTTTCAAAGCATCTATATTATATAGATCATGTCCTCTGGCCTTGGTATAGCTAGAGAAATATGCGTGGAAAAGGGTAACTAAAATATTTTGGAGATTTAAAAACACATTTCTAAATGATCCATTGTATAAAAAGTAATTATATAGAAAAAATTTTTAACTTGGAATTAATAATAGGAATACTATTTTCCATAGCTTGTGGGAGGTATCTATTATGACAATATAATTATTTCCTTGGCTATAATTACTTATCTTGGAAAAGAAGAAAACTGAAAATCAAGATGCTAAGCACTCATTTTTAAAAATTTTTAAAACGGACTTTTGGACTCAGAGGGAGAGGAGAGGGTGGGATGATTTGGGAGAATGACATTCTAACATGTATACTATCATGTGAATTGAATCGCCAGTCTACGTCTGACGCAGGATGCAGCATGCTTGGGGCTGGTGCATGGGGATGACCCAGAAAGATGTTATGGGGAGGGAGGTGGGAGGGGGTTCATGTTTGGGAATGCATGTAAGAATTAAAGATTTTAAAAATAAAAACTAAAAAAAAATAATAATAAAAAAATAAATAAATAAAAATTAGAAATGACAAAATAAACTCAAAGTATAAAGAAAAAATTAAACAAAGAGAAGAAACCAATGACATTTTTAAATAAACATGAGAGGATGACATATCAAAAAAGGAGAGAAGATAAAATAATCCACTTAAGAATTACAAAGGTGGCAAAAATATGGCTAAAATAAAGATTAAAATGATTAGCAAAATTATATGCTAATACATTTGAAAACTTAGATGAAATAGATATTTTCTATAAAAACGTAACTTACTAAAACTGACTAAAGTAAAAACAAGAAGAGTAAAGAAAAGAATCAGTAGTTTTAAAAAAAAACTACTTATTGGAAAAACATCATTTCCAGATAGTTTCAGATACAAGTTGTACAAGTCGTACAAGGAATATTTAATTCTACATCATATAAACTCTTACAGAAAATAGAATAATTGGAAATGGTACCTAATTCTTCTTATGAGATTGTTACAGTCTTGAAACAAAATCAGGCATGAAGGAATAGATGTAGAAAAACAGAAATTCCTGTGAACTTCTGCTAGGATATGTGTGTATATTTGTGTGTGTGTGTGTGTGTGTGTGTGTGCGCACACGCACCCATGCGGACACACAAGTTCAATTGCTCAGTCATGTCCAATTATTTGTAAACCCATAGACAGTAGTCCTCCAGGCTCCTCTAACCATGGGATTTTTCAGGCAACAATACTGGAATGGGTAGCCATTTCCTCCTCCAGGGGCATCTTCCTGACCCAGGGATCAAACCTGCCTCTCCTGCATCTCCTGAACTGCAGGGGTTTTCTTTATCACTAAGCCATTGGGGAAGCCCCCCACTAGAATATAAGTTTCTAAAAATAATTTTGGGAAATAATTTGTCAAAATTTAGTGCCATAGACACTTTCCTACCTCCTCTATGGTCTCTTAACCGTGGATTTGGAGATGGAGACATCTAGGGAATTCCCAGTTTTCCAGAAGTTAGGGAAAGAGTGAAAGAAGAATGGAGAATTCAGTGAAAGGTGGGGTTGAGTTTAGATGCCAGTGGAACATTCAGCTGAGGACACCAGTTCACAGGTAGATGTGTGTCTAGAACTAAGAGAGGATGTCTGTTCCACAGTTAAAAATTGGGAAGTCTTTATAGCATAGGCTGAAGGGAGAGTAAAATGAAGGCCTGTGAGCCATGAATGCCTGAGAATGGTTAGCTTCACATGTGCAATAATTTTAGCTGCCTAGGTGCTAAGCTAAGTCTCTATTCAAATACACACACACACACACACACACACACACGCACTTTAAACAACCTGACTTCTCCCACTTGGGACTGAATTGGAAGCTCTCTCATGTGTGATATAAGGAAACATGGGTCTATGCCCAAATCTGAAATTTTAATTTTATAATTTTATAATTTATATTAATTATTATCTTGGTGCTTAATCAAAAACTCAGACATTGAATTCAACATATATCACATTTTTTCTAAGTGAATTTTACGGACATTTGCGAATAGCCTGGGTTATAATACCTGCATATTACAGGACAAATACAGAATTACTGACAAAAAATAGAAAGATAAATCTTCTTTGATGTCATTCTTACTAAAGTTCTAACCTCTGGTACCCTACAAAGAAATGAGTAGTGGAAAGAGAACTTGATCTGCCTTCAGGACTGAAACAATGAATGGGACATAACCACTCTCAGGTTATATATCTGAAAAGTTCACAGAGAATTTGATGAGAAAAAAAGAAAATCCTAAAGCCCAATGTAAACTATTAGCAAATTCTAGAACTGTAGAGACAGTGCTTAAAGAACACAAGGTAGTAAGATTATATTATTTAATAATATTAGAGATGATTTTATTTATATGGACATTAGAATAATAGAGGGTATTCTGTTCACAAGCATTGAGCATCTCTCTTACCTTTTTCCTGGTTTCTAAATCTTGGAAGTGCATCTCCCGTTTGAAACACCTGTGTCAGTTGTCACCTTTTAGTCAACAGAAAATAAAAGTAAAACCCTAACTACCCACTCCTAAACAAGAGAAGACTCAGGATTTCATTCAAAAAGAAACTAATTCAACTGAAAAAATGTCGGTCTTGAACAAGGTCCCAGCTCCTTGGCTGCTTATGCAGCCCTCTCCAGTTCTCCCATTTCTGCCCCTGAATCACATGCATCCCTAGTGTGGGTTTCCTCCACATGAGGATCAGCAAGAAAAAGGAAACAGCATTGCCATTCATCTGGTAAGTGACAAACACAGCTCATTCCTGATGTGAAAATTCCGTTTGCTTCTACAATGACTCAATCATACAGATTCTGAAGAACTGAGGGCCGATGGTTACAAAGTCTCCTGAGCATAAAATACAGTTGTATGATGGAAGTGATTTTCAAGGAGCTATGAAAAGGCCACATCAGCTGCTCTTCTAAGGATTTCAAGCAGCCTTGGGGAGGGTCAAACTGGACTGTGACTGCCTGACTACCTTACATCCATGCTGCATACAGTCCTAGGAACAGACACAAGGGAATTGTTAGAAAATGAAGACCATTTGCAATAAGGCTCTGAAACTCAGCTACCCAATACAGTATCCAGTAGTCAGTCATACATGCTAGTCAAATTTAAACTGAAATTAATTTAAAAAACATAAACCTAGGCCCTCAGTTTCACTAGTTCAGTTCAGTCCCTCAGTCATGTCTGACTCTTTGCGACCCCATGGACTGCAGCATGCCAGTCTTCCCTGTCCATCACCAACTCCCGGAGCTTGCTCAAACTCATGTCCACCAAGTCAGTGATGCCGTCCAACCATCTCATCCTCCGTCGTCCCCTTCTCCTGTCTTCAATCTTTCCCAGCATCAGGGTCTTTTCCAGCGAGTCAGCTCTTCACATCAGGTGGCCAAAGTATTGGAGTTTCAGCTTCAGCATCAGTCCTTCCAATGTACATTCAGGACTGATTTCCTTTAGGATAGACTGATTTTATCTCCTTGCAGTCCAAGGGACTCTCAAAGTCTTCTCCAACACCACAGTTCAAAAGCATCAATTCTTGGGTGCTCAGCTTTCTTTATAGTCCAACTCTCACATCCATTCATGACTGCTGGAAAAACCATAGCTTTGACTAGACAGACCTTTGTCAGCAATATCTCTGCTTTTTAACATGCTGTCTAAATTGGTTATAGCTTTTCTTCCAAGGAGCCAGCCTCTTTTAATTTCATGGCTGTAGTCACCATCTTCAGTGACTTTGGAGCCCAAGAAAATAAAGTCTGTCACTGTTTCCATTGTTTCTCCATCTATTTGCCATGAAGTGTTGGGACCAGACGCCATAATCTTAGTTTTTTGAATGTTGAGTTTTAAGCCAGCTTTTTCACTCTCCTCTTTCACTTTCATCAATAGACAGGCTCCAAATTGGGAAAGGAGTAGGTCAAAGCTGTATATTGTCACCCTGCTTATTTAACTCATATTCAAAGTACATCATGCAAAATGCTAGGCTGGATGAAGCATAAGCTGAAATCAAGATTGCCAGGAGAAATATAAATAACCTCAGATATGCAGATGATACAACCCTTATGGCAGAAAATGAAGAAGAACTAAAGAACCTCAGTTTCACTAGCCAGATTTCAAATGCTCAATAGCCATTGAGGCTCAGTGGCCACTGTATTAAGCAGTGTAGAAACAGACACTCTTGCCATCCCAGAGGGTTCCATTGGCCAGAGCTGATTCTAGAAGACAATATGGCATGATTAAATATTTTCAGACAGAAACGTCAATGGTAAGAAAAACATACAACAGGACTTTCCTGGTGGTCCAGTGGTTGGGAATCCACCTGCCAAGGCAGGGGACGCTGGTTTGATCACTGGTCTGGGAAGATTCCTCATGTAGTAGGGCAACTAAGCCTGTACATCACAACTACTGAGCCCACAAGTGCATCACTCTAGAGCCCACAAGTCACACGTACCACAACTACTGAAGCCCCAGTATCCTAGACCTCATGCTCTGCAACAAGAGAAGCCATCAAAATGAAAAGCCCATGCACCAAAACTAGAGAGTAGCCCCCACTCACCACAACTAGAGAAAGCCCATGCACAGCAATGAAGACCCAGTGCAACCAAAAATAAATAAATAAATGTTTTTAAAACAAAAAAGAAAGAAAGAGAAGAAAAACACGTAACAGCAGTGAGTTTCAGTTTTATTCAGGGACTTTACTGAGGACTATAGCCCAGGATACAGACTCTCATATAGCTCTGAAGAACTGCTATGAGGAGGCAGGGAAGGAGGTAGGATTTAAATGAATTTTTGCTTCAAGAAAACATGTAGTCAAACATTTAAAAATTGCTATTAATCACAAAGAACAGACATCTCAAGCTGTTTTAGTGTTTTTCTATGTATGGGAAGTTGCAAGAACCTGGAGTCATTAAAATTTGTTCTTAGATACACATCTTAACTATCTGGGGACTGGTCTATGCAAAGCACAGAATACTTCCTGTTTTTCTCCATCATGAGCTCTCCTCAGGGCACACTGTTAGTGGTCAACTGCAGTGGCTAATGACTTGATCTTTGTAGAATTGGAATGGCAGACAGTGTTTTTCCTTTATGGAGATATGATTCTGAAACAGGAGTGAGGGGGCAAGGCACAAACTTTAAAAGAATGGCATAGCCCAAGGACAGGATGTAAACTGATTAGAACCAAATCAGACCAAGATGGCAGACAAGTCAATTTTCACTACACCTTGCCTGAAGAATCCCAAGATGGTGGAGCCTGGTGGGCTGCCATCTGTGGGGTCGCACAGAGTCGGACACGACTGAAGCGACTTAGCAGCAGTAGCAGTAAGCTTCAATATACACTCATTGTAATATATTAGAATAAGCTAAATGACACAGTCACCAGCACCATGACAGTTCTGAGGCCACTGAAGATCAAAAAGTAGGGATTCTCAGTTCCTGGAAATTCCCACCCCTTCCCTGAAACTGTTAGATTAATCCTCCCACTTATTAGCCTATGAAATTATCCAGCCCATCAAAAACTAATCCACCCATATTTGGGGGCACTCTGTCAGTGGAGTTTGTTTTTTCAGTAAATAAGTCCATTTCTTATCTATCGCTTTGTCTTTCACCGAGAGACAAATTCTTTCTGCAATGAGACATCAAGAATCTGAGCTTCATTAAGTCTTGAAACCATATGTGTTATCTCAGTTAAAAGACCGTGGGTTTTGGCCGGGCTCAGGTCTTGGCTGTGTGGGTTCAAGCCCCAAGTTGGGCTACACAGTTTCCATACCAGCTAATGAAATAATCAATATTTAACAAACACATTGCTTACCATGAGCCATGGGATGTGAAGAGTCAGACAGGACTTAGAGACTAAACAACAAAAACCATGAGCCAGAAACTGTGGTGGTTTTAAATTATGTACAGAAATTCCTTGATACTCCTCCCTGTAAGAAGTGGAAACTCATTCTTCCTCCTTTGACTGTGGCTTCACTTCTAGTGAATAAAATGTGACATGTGATAGTATGACTTCTGAGACTCAGTCATAAAAACTATTGAGGCTTCTTCCTCCTCCTCATCCTCTCCTTCCTCCTTCTCCATCTTTCTCTCTCTCTTCAGTGACTCTCACTGAAACCAACTGCCAAGTTGCAAGGACATGTAAGTGGCCCTATGAAGATGCCTGATTGGGGAGAAACTGAGGCTATAGCCAATAGCCATGTGATTGCCTATTTTAGAAGGAGACAGCTCTTCAGCCCCTGTCAAGATCACTGCATCCTCACAGATCTGAGTACTTTGCATACTTTAACTCACAATGACCTTTTAGTAGAACATGCCATCTTATCCCCACTTTACCAATTGGGAAACTAAGGCACAGAGAGGCTAATTAAATTGTCTATGGTCACATAGCTAATAAGCATGAGAATGAGGATTCCAATTCAGGAGGTCAGGATTCAGTCTTTGGCATGCTCTCTACACTACATGGCACTAGCTTAGATCAGTCAGAACACATCTCTGGAGGCAGCAGGAGGTACAGATTCAAGGAGCCGCTGAAGGAAATGCCTTCCTCTCATTCTGGCTGCATATTAGAATCCCCCAGGGAACTTCTATCAGTCACCACCCAAGATCAACTGAGGTATGATCTATAGGGTGCAAGCCAAGTATCTGTAGTTTTTAAAGCCATCCAGGTGATTCCAACCTGTAGCCCAGGTCAAGAGCCATCGATAGAGCAGGGCTATTCCAAGCGTGAGACTAGGAGTGCAGGAGAAATGAAGATTGTATTGAAGATTGTATTTCAACAAGATTGCCCAGGTGCCTGCACAACACTGAAGTTTGAGAAGCACTGCTCTAATCCTTTCCCCAGGCCACACCTGGCGATAGGCAGCAGCTAAACATCAAATGGACGGGCACATATGGTTTTGCTGCAGGAAGTGAAATTGGGTGTGTAGAGAAAACTAAGTTTAACCATTTTAGAAAGTGGTTCTTCAAAATCCCAAAAAGACAAGAGGAATGAAAACTTAAAGAGACAGGTGGGAAAAGCAGGAGAGAACAAATAACTTCTCTTGGTGTCAAAGAGAAATAAAGAACTCCAGGGGGTGATCAGTAAAAATTACAGTGTCAGAGAAGGGCCTGCCTTAAAAGACAAAAATTGAACAAGACAGCAAAATTGCCTCTCATTGGTTTGAGGCCAGGGGTAACAGTACACTCACTGTATGGCATTGGAGGTTTTGTGAAAGGAATACGAGGACTGCTTTATTCTAACCTTATTAGTATACAGTCAATATCATGCCAGTAAAAGTTAACAATTTAAAAGAAAGGGAGTAAAATATCTTACTGTTTTCCCATTTGGTTATCAGCAGCAAAATTGCAACTAACCATTAGTTGTGAATGATCATCTTTATGACTTATCCACAGACTTAAAATTTTATCTGTGTCATCTGTTATTTTAAAGGGCCAATCACATACAACATTTCCTTCATTCCTCAGAGTTTCTGTAAACGTTTCTCCTATTTATCCAAAAAGAACCATAGCTCAAAGCATAAGTCAAAATTACCTGCAGTGGTTATCAAATGTTGGTACATGTTGGGTTAGCTGGTAGACTTATTTCAACACAAATTGCTGGGTGCCATGTCCAGAGTTTCTGGTTTAGTAGGTTGGACCATGGCCAGACAATTTGCCTCCCTAACAGGTCCCAAGGTGATACTGATGCTGCTGGTCCCAGGTGCGCATGTTGAGAACCCTTCCCCTTTAGCACAGTGGATAGCACTATTGCCTAGTGGGGAGGAGTTGGAACTCTGAGCCAGTGTCATCCCACCTTTGCTTATTCCAAAGTGTGTGGCCTTAGGCAAGTTACTTAATTCCTCTCTATTTCCTTTACTTTAATTGTAAAATAAGGCAAACAACAGAACAATCCCCTCAGGTTGCCATAATGACTTAAAATGTTAATTCATATAAAAATCTCAAAACAGTGCTTAGCACTTTGTAAAAGCTTTATGTTTTAAGTATCAGTGCATGTGGAATTAATCATTTTCCTTCTTGTTTTACACAGCATAATGTGTGCTTCACCAGCAGAGCTAAAAATGTAACTCATTTTGTTTACATAAGTAAATAAAATTTTTATTCATGTGTCTTATTATAAATACAATTATTGATCTTGTTCTCAAAAACTATATATGAAACAATGAATCATTGAATGAGAGAAATAACATGATTTTCTGCAACTTACAACAAATTCCAGAGGTATTGAAGCCAAATCCAGCCTCTGTACCCCAACATCAAATTAAATCTTGGAGACAGAGTTTGGAGTGAAGTAGAAGAGAATAGTTTTATTGCTTTACCAGGCAATGCCCTCAGAAGTGTATGTCCCAACCTGGGGGTGGAGCTGTGGGTGCTGTGAAGAGTCTTCTAGTTCTGGGGTGGGGTTGCTGATAAGAACTAGGGTGTGTGCATGGCCCACATTCCTTCAGCCCAGAGATCAGAACTGTGACTTTGAAATGAAGAGTGCTTCATCAAGTTTTCTGTTTGGTGAGGGCTTTAGTCCTGCAGAAGAGCTCTGAGATAATATGTGTACCCATTTAGGTGAAACCAGAACCCTGCCCCTAAGACTGCACTATTGTTTCTTGGCTCTTCCCCCTTTATCTCCACATTCCCCCCTTCCCTGATTAGCAACTGTTTGAACCTGCCCTTTGGAATTCAGGGAAGGGTACATGGAAAGGCTTTTGTGCCTAGGAGCCCCAAAGGGCTTGGTTGCCATCCATCCATCCACACTTATGCTCAGTTATGCCTGACGCTTTGCAACTCCATGGACTGTAGCCCACCATCCTCCTCTGTCCATGGGATTTTCTAGGCAAAACTATTGGAGTGGGTTGTGAATTCCTCCTCCAGGGGATGTTCCCACCCAGGGATCTCCCTAACCCAGGGATCTCGGTTTCAGTATAAGCATATTTTGTAATTACAATAGACTAACAGGGACACACAATTCTTTAGAAAGATTGGCAATTATTGAATAAGAGTTTAATAATACATGTTATGGTATAAAAGGAAGAATTGTCTGATGGGAAGAGCAAATAGGAAAGTCAGGACAGGGCATTTCAGAGCCAGAAGTAGACAGAAAATGAGGGAAGAAGTAGAGATGGTCACCACCAAGTGGACGGAACAGAGATGAGGCCACTTCTTGAGCTCCAGAAAACAAAGTTGGCAAGAGGTCGGTGTTCAGAACACTGATCCTAGAAGAAGTCAAGGGAAAATCAGCTCAAAAAAATCTGGACACATTCAGAAAGGTGGACCAGAAAAAGCAAACACAGAGCTCAAAGAAGAGGAAGAGGAGGCAGGTAAAGGTGGAGGAAAGATCGAGTATTACCTGAAGGATGTTATCCAGAGGCCAGAGGTTAAGTCCATCTATAAATTTTAAAACTGTGGTGCTTTCCCCTTGTTATTGAAACAGGAGAAAAGAGTCAGGGCACAACCAACCATTATAAAAATGATATGGCTATGTTCTTCTTTGTGCTTAGTCACTCAATCATGTCCAACTTTTTGTGACCCCCATGGACTGTAGCCCACCAGGCTCCTCTATCCATGGGGATTCTGTAGGCAAGAATACTGGAGTGGGCTGCAATGCCCTCCTCCAGGGAATCTTCCCAACGAACCAGTTTTCCTGCATTGCAAATGGATTCTTTAACATCTGAGACACCAGGGAGTGCCTGTAATGCAAGAAACCTAGGTTTGATCCCTGGGTCAGGAAGATACCCTGGAGAAAGGAATGGCAGTCCACTCTAGTATTCTTGCCTAGAGAATTCCATGGACAAGGAGTCTGGCGGGCAGAGTCAGACACAACTGAGCAGCTAGCACACACACACATGATTAGCCTCAGAAATGTAATGGTGCCGATGGGTGTATCATTTAGATTCTAATGTGTTATAATGAGTGCATAATGAGACTCAAGGTCTACTGGAAGTTGACTCATCCACCATCTTGGACCTGTTTGGTTCTAATCATTTTTTGTCATGTGCTATAACTTTTCACTTTCATGCACTGGAGAAGGAAATGGCAACCCACTCCAGTGTTCTTGCCTGGAGAATCCCAGGGGTGGCGGAGGCTGGTGGGCTGCCATCTATGGGGTCGCACAGAGTCAGACACAACCGAAGTGACTTAGCAGCAGCATAGCTATGTCAGGGCTTCCCAGGTAACTCAGCTGCTAAAGAATCTGCCTACAAAGCAGGAGACCCTGGTTTGATTCCTGGCTTGGGAAATTCCCCTGGAGAAGGGATAGGCAATCCACTCCAGTATTCTTGGGTCCCTGGCAAATCCACTGCATACGATTTTCCCAAAACATAATCTGATTCTGCAGCAGTCATGCTTGTGCTACATGAATA
Source organism: Ovis aries (assembly GCF_016772045.2). Lineage (NCBI taxonomy): Eukaryota > Metazoa > Chordata > Mammalia > Artiodactyla > Bovidae > Ovis > Ovis aries. The sequence continues at coordinate 48,116,183 of NC_056066.1, read as the reverse complement.
CATCCATTTGAAACAAGCTCTTCTTCTTTACTTAATCCATTCCACCTAATAAAGCCAAATCAAAATCCATATTTCTGCTATCAAAAGAAAAATTAATTTCTGCTTCATCCATGTTCCTGTTGCATCTTTTTAGTCATTCTATTAACATATATCCTACCTCATGGCATAGTAGATAGGAGTTTGCCTACCTTCCTTCCTCAGTCTTGTGACTGAGGTATCAAATCAGCTCTCTGAACAGAGCTAATGACTGTAGCCAATGCTGCTGGGTTCTCTGCACTCACAGTCTCCCACAGGTCCAGACTTCCTCTTTTAAGCATCCATGAACCTACCCTACAGGCTCTCTCCAGTGACTGAACTAGCTGGCCCCTGAAGAAGGAACAGAACTGTAGAACAGACACCCCTGGGAGCAGTCCTCCACCAAATACTGTCATGGATAAGTAGCTTAAATACCTGCAAGATCCTTGCCCCTGAACCTGAGCAGGAACCTGTGGAGCTCCTGGGCACAAAAGCCTTTCTGTGTCCCCTTCCCTGAGTTCCAAAGGAAAGGTTCAAACAGTTGCTAATCAGGAAAAGAAGATGCAGAGATAAAGGCGGAGCAGTCAAGAAATAATAGGGCATCTATGAAAACATAACAGTCCCCAAATAGCCAAAGCAATCTTGAGGAAGAGAAACAGAGCTGTAGAAATCAGGCTTCCTGACTTCAGACTATAATACAAAGCTACAGTAATCAAGATAGCATGGTACTGGCACAAAAACAGAAATATAGATCAATGGTACAGGATAGAAAGCCCAGAGTTAAACCCACACACTCATGGTCATGTAATCTATGACAAAGATGGCAATGGAGAAAAAACAGACTTTTCAATAAACTGTTTTGGGAAAACTGGACAACTACATGTAAAAAGAATGAAATTAGAATGGTTCCTAATGCCATACACAAAAATAAACGCAAAATGAATTAAAGACCTAAGGGTAAGGCTGGACACTGGAAAACTCTTAGAGGAAAACTTAGGGAAAACATTCTTTGACATAAATCATAGCAAGATTTTTCATGATCCACTTCCTCGAGTAATGAATAAAAACAAAAATAAGCAAATGGTACCTAATTAAACTTAAAAATGTTTGCACAATAAAGGAAACCCTAAATAAGATAAAAGGACAACCCACAGAATGGAAAAAATATTTGCAAATGAAGCAATGGACAAAGGATTAATCTCCAAAATATACAAACAGCTCGTGCAGCTCAATATCAGAAAAACAAACAACCCAATCAAAAGATGAATGGGAGATTTAAATAGACATTTCATCAAAGAAGATATACAGGTAACCAAGAGGCATATGAAAATATGCCCAACATCACAAATTATTCAGTTCAGTTCAGGTCAGTTCAGTCGCTCAGTCATGTCTGACTCTTTGTGACCCCATGAATCGCAGCATGCCAGGCCTCCCTGTCCATCACCAACTCCTGGAGTTCACTCAGACTCACGTCCATTGAGTCAGTGATGCCATCCAGCCATCTCACCCTCTGTCATCCCCTTCTCCTCCTGCCCCCAATCCCTCCCAGCATCAGAGTCTTTTCCAATGAGTCAACTCTTCACATAAGGTGGCCAAAGTACTGGAGTTTCAGCTTTAGCATCATTCCTTCCAAAGAAATCCCAGGGCTGATCTCCTTCAGAAATTATTAGAGAAATGCAAATCAAAACTACAATGAGGTATCCCCTTAACACCAGTCAGAATGATCATCATCAAAAAAATCTACAAACACTAAATTCTGGAGAGGATGAAGAGAAAAAAGAAACCTCTTGCACTGCTGGTGGGAATGTAAATTGATACAGCCACTGTGGAAAACAGTGTGAAAGTTCCTTTAAAAACTAAAAATAGAACTACCGTATGGCCCAGCGACCCTGCTCCTGGGCCTAGACCCTGAGAAAACCATAATTCAAAAAGGCACATGTACCCCAACATTCACTGTAGCACTATTTACAATACCTAAGACATGAAAACAACCTAAATGTCCACCAACAGATGAATGTATAAAGAAGATGTAAATGAAATTGGGTCATATTTGTAAAGATGTGAATGGACCTAGAGTCTATCATGCAGAGTGAAGTCAGTCAGAAAGAGAGAAACAAATCTTACATATTAATGCATATATCTGGAGTCTAGAAAAATGGTACAGTTGAACCAATTTGCTGGGCAGGAATAGAAATGCAGATGTAGGGAGTGGACATGTGGACACAGTGGGGAAAGGGGAGGGTGGAATGAATTGGGAGATTAGGTTTGACATAAATACATAAGTGTAAAATAGATGGCTAGTGGTAAGTTGCTATATAGCACAGGGAGCTCAGCTCAGTGCTCTGTGATGACCTAGATGGGTGGGATGAGGGAGTGGGGAGGGAAGTCCAAAAGGGAGAGGATATGCATATACATACAGATGATTCACTTCATTGTACAGCAGAAGTAACACAGCATTGTGAAGCAATTATACTCCAATAAAAAAAGAAAGGATAATGCAGCCTTGAAGGCAGGTTGCTGGTTCTCACTCAAGGGATATACAGAACGTTATCTCTGAGCTCTTCTGCAGAATTAAAACCCCCACCAAAGACAGGACTTGATGAAGCATTCTTTGTTCCAGAGAAGGTCACAGTTCACCCATTATCACCTGATGCCAGATGATCTATGGGTTGAAGGAATGTGGGCCCTGCACACACCCTGATTCTTATCAACAACTCTACCCCAGGACTGCAAGACTCCTCACAGCCTCCACTCGGGTTGGGACACACAGTTTTGAGGGCACTAGTCCACTGTGGCCCTCTTTGCCTGGCAAAGCAATAATGCTATTCTTTCCTCTTCACTAAAAACTCTGATTTAATTTGGTGTCAGGGTACTGAGGCAGGATTTGGCTTCACCTCTGAGGTAGAACAACTCAGAGGTTGGTGACCTATTCAGTCTCCCAGAGGTCCTCAGCAGATTTGAGCCCCAGTTGTCCTGAGCAGCAACCTGTTACTAATGCACCCCCTACCTATCTCATCCTCACTTCTCCACTGCCCTGTTGGTATTTCCTGGGATCACCTTATTAAATAATTGCTCTAGAATCCTTGTCTTAGAGCCTACCTCTGGGAGAATCCAATCTAAAACACTACGCAGTAAGTATCAGTATTTTATTAAAAGATTTAAATTCAGGGAAGAAGGGAGAGGGGAAAGAGAAGAAATTTCAGGAAAAGTGCCTGTATGTTCAGATAAATTTTCAGGTGGAAATGAGCAAGTGGGTCCAGAGATCTTATTGGCATGCAGGTTACAGGAGGAAGAGAGGAGGCAGAAGGGCTGAATAGGCCAGATGAGACCAGATATTTGTGATGGTGATCTTCCCTGAGAAATCCTCAAAGGTTTTCTCAAGGGACTTCTTTATAGAATAGCCACAATGTTTTTGTTGTTGTTGTTGTTGTTGTTTAATTGAAAGATAACTGCTTTATAGCATTTTGTTGTTTTCTGTCAAATACCAACATGAATCAGCCATAGGTATACATATGTCCCCTCCCTCTGGAACCTCCATCCTATCTCCCTCCCCATCCCACCCCTCCAGGTTGATACAGAGCCCCTGTTTGAGTTCCCTGAGTCATACAGAAAATTCCCATTGGCTTAGAATAGCCACAATGCTTTAACTATTAAAGTTGCTTTACCATTATGTTATTAAGATATGAGTATTCTCAGGAAGTACATAAATATACACTCCAAAAAGAAACCTCAGTTCTAAAGATGACAGCACATTGAATGGGAGTTTTCCTCTTATCTTAGAGTTTCATGGAATGCCCAAAGCTAAGAACAATATCAGTCAGAATAAGCAAGGTAAATCTGCAATAACAAACAACCACAAAATTTCAGTGCTTTCTATTTTAAAATAACCAAGACACAGAAGCAACCTAAATGTCTGTCAATGGATTAATGGATAAAGAAGATGTGATACACATATACACATATACAATGGAATATTACTCAGCCATAAGAAAAGAATGAAATAATCCCATTTGCCATTTGGTAGCTCAGCTGGTAAAGAATCCAGCTGCCATGCAGGAGACTCTGGTTTAGTTCCTGGGTCAGAGAGATCTCCTGGAGAAGGGAAAGGCTATCTACTCCAGTATTCATGGGCTTCCCTGGTGGCTCAGATGGTAAAGAATCTGCCTGAAATGCAGGAGACCTGGGTTCAATTCCTGGGTTGTGAAGATCCCTGGAGGAGGGCATGGGAACCCACTCCAGTATGCTTGCCTGGAGAATCCCCAGGGATAGAGCAGTCTGGCAGGCTACAGTCTGTGGGGTCACAAAGAGTCAGACATGACTGACTGACTAAGCACAGCAGAGCAGAACACCATTTGCAGCAATATAGATAAAACTAGAGATTATCACACTGAGTAAACTAAACCAGACAAAGAAAGATAGATATCACATGATATTGCTTATATGTATAATCTTTAAAAATGATACAAATGAAATTATCTACAAAACAGAAAGAGACTCACAGACATAAAAAACAACTTACTGTTACTAAAGGAGAAAGAGGGGTAGGGGGAGGAATAAATTAGGAGGTTAGGACTAACATATACACACTACTATGTATAAAATTGAAGAAGGAAATGGCAGCCTATTCCAGTATTCTTGCCTGGGAAATCCCAAGGACTGAGGAGCCTGGCATGCTACAGTCCACGGGGTTGCAAAATTCAGCCATGACTTAGAAACTAAACCACCACCACACCACGTATAAAATTGGGCTTCCCTGGTGCTCAGTGATTTTAAAAAAAAAAAAAAAAAAAAACCATCTGCCAATGCAGGAGATGCAAGTTCAATCCCTGGGTTGGGAAGATCCCCAGAGAAAGAAATGGCAACCCACTCCAATATTCTTACCTGGGAAATCCCATGGACAGAGGAGCCTGGTGGATTATAGTTCGTGGGGTCACCAAAGAGGTGGATAAAACTTAGCAAGTAAACAACAACATAGGAAACTAATAGGACAACCATCCCTCAGGACTTTCTAAGAGGTGGCCAATCTGCCTCTTTGACTATCAATCGCCATCACACACTACCAGCCTAAATCAGAAAACATCAGAAGTTTGAAGGTCAGTGTTGCCAGGAATTCATTGGAGTAGAAAATGTTTTGTCTTTGCTTCTTGCATCCTTCCCAGACCATGTGAAATAGGACCCCAAGTAGAATGCCTCAGAGAGCATATGAGATCAGGGAAATTGGACTCTCACTCCTGATGAGCAAAACCCAGAAGGTCCATTTTGTGTGGCCATCAGAGCAGTGAAAATGTTATTAGAAGGACTCAGTATATGTCATCAGGAGTTTAGCATGCACGCAGATGGAGACCAGTGTCTGCTTTCTGCCAAGAGAAATTCAAATATAGTGTGTAAGGGACTGGTAAAGTGGCTACAATAAGAGCAAAGAGAAAGAGGTCAGCCTTGGGCAAGTTTCAGGTCTCCCTTTAGCGGAAAGAATGCATGAAGAAACTGACCAAAGGGTTCTGTGGAAGATGACTAGGCTCAAAGTGTCTTATAGGAGCCAGTAAGAGATCAGACTTCAGGGAAGAGAGAAATTGATGGTGTACATTTTAACAGCTGGAAGGGCGAGGGCAGGAACTGAAGAGGGGTCCCAGAAAGTCAAGCAAAGTATGAATCAACAGCTCCAGGAATTAAAATAATAAGAGCTCTTACTATTACCAAGAAGCTCTTCTTCTTACCAAGAAGCTGATAAAAAAAGTGTCCCTCTCACCACTACTATTCAACATAGTTCTGGAAGTCCTAGCCACTGATATTAGAGAAGAAAAGGAAATACAAGGAATCCAGATTGGAAAAGAAGTAACATTCTCACTGTTTGTGGATGATATGATCCTCTACATGAAAAACCCTAAAGATGCCACCAGGAAATTACTAGAGCTAATCAGTGAATATAGTAAAGGCACAAGATGTAAAATTAATACACAGAAATCCTTTGCATTTCTATACATTAACTATGAAAAATCAGAAAAAGAAATTAAGGAAACAATACCATTCACCATTGCAATGAAAAGAATAAAATACTTAGGAATAAGTTTACCAAAAGAGACAAAAGACCAGCATACAGAGAACTATGAAACTCTGATGAAAGAAATAAAAGATGGCAAAAATAGAGAAATATACCATGTTCTTGGATTGGAAGAATCATTATAGGGAAAATGAGTATACTACCCAAAGCAATCTATAGATTCAAAGCAGTCCCTATCAAACCACCGCAGACCTAGAATAAATAATTTCACAATTTGTATAGAAACACAAAAGACTCTGAATAACCAAAGCAATCTTGAGAGAGAAGAATGGAACTGGAGACTTCCTGACTTCAGACTATGCCACAAAGCTACAGTCATCAAGACCGCATGGTACTAGCACAAAGACATAAATATAGATCAATGGAATAAAATAGAAAGTCCAAAGATAAATCCATGCATCTATGGACACCTTATCTTTGACAAAGGAGGCGAGAATATACAATGGAGAAAAGACAATCTCTTTAACAAGTGGTGCTGGGAAAACTGGCCAACCACTTGTAAAAGAATCAAACTAGAACACTTTCTAACACCATACACAAAAATAAACTCAAAATGGATTAAAGATCTAAACGTAAGGTCGGAAACTATAAAACTCCTAGAGGAGTTACACTGTTGGTGGGAATGCAAATTGGTACAGCCCCACTATGGAGAATAGTGTAGAGATTCCTTTAAAAACTGGGAATAGAACTACCATACAACCCAGCAATCATACTGCTTGGCATATACACCAAGGAAACCATAACTGAAAGAGACACATGTACCCCAGTGTTCAATGCAGCACTATTTATGATAGCTAGGATATGGAAGCAACCTAGATGTCCTTTGGAAGATAAATGGATAAGGAAGTTGTGGCACATATACACAATGGAATCCTACTCAGCTATAAAAAGGAATGCATCTGAGTCAGTTCTAATGAGGTGGATGAACCTAGAGCCTATTATACAGAGTAAAGTAAGTCAGAAAGAGAAAGACATACACTGTATATTAACGCATATATATGGAATTGGGAAGGGTGGTACCAGCAATCCTACATACAGAGCAGCAAAGGAGACACAGATGTAAAGAACAGACTTCTGGACTCAGTGGGTGAAGGAGAGGGCAGGATGACTTGAGAGAATATCACTTAAAATGTACATTACCATATGTAGAATGGATGACCCATGTGAGTTTGATACATGAAGCAGGGCACCCCAGGCTGCTGCTCTGTGACAACCTGAAGGGATGGGGTGGGGAGGGTGGTGGGAGGGGGGTTCAGGATGAGGGGGATACATGTATACCTAGGGCCAATTCATGTTGATGTATGGCAAAAGCCATCACAATATTGTAAAGTAATTATCCTACAATTAAAATAAATAAAGACTATTTTTTAAATGTGTCCCACAAAAGAACCTGGCATTTGGACAGCAGCCATAACAGAGGAAATGGTGGCCAGCAGGTATCAGGCAAGAGAGCCCCTGAGCACCTGCACACTGAAGACAAAAAGACCCAGAAAGAGAGGATGCAAGAATGGGATAGCAAAGGAATAAACCACCACTCCTTTCCTTTTCCCAGATCCCAAGCTTGAGTCTTCAGGCCTGAGTTATAGTGAAAGCCCACATTTTTAACTGAATGCGAGATTGAAAGCATTGACTTGATTTGCACTATAACACAAAAATGAGAGTGTTCTTACAGCTGAAAGTAAATAGAAAGCTGTCATGGGGAGAGACAAGGCAAGGGAAATGCAACAGAGTATGTTTGAAGTCATTAATGGAAGAAAAATAAACCCACTTCCTGTTTTTGCTTCCATTAAGTTAGACCCATTCAATAAACCAGCTGCAAAAGCCAAAACAAAATAGTATACACGTTATTACCAGCCAATTCTTCTCTTTATGAGAGAAAAATAAAGTGGAGAGTATCAATTACATTTTTCTATTCTCTGTTCTCAATATCATTTGCTCATTAGAAAGCAACTTTTTTCATGGCTCAGTTCAGTTCAGTTCAGTCGCTCAGTCGTGTCCGACTCTTTGTGACCCCATGAATCGCAGCATGCCAGGCCTCCCTGCCCATCACCAACTCCCAGAGTTCACTCAGACTCACGTCCATTGAGTCAGTGATGCCATCCAGCCATCTCATCCTCTGTTGTCCCCTTCTCCTCCTGCCCCCAATCCCTCCCAGCATCAGAGTCTTTTCCAATGAGTCAACTCTTCACATGAGGTGGCCGAAGTACTGGAGTTTCAGCTTTAGCATCAGTCCTTCCAAAGAAATCCCAGGGCTGATTTTCTTCTGAATGGATGAGTTGGATCTCCTTGCAGTCCAAGGGACTCTCAAGAATCTTCTCCAGCACCACAGTTCAAAAGCATCAGTTCTTCAGTGCTCAGCTTTCTTCACAGTCCAAATCTCACAATCATACATGACCAGTGGAAAAACCATAGCCTTGACTAGACGGACCTTTGTTGGCAAAGTAATGTCTCTGCTTTTCAATATGCTATCTAGGTTGGTCATAACTTTTCTTTCAAGGAGTAAGCATCTTTTAAATTCAGGGCTGCAATCACCATCTGCAGTGATTTTGGAGCCCAAAAAAGTAAACTGTTTCCACTGTTTCCCATCTATTTCCCATGAAGTGATGGGACCAATCCTAAATTAAGATAATCTTAGTATTCCCTTATGATTACAAATTTACTGCTGAAGTTCAACCATCATATTTTTACCCAGAAGTATCCAGAAATAGGAATACAAATATATTTTTCTCCTTTGCTCCATTTATTAAAGTATTTATTTATCTATTTATTTGACTGTGCCAGGTCTTATTTGTGCCACATGGAATCATCAGTTGGGGCATGCAAACTCTTATTTGTGGCATGTGGGACCTGGTTCCCTGATCAGGAATCAAACCCAGGCCCTCTCCATTGGGAGCACAGTCTTGGCCACTGGACCACCAGGGAGGTTCCCCCTGCTACATTTTAAGAGCAAAGAAACCGTGTCTAGGTACCCTTCTGCTGACTTCCCTTAGGTACCATTGACTGGAATTGGGTCACAAGCCATTCTCAAACCACTCACTGGAAAGAAGAATGAAACTACCATGATTGGCTCAGATTTAACAAATTCATCCTTTGGGACCAGAGTGGACTGAGGCACATAGCCACCTGATGCCCAAATAAAATATTCTCTTAAAAGAAGGAGGAAGAGGTGACTGCTGATACGCAATCATCATATTGTATAATATAAAGAATACTATATGTTATACCAAGTCAAAAAAAAATAAAAGGTACTGTCTCAAGTACGGTTTCTAAAAGCACAGCTAGACATGATTTATTGCAGGAATCCTCTCCAAAGAAAAGTGGAGAAAGCAGGATGCTACAGGGGAAATTGCTAAGCAAAGAGGTAGACTTTACCTTCAGGCTGATTTCATGGGGAGCCAAGAAGTACAAGTCACACAACAAAACTGATGCCTAAAAGGAACCTGATATTTTGTACCCCCTTTTCAGCCAACCATTGTTTGTGAATTGTTGAAAGGACCATAAGTTCTATGGCAGAGTGCTTCCCCTCAATGCAGGACAATTCCCTTGAAAAAGGAGCAGCTATGAGCAGCCAACTCAGCATCTGGGGACCCCAGTCTAGTAAAGGAGACACTAGCCATGCCCACCATAGATGCTGAAGATTGAAAGACTTAACCAGCCTCCAGAAAGGCACACTCTCCAAGCAGGACCATGAGAGAAAACTGTAGTCACAGTGGGCCACTGTGTTTCCTCTGGATGAGTCCAAACTAACTAGCATGTTCCCGGGTCCCACACATAACTCCACTTGTTACAGCCTGAGTTTCAGGTACTGCTTCTAGAGGCTTCGCAATACATGGAACCCAAGATGAAGAGCATCTCCATATTCACTCTGCCCTACTGCATCTTCCTCCACCCCCAACAGAAGGTGCTATAAGCCATACGATCAGGATAACAAACAGTCTTTCAACATACTGGTTCTGGTTCTCTTTGTGGGTCTGAGAGGTCCCACCCTTGAAGTAGAGGAAGCATCTGAACTTGGAGAGTGGCTTCTTCCTCATCTGGGGATACTGGCCTGCAGTGATCAAATGAACCTCCCCAAGCCTGTGGCCCAACCTCAAGCCCACAGCATGCCCTTCAGCCCACTTTCAACAAACCTTCCACTGACAATACTCAAATAGGAAAAGGTTAAACAACTCTCCGAGTCAGAATTTCACTCTAGATTTCCTCTGGGCCGAGGAGACCCGAGTTAACAATAATACGCCTTTTTCACTAGACATGGAAAGACTTTAGAGGAAACCAAGACAATGAACAAATCTTTCCAAATAACATATTTTAAAAATTAAAGGTGGAATTGCAATGTACAGATTAATTTCCGTTTAAAATGGAGCTGAATTTCAAAAGTGAAAAGAAAGGAGGCCTGAGCAAATCCATTTGGGCAGCAGCTAAAAGATTTGAAAACAACATGAATATTCTGAACATCATCTACGACAGGAAATGGAAAGAATTCTAAAGCCCACCAACAATTAATATTAGAGACGTCATTTTTTCTAATAAGCAACTATTTGAAACAAGAATAAATATTTTGTCTTGCATTTTAACTTCCTGTAATTATGTCTTAGCCCCTCTATATATCATAAAATCTTTTCCAGGAAGGGCTGACCTTGGAAACCCAACCCACCCCCTTTCTTGCACATAGAAGGCACTCAATATTTGTTTGAGTAAATAAAATCTAGTTAAATTTAGTTAAACCATTTTATGATCTGCTATGCCATCATTGATAGTACAACTCACCGCTTACCAACTAAGAAAAATATTGGAACAAATCTTCTTAACACTCTAACACCTTATGTGTAAATGACTTGCCAGAAACAACCTTTAAAAAAAGACTTCAGAAGTAAAATCTGTTCCCTGGTACACATCAGTACCTGCAAATAATTCTAAAGGCAAAGAGAAATTCATTACTTAAGGATGCCCTCTACTGGGAAACACTCTTTCCCACTGAGGACATGCTCTCTTAATTGACTTGATACTGCTCACATCTCTCACCAAACTATAAAAAGGTCACAGGGTCAAAGCTGAAACCCTAACTTTTACAGAGGCTTGTAAAAATTGAGGAGCAATCTTAAAATGCCATCGGTCTATTTTAGATAGAATCACTTCAACTAAAGCACAAGGTAAAGAAATTTTGAAAGATAAATTTGTGAGAAAAAAGAATTCAAGTTCCAGCATGCAGTGAACATTTCACACACGTTCAATTTTATTCCGTCAATATTCTCTTCTTAGACTGCCTGATTGGTCAGATTAGTTTAAGATCAGAAGCATTATTAACTCCAGCCCTTGGCTGAATACCATCTACAGAAATTATATTCTATTTTTCCTTTACATTTCAATTGAAAGGACTGCGCACTTCCTGGCCTAACTTACTAGGAACTGACTGACTAATCACTGGGCTTTAAAGTGTGGGCAGCACCATTGTCAGTGTTCTCTCCCTCTTCCTACCCTCCTTCTGTATCTCATTACTCTAGCTAAATACTTTGTAATCTCATAAGAGAATGTTCCTAAGTGGCCTCCTTTGGTCAAGCTTTTCACATTTCTCTCTGCTCTGAATGGTTGCCTAGAAATTCTGTCCCCCATGAACCTTGAGGCCAGCATCATCAGTTCAGTTCAGTCACTCAATCATGTCCGACTCTTTGTGACCTCATGGACTACAGCACGCCAGGCTTTCTTGTCCATCACCAACTCCTGGAGTTTACCCAAACTCATGTCCATTGAGTCAGTGATGCCATTCAACCATCTCATCCTCTGTCGTCCCCTTCTCCTCTCTCCTTCAATCTTTCCCAGCATCAAGGTCTTTTCAAATGAGTCAGCTCTTCGCATCAGGTGGCCGAAGTATTGGAGTTTCAGCATTAGCATCAGTCCTTCCAATGAACACCCAGGATTGATCTCCTTTAGAATGGATTGGTTGGATCTCCTTGCAGTCCAAGGGACTCCTAAGAGTCTTCTCCAACACCACAGCTCAAAAGCATCAATTCTTCAGTACTCAGCTTTCTTTATAGTACAACTCTTACATCCATACATGAATACTGGAAAAACCATAGCCTTGACTAGATGGACCTTTGTTGGCAAAGTAATGTCTCTGCTTTTCAATATGCTATCTACATTGGTCATAACTTTCCTGCCAAGGAGTAAGCGTCTTTTAATTTCATGGCTGCAATCACCATCTGCAGTGATTTTGGAGCCCAAAAAAATAAAGTCAGCCACTGTTTCCCCATCTATTTTCCATGAAGTGATGGGACCGGATGCCATGATCTTCGTTTTTTGAATGCTGAACTTTAAGCCAACTTTTTCGCTCTCCTCTTTCACTTTCATCAAGAGGCTCTTTAGTTCTTCTTCACTTTCTGCCATAAGGGTGGTATCATTTGCATATCTAAGGTTATTGATATTTCTCCCGGCAATCTTGATTCCAGCTTGTACTTCATCCAGCCCAGCGTTTCTCATGATGTACTCTGCATATAAGTTAAATAAGCAGGGTGACAATATACAGCCTTGATGTACTCCTGTTCCTATTTGGAACCAGTCTGTTGTTCCATGTCCAGTTCTAACTGTTGCTTCCTGACCTGCATACAGATTTCTCAAGAGGCAGGTCAGGTGGTCTGTATTCCCATCTCTTTCAGAATTTTCCACAGTTTATTGTGATCCACACAGTCAAAGGCTTTGGCATAGTCAATAAAGCAGAAATAGATGTTTTTCTGGAACTCTCTTGCTTTTTCAATGATAGGGTTAAAACCAGCAGCCCAGCAGCCCTGCACTAACCAGCAGAGTTAATGCAGAGGGACTGGAACCACACTGCAAGTGCTGGGGTTCGAGGTTACTGGATCATCAGAAGTGGCCGAAATGGACAGTTTCCAAAATGTAAACATGTTCTAAAGTCAACAAAATTCTCACATCCATCTTCCTGATTTGCACTGGAGCAAAACTAAAGAATGTTTGGGTGGTCCTCAGGGTGGGAATAGTGCCCTGGGGGCACCCTCCTTCTAGAGGAAAAGAGGGTCTGCATAGAAGGACTGGAGTATGTGCCCTGGCTCTCATCTCTTGGCCCTCTGCTGATGCTCAGATCCTAGCCCACCCCCTTCTTATTCCTTCTGGCCAGTTGTTTGGGGAAATGGAGCCAAGAGTTGCTTGCAAATCTCACAAAGAAGACATTGGGTTTAGCTAAGGTAGTTTAGGTTAACATTGCATAAAGCTGTATAGAGCCTTTCTGGGGACTGGTCGATAGGATTGCCTGCATAGTGTATCTTTCATTTCCAGAAAAGGCTAACTGGCTGACTGTCTACCCCCAAGGTCTCGCAAGGACATATTCATTATCTTTGTGAATAAGGTCAAGCCTGACCCTCAACCTCTTAAGGTTTAATATTGGGTTTCATCAGCACATTGAGAATGGGTTCACCAGAGAAGCACTTTAAACATCATGTTATTTTTTAAATTATGATATTTGGGTCACCCTGTTAGGGGAAACACACTGACTGAAACCTCCCACCCGGGTCAGGCACTATAGTAACCATTTGCATGAGTTATTTAATGACAGGAGGTCCTGCTAAGGAACATGTAACTAGTAAGCTACAACCAACCAGAAAAATTCAGGAAAGGTCAAAAGGAGATACCACACGTCCTATCACTTCCCAGAATCCTTCTTGTTGGCATCCATCTTGGCTGAACAGTGCACCACCAGGAAGGACCCTGAGTAACAATGACTGGCCAATAACAACCTGGAAACTAATATCACTATAAAACCCAAGACTGCAAGCCACGTGGCAGAACAGTTCTTCTGGTTTCCCTTATCTTACTGCTCTCCACCCTGGTCCCCCTACCCAATAAAGTCTCTTGCTTTGTCAGCACATGTGTCTCCTTGGAAAATTCACTTCCAAATGTTAGACAAGAGCCCACTTTCAGACCCTGGAAGAGGTCCCTCTTCCTGCAACACCACCACCAAATATTCTGGTTTCATTGATCTAGGTTGTGGCCTACTGTTAGGATTTTTAGAAGCTTCTGCAGTATTGATTCTAGTGGACACCAAGGTTGAAGATCAAAGAATGGGATCATTGCACTCTTTACCCATCAGCAGATATATGCAGGGAGTTAACTTATTATCAGAAGGTTGTTTAGTGAGAGTGGAATCAGAACAAGGGGAGTTAGAGTCCACAGTACTCAAAACCTGCTGTGTCCACATCACTGGAGGAAGAGTCTTACAAGCAACCAGAGTGCTTCAAATCAATTGACCTAAGCAGCAGTTCTTACAATTTGATGTGCATCAGAATCACCTGGAAAGCTAATCCAGCCCAGAGGTCCAGGCTTATCGAAGTAGAAGAATGGCCCTTGAAAATTTACCAAATTCCCCAAGTGATCCTAATGTAAGCAAAGTTTGAGAACAACTGGGCTAATGCTAATTTCATTCAACCCCACTTCACTAATGGCTTTAGTGGTGAGATGGAAAACATTCAAAATCTATTGCTCTTCCAGTCATAACAGTTCTTGGATGAGCAGTGGCAACATTTGTTTCTTTTATTCACCTTTTTCTACTCTCCATAGTTGACTGATGCCCCTTTAGTTGTTAATTTGTCATGAATACATTCCAGGTACCCAGTCTTGCCTCCTGGAAGTTCCCCCATTTTTCCCCAATGCCTTTGCACATCCCTACTCCAGTTTTAGACTTGGACTTTCAGAGGGAAATCTGAATTTCATTATTTAAAATTTCTTTAGAGATGACAACCAGCTGTTCACAACAATGGTTGGTACTTAGCTGTTACTTCTTTTGCTCCTCTGGAGTGAGCCTGAAAACACTTAGAAGAAACCAGCAGTATAGTCACAGTAGGGGAGAAAGGACAGAGAAATGGGTGCAGTCCCAAACTTGCCTGAAAATCTGCTCACCCTCTTAACTAATGGTCAATCCATGTACATTCCTCACTAGATTAAAGTACGAATGAATGAAACTAGCTAAAATAAAACAACAGAGAGGTGTCCTCACTTCTTAAGAAAATGGAAAACTTTTTGAAAGAATAAAAAGCTAAGTAATTTTATTATGCTCTGCCAAGTTACTGCATTCTCAACTTTTCCTCATTTCTTGGATCATCTGAGAGAAAGATGCTCAGTGTCAAGCTTTGTGGGAAAAATAGAAACCAGGTGGGGCTTTCATTATCTCTGCACAGGCCAGCTCTCTCTTACCCTCTCCTCTCCTTATGGTACAGGAAAGACTAGGCATTGCTCCATGTGAGTTCTGTAGCCCTCCTGCCTTCTGGGGTCCTTACCTCCCCAGTTACTCCCTCTTTCTTGCAGCTTCAATCTCTCTCCTCCTAAGGCCTTCTCGTCCATAGTAAAATATGCCCCTGTAAAATGCCCTGTAATCTACCATCTTCAAAGCAAACTCCTGACTCCCTCCTGTCGTGTGCTCTCTCAGTACTCTCTCTCCCCTCAACCCTCTCTCTTTCTTTTGCTCTCTCTCTCTCTCTTCCCCCAACACTGCCAGACTCAATTATCAAGCATTATCTACACTCACTGTCACAAATTCCTCATCTCTCATTCTTTAGCCCATTTTAATTAGACTCTGTCCCCACTGCTTCTACAACTCAATTACTAAGTCCCCAAGGGCCTCCATGTTGCTTTACCAGATGGCCAATTCTTAACCTTTGTCTCACTTGATCCTCAGCGTCATTTGACACAGTCGTACTCTGTCCTTCTGGAAACGCTCTTCTCTTGGCTTCTGTGACACCTCGTCTTTCCCCTACTTCTCTGGCAATTGCTTCTCAGTCTCCTGCGTCCTCCTCCTCTAACTGAACCTTAAGTGTTTGGGTCCCTTGGGGCTCTTTATTTGACTCTATTCTCTTGGTAATATTCTCACCTTAGATGCTCTTATCTCTTCCCATGACCTTAAAGATCTTCGATGTACTGAGTACTCACACATCACACTTCCAGACCTTTCTGTGAACTCCCAATCCAATGTCTCACCACCCATTTGACATCTCTGCTTAAATATCAAACTAAACCTGTCCAACACTGAATTATTGATCTCTCCCCAGCCAACATACCCCATCTCTGTAATGACAGCTCCATTCACCCAGTTGTTCACTAGGTACCTGGGAGCCATGCTGACCAGGTCTGTTCCTTGAAAGGTATGGCCCCACCCATTGTCCTCTCAAAACACTGTGCACCAGCAACCTTGGGTTTCCTTCAGATTCTTAAATATTTTATGTCTCTCCTCCTGAGGCCACTGCACTGCTTGTTTTCCTTCAGCCTGGAATGCTCCTAAAGTTACCCACCTCCAAGCTAACCATCACTAACACTTCCATTTCAAATTGAATGTCACTTCCTCAGAGAAGCTGCTTCTGAACCTCCAAAGTAAAGCCCATCTCTGCTTTCTCATACAACCTAGACACTTCCTCCAGATTTGTGACTGTGTATTTTGGGGAGTGGTTATATACTTAGTATCTGTTTCCTTGCAATCTCATGACTGGGTTCTACCGACACTAGTATTTGGATGTTGAAAGAGAGTCCTCAGGGCTATACAGATCTTAAGATCTTAATAGCAAAATAGACACATCTATTCACAAAGTGAGTTCTGATACTTACAAGAAATGAAACTTAAGACACAAATTTAGGAAACACTGACTTTGTGTCCTGAGATTCCTAGTTGCTTCTGAGTAGTTTTTGAATTGAAGACCACACCGTTTGAGAACTTTTGTCATCTATT
This sequence comes from Ovis aries, assembly GCF_016772045.2. Classification (NCBI taxonomy): domain Eukaryota; kingdom Metazoa; phylum Chordata; class Mammalia; order Artiodactyla; family Bovidae; genus Ovis; species Ovis aries. The sequence goes on along the minus strand of NC_056066.1, from coordinate 48,099,393 downwards.
TGTTTGAGCAAATGGACAGTTGGTTGTGGTGAGTTTCACTTGGCCCAAGTGTTACCTTAGTCAAAGATGCCCAAACCACTTTTGTCCTGGTTTTGGCATTAATCTGGCAAGAAGCAGAGAGGATGTAGTACAATTCAACTAGACCTCCACAAAAAAGTTTTCTCTACAGGAAACAGAAATGGAAATCCCACCTCATTCTGGAAAAACCAAGGTGGATCCCCAGAAGAGTTGATTACTTGAGATCAAGGCACCTCCGAGAAGGTAAGTGAAGATAATGTTGAAGCTGCTGATCAGAACCTCAGTAATGCAGTAGTAATAGAATTTTTAAAGGCATAAGCCCCCAAGAACAAAGAAATAGAGGAGAAACTACAACAGATAATTAGCAATTTGCTGTCTAAAGAAGATGAAACAGGGAGAGCCCAGGCACAGCTGAAGATAAGGTGCCATATTGAAAATAGGAAAGTTGGGTAAAAGATGAGATGACTGCAGCTTTGACTGACACCCTGGTTGCAGTGTGATGAGACACGCTGAGCCAGAGAACACAGCCAGATCCTTGATCCACAGAAATTGTGACGTGATAAATGTTTGTTCTTTTAATCCACTAAGATTGGAGGTAATTTGTTATGTACCAATAGATAATGAATGCAAAACCAAACTATCAGTCCAATATTAAGGTAAAACAAAAGACAACTTCAAACATTCAAGGCTTCAAAGAATTTGCCTCCCTGCTCCATTTTTTTCTTAGAAACAAGTAAACAAAGACATGAAATCAGGAAAACAAGAAGACTAACGAAAGAGAGAGAGGAAAGAGGAATCCTCAGGATGATAAGGGAGACCCCAGCTGAGCGACAGTTCTAGAAAGCATCCAGCTCAGTTTGGAGCACAAATAAAGGGAATATGATAACAGTATATACTATATAGCTTGGTAGATTAGTTTGCTAGGGCTGCCATGACAAAGTACCTCGGGCAGAGTCAGAAAGAGAGAATGAGATTATTTAAGCCAAGTGATGAGAAAGTAAATGGGTTCCCTTTCTATGCCTGAGGCTCAGAGGAAAGGCTTCTTTGTGCCTTCACCCTCAAGATGATTGGATTGTGAATATTGGAGCTTCACGAAGATTCTCATTCCCATGGAAAGGATGTCCACTCTTAAAGGATGGTATAGATTTGAACTATGAGCTTGTTAATGGTTTACCGTGAGAGTCTCTGAAGTTGCTCTGTTCTATATAAATTCTCCAAAACCTATACCTGATTCTGGAACTGGTGTGGGGAAAACTTCAATGATGACTGAAATTTAATTTCCCAGAAGTTCAGAGGGATGGAGTTCAGATAGATTTAAACTGGTTCTTGAAAACTAAGATGAGTGTGTCTTGAACACCCAAGTTTGTGGAGTAAGACTCAGGCCCATTACGTAGATGAGTTTACAGTGCAATTTGCCAAGGAATTCAAAGTATACTAAGTAAACAAGCAAAGAGGATTAGATAATAAGTAGTGATATCCATCTTTCCAATATCCCAAATCCTGTACTAGGACCATATACAATTGTTGATACTGTCAGAAGATTAAGAGGCTATGTCTTATAACATACTGCAATGTCTTTATTGACAATGGACAACATTTGGTTCAACAGAAATGAGAAAAAATATTTCTATTGTATGTCTATTAATCACAGTTAATAGCATGCCAGTTATCAGGTTGGGAACTCTCAACTCAAAATTCATCGTTTGCCTGCTTTACAAAAATGGAGCTGGACCCTGTAAATATTTCTCCTTTGCCAGCTGGCATGATGTTAAGCTTTGCCAATAGAGGGCACCAGGGGGCCACTGCGAAAAAAGAGACTTTTCTCTTCTAGGGTCTCATGTGCTTCACTCTCCCAGTTTCTACAGCCTATGGGAGCTCCAGTGTCTGCTTTCCAATGTGGATGACTTCTCCAGCAGGCAGCGACCAGCAGCTTCCCCAACACAGCTGAGGCACTTTTCTGTGTACAACTCCCCCAGCACCCCCAGAGAGCAAATCTCCAGCAAGTTCTACTGGCACAGCACCTCAGCCAACTTACCCACCATCCAGGGAGCCACAGCCTCATCCTTCCAACAAGGAGGAAGAGCTCCTTCTTGGGTCCACTGTCTCCACCCTCGTGGTACTGGCTACTCCTCACACCTGCTATTCTTGCATTCTTTACAGTCCTACTTATTACTTGCCAATCTCTCATTACTTCAGTCCCCTGGTATAGTTAATAATTCTCCATATTAAACTTTCCATGTTCAAATACTATGTGCTTTCTGTCTCCTGGTTGGACCCTGACTGGTACAAATTGTTTTGTTTTGCTTTCAGATATTCAACACTAAAGACTGGACAGGAAAGTCTCCATCTTACAGCATGTCTCTGTAAGAAGCAGTCCTGCCCTGGTGCACTTCTAAGCCTGCCAGCTCAGGCCACTCTCTGCTCCAGAAACCTCTTACATGAGGAAGAATAACATCATAACTACAAGGTCAATTCATTTCACTCCAGGTACTTCTAGATTATTATTTATAACACATATTTGATGCCTTAGAAGTAGTCTTGAAATATACTCCCACAAACACTATGAAAAGGAAGACTCCTAAGTTTCTGATGTTTAGCTCACTGAGCAAGTTAACTGAGAGTATAAATCACTGTTGCATTGTTCTAACTGAGAACCAGATATACCTATTCAGATGCTGTGAGGATATGTAGGGGAAGGCTGCTTAGATTGTTGGTTTCTGATCCCCAGAGATAACAATTTAACAAAAATTCCTTTGTGAGCTTATCCTAAGTTCACAATATAGAAGGAAGGGGACTAGCTTCACTGGGGGAAGAAAGAACCTATGGTAAGGCTTACCATGCAAGTGAGGGTTTCCTTTACAAGCTACATTAATTTAATATAACCTGGTGCATGGTCTTCTTCCAGAACAATGGAAAGTGTCCCTTTGGCATTTAAATTGTTTCATTCATGCTGAAAGGTGTTTTAATCATGTCTATTAAAATTAAAATACACATACCCTAATTTCTGGAAAATAAAAAGAATTCCTAAAAGTCAATGCAAAACAGTCAGACACTCCTATAGAAAAATAGGCAAAAGACCAGAACAAGCACTTTACAGAAAAGGATATTCAAGTTACAAGGAAATGTATTAATAGGTGCTCAACTTTTTTGGTCATCAGATCAAAACACACTGAAACCATAACGCAATACAGAGACATAGTCACTAGAATGGCCAAAATAGAAAAAGTCAATAACACTAAGTGCTGGAAAGTAAGAGCAGCAACTCCCTCACTTTGCTGGAAGGAGTATAAATTTACACAACCACTTACTAAAGTAGAACATACACTTACTCTGTGTCCCAGCATTCCCACTTCTAGATCTACACCCGACAAAATGCAGACACATGTCCATCAAAAGACTTGTATAAAACAGTTAATTTTAGCACTGCTCTTAATAGCCCCAAACTGTAAAGTATGATAATAATAAAATGATGAAATAAATTGTGGTTTGGTCACACAGTGAAACATTACACAGCAGTGATAACAAATGAACATGGATTAATCTCACAGACATAATGTTGAGAGAAAAAGCCAGACACTAAAGAATATATTGTATGATTTCATTTAGATAAAGCTGAAGAGCAGGCTAAACAAATCCATGGTGTTAGATGGCAGAGAGTGGTCAGCCTGTGGGAGATGAGAGATGACTGGAAGGGGCAGGAGAGGGCTGCTGAGGAGCTGATAATGTTCTGTTTCCTAATCTGGCTTTATAGATGTGCTCAGTTTGTGAAATTTCTTGAGCTACTTGGTTATGATATGTGCACTTCTTTCTCATTTATACCAATAAAAAGTTAAATAAATACATAGACAAATATACATATACATACATACTTCATGGCCTTCAACTTTTATATCCAAGTTTTCCCTAGAGAAATGCTTTTACAACTATGTTCAAGGAACGAGTCAGCTTGGGTCCCCTGAGAAGCAGATGCCAAAACCAGAGTGCATGTGCAAGAGATCTATTGGAGAAAACATCTGTAAGGAATAGGGGGAAAGGGCCAGGGAAAAGCAGAGAGATCCTTCATTCTATGACCAAAATCTGACATCTCTGAAAGGAGAATAGAGAGGAAGACTGGGGAGGACGATCCTCAGACCACAATGCAGTTTGGAGAAAACATAAGTCGGTTCACTGGGGAGACGACAGCCACAGGTGTCCTGGAATCCTGTGTGTCCTCAGGCAGGGACAGCAACCCTGCTATACTCAGTCCTCAGTGAGCAGCAGACCGGGGACAGTGTGGTTAGGCAGTGATGAGTGCAGGGGTGAGGCAACTGGAAGGGTCAATCAGCTCTGCTCCCAGCCATCACTCTCCAGAGGAGGGACAGCCACACAGAAGGGACAGCCACACAGCCACAAAGAATGTCCTTTGAGACACTGTTTGTACCTGCAAAGAATGTAAATGGCCTCAGTGGTTCACTGCTAGAGAGGTAACAAATAACTATATATCCACACTGCAGAATATGAAATAAGTTAAAACCAGACAGATTCTTATGTACTGACAAGAATAGATGCTCACAATTGAATCACTTTGCTGTACAGCAGAAATTAACATAACCTTGTAAATCAACTCTACTTCAATAAAAAGATACAGTCACATGCATATCACTTGCCATTAAACAAACAGATGTTCTAATCACAGAAAAAAGAATAGATGTTCAAGACATATCACAGAACAACAAAAAAATAAACTGCAGAACTCTTTTTCTTCCTTCTGTGACCACAAGACTCTGCTTTAATTATGAAAGCAGTATTCCTTATCACTACACATATAAGAATTCTGATAAACTTTAAATATTACACATTTAAACAAACATACAAAACATATCCCTTTAGCTGCCTTTGGTAAATCCATGAATTGTGTGTTAATTTACTTTTCATCATTATCTTTCCATTGTTCCTTTGTCAGCCCCTGTCTGCCTTAAGTCTTTGAAAATGTATTTCAATAGAGACTTATACTCTCAAGAAAAGAATCAGCCATTGATTACCAGTGAGCTCCCTTTGGTAATCAGCCATTGATTACCAATGAGCTGGACAAGTCAGCTTGTCCACATCCTGGCTTCCACCTTTAAAAACTCAATCCTTTCCCTTAGTTCATCTTTCCCTAGGAACAAGATATTCATATTATTTGGGAATCTTTGAACCCCAAAGTATTGTGTTTTGTTTGCAAAAACTCATGATATGACCTGGTGAGTTCTTCACCCTGGTATTTTAAGTTGGTAAGTTTCTTTCCCAGTAACTTGTATGTATTTGCTCATGGCAGCTGCCTTCTTGCATCTGATTGGTCCCTGCTGCTCCTTCCCCTCCTCTCCTACCAGGACCAGTTTTACACATCCCCCAGACTGCATGCTGGTGTAAGTTGCCAAGAACAAGAGTCACTTAACTTACAATGAATCATAGATAATAACAGCACAGCCCTGGCATCAGACCTCCCTGGGTTCACTTATTTGCTAAATGGCTTCAGCCAAGTTAGCTAATCCGTCTTTACCTGAAAACAGTAACAGCAGTTACCTCTAAGAGTGCTGTAAGGGTTAAATGAGAAAAGTTCACATAAAGTGCATAGAGCATGATTGATTACCCAACTGGTGAGCTATATGTGGAACCAATCCTTAATAGGTAGTCTTGTACATTAAACAACTAAGCTAGAAGAGGTGGGGCCCTGGCAGGAAAGAAGAAAGATCTTTGCAGGTCTGTAAAGCAAAAAGTTTATAGCTATTCTCTGTATTTAGCAATAGGCACTGGGAACAGTTCCAGACACCTGCAAAGTGACCAAATTCTAGTTCTTCAGTTTGTGGGGACCTGGACATAGTTGAGAGAACCATGACTCAGCAGAGTGACGCTCTCTCGGCCAAGTCAGAATGTCACCATTACTGAATCTCAGCAGGAAACAGAACCCAGGGTCCCTTAAGTTCAACGAATTCCAAGTAATTAAAATCAAAAGCAAAGGATTGAGATTTTAACACAACATGTTTATAACGTGTGTCTCTGAAACAAGTCAGCTGCTTTTAGGGGCCATAAATAGTTCTGTCATTCCCCAGTTTCCAGCTCTCACATTTTAAAAAAATTTTTTAGATCAAAACAATAAAAACAGAAAGATCAGAAGATGATATATGACAGGATGTTAAGCAACGATGAATGACCTTTTACTACGCACACTCACTTAGTCATCACCCTCAGATGGTCAGCCTTTCAAGTTGGAATTACAAATAATTCCTTCCGTCAGCGAGTCACAAACAACCCACTTATCAAAAATTGTCAAATAAATCTGTCACTCATTAGGGATTACAAGACATTTGTAAATGTGGCAAGCTTCCCAAAGTAACAAGCCCCCCAACGCCCTTGACTGTCTCTTAGGAAGAGAAAAAGCAAACGATTGAATAGTTGCCAGAGACTTGGACATTCCAGAGCCTGATGTGGCAGCCAAGGGGTCGACAGAAGCCCAGGAGGCCAGCTGCAGTCTGCAGGCTCAGCGCTTGGCCAACATACATAGAAACTGTTTATTCTCAGGGCACACCTGTCAGACAGGCTGTGCAGGTGTTGGCTGAACAGTGGCTTTGCCTGCCTTGCCCTTCCACTATTCCTAAAGAGAGAGGGCTATAAAAGAGACCAGAACACCCATCTGGAGTCAGGGACTCACTGAACTTTTAACCCAGAAAAATCCTTTATTGCCACCTAACTCTTTCCCCTTCACTCAATTCAAATGGTGCCCTTGGAAGATCTCAAAATTTGCCTGAGACTCATAAAGGCAGAACCCAGAGTAGAAGCCTGGAAACCCCAACCTTCTTTTCAGCATTATGGAAGATAGTACTACCAGGTAAAAGATACAGACTGTCTTAAAAGATGCCATCTTATATTCATGTGAAGGACCTAGTATATAAGGTTTTACTCAACAAATGATAGTGCCCACCTTTTCTCCTGGTAAAATATTAAATGATAGCTAGTAAATTACTATTTCAACAATTGCAACACAAATTTGAAATAAACTGTTAACTCACATTTTTATAAAAAAATCATTTAATTGAAATACACAATTAAATATTTAATCCATTTATAGATTTTTTTTAAAAGCCCAATGACTGCCAAAAGAGAAAGTTAAAAGTTTCTAACCTTGATTTGCCAAAACAAATATTAACGTAACTGGTCAGACCAAATGCACTCCAGAGCCAGCGCTTACCATTAGAAATTGCCTTCCAGAGAGTTCTTGCCTAAAACACATTGTTAAACCCTTCTTTTTACTCCTTGCTAATTTCTCATAAGATTGTCCAGTGTATTCATTTTCATTCTACTCCCTCCCCTACCAGGAGCATTTATAGTGTGTTAATCAAAAGCAGGAGATTAGGGTTTTCCTTTGGTGGCTCAGTGGTAAAGAATCTTCCTGCCAACACAGGAGACATAGATTTGATCCCTGGTCTGGGAAGATCTTACATGCCACAGAGCAACAAAACCTGTGTGCCACAACTATTGAGGCTTTGCTTTAGAGCTCAGAAACCACAGCTGCTGAAGTCTGCACACCCTAGAGCCCAGGCTCCGCGACAAGAGAAACCACCACAATGAGAAACCTGTACACCACAGTTAGAGAGTAGCGCCCCCACAAGTTTTCACTCTAGAACCCTCAACTAGAGAAAAACCTGTGCAGCAACAAAGACCCAACACAGTCAAAAATACGTAAATAAATAAAACAAGGGCTTAAAATGTAATAATTCAGATCTGGATTTCCAGTTGGGGGATGTGAGTGAGTAGTTCACAGTCCCAGTTTCTTCATCTGTTAAAAGGATATAATAACATGGCTTATCCATATGGCTTTTGTAAGGATTAAATAAAAATAATGCCACCAAATATTTGAGAGTTTACTCTGTACCCGGCACAGTGCAAGGCCCTAAGAATTCAGTGATGATGAATGATCAAAGATCTCACTGCAGCCCAGAACAAGAGAGAGATAAACTCTAAACAAATAATCACACAAAGAAATATATAAAGACAACTCGTCTCCATGGCAGGAAAATTGAGTGAAAACCAGAAAGATGCCAGTGAGAATTTTCAGAATATGTGTATAAGGCAGAGGGTCAAGGAATTAGTATCTCCTTCCATGTCCTTTCTCTGGGAAATCCATAATTAAGACTCATAATTGTGGATGGATACTAACAACAGTCATAGGATACATTCTTATCCTAACTCCTTTCAGTAAGTTGGTCAAGAGTCTGCCAAAAGTGGAATATCTTGAAAAGACCACGTCTATTCCTGAAGCACATGGAGAAGCCATCTTATGTTCTCACCGGGACCCAGAGGGTATCTGCTGCTCACCTGCATGACATGAGCCGGGTGGGGGGCGGGGGGGAGATTCTATGGGCCTTTCTTTGCCTTTAAGTAGCTGAAGTGAGAAAGTGACGCATGTCCAGAGATTGAAGGAGGTCACCTGGAGGTCTAAAATGCCATTGCCTTTGGAAAAGTATTCAAACAGTTATGAGAACTTCTGTAAGCGCTCCAAGAAGCAGCCTCACCAGGAAGAGCTTATAGAAAGAGAAAATTCCAGTGGGTTTTTTTAAACAAACTTCTGACCTATTCCACTTTGTAAAAAACTGTTAAAAAGAACTTTTAAAATAAAATATATCCAAATGAAAAAGAACTTTTATTCAACTGCTCAGGGAGAGAGAAGGGGCTTATATTTAGCAGAACATCTTTCCATGTCTCTTTCTGTTTCTAATTTCTTCACTTTAGGACCAGGAAATGTGTCCATCTCTTGGAAGGCCCCAGTTGAGAAAAATCACTGGCAGCCAGTTCTCAGAAGCTGCCTTGGGAGGTCAACCAGTCTTCTGCAGCTGCTCCCCAGGGCCCACGGACATGGGGTGAGGAAAGGTCAGGTGAAAAGGGGGAGGCCCATGGCATCGCCTGAGGCCGGCATCCCTTCAGGTCCAGGGAATGTCCAGCAGGAGCAGATTACATGATCACAGAGCCCAGATGACTCCTGTCAACTTCCCTTTAAAATGACAGAATGCATGTTTCAGAAGGCTGGAGGCCAGCCAATGCTGGGGCAGGGTGTGTGTGTGTGTGTGTGTGTGTGTGTGTGTGTGTGTGTGTAGCCTGAGAGAAACCTCAGGCTTGATGTTTTATAAATGTGGGACTGATTACTTTTGATAGGAGGGCAAGTCAGGAAAGATGTAGGAAGACATCAGAGAAAACAAAACCATAGAAACCTGAAGTCTTCCTTCTGCCATGCTAGAGCCACTGGCTCCAGGAAAGAAGAGTGTGGCCATCTTAACAATGACAGAAAGACCTTCTCATCTGTCACATTTGGTCCCTCACAATATTCTGGGGCAAGTGGAATTGCTCCATGTAACAAATAAGGAAATGATGTCCCTGAAGTAGACCCAAATCTTCTGACATTGCGTCAGTGTGATCGACCGGCCCACCCTCATCCTAGAACCTAAGAGAAATTTTTTAAATACTATTAAGTAAAGAGCCTCTTGATGAAGGTGAAAGAGGAAAGTGAAAAAGCTGGCTTAAAATTCAACAGTCATAAATCAGATCATGGCAAATTTAAGGGGAAAAAAATGGAAACAGTGGCAGACTTTATTTTCTTGGGCTCCAAAACCACTGAGGATAGTGACTCCAGGCATGAAATTAAAAGACACTTATTCCTTGTAAGGAAAGCTATGACAAACTCAGACAGTGTGTTAAAAAACAGAGACATCACTTTGACATATAGTCTCTTTGACATATAGTCAAGCTATGGTTTTTCCAGTAGTCATTTATGAATATGAGAGTTGGACCATAAAGAAGGCTGAGCACTGAAGAATTGATGCTTTCAAATTGTGGTGCTGGAGAAGACTCTTGCGAGTCCCTTGGACTCCAAGGAGATCAAATCAGTCAAAATAAAGGAAATCAAACCTGAATATTCATGGGAAGGACTGATGCTGAAGCTGAAGCTCCAATACTTTGGCCACCTAATGGGAAGAGCCAACTCATTGGAACAGACCCTGATGCTGGAAAAGATTGAGGGCAGGAGAAGAAGGGGACGACAGAGGTTGAGATGGTTGGATGGTCCCCTTCTCCTCCTGCCTTCAATCTTTCCCAGCATCAGGGTCTTTTCTAATGAGTCGGTTCTTTGTATCAGATGGTCAAAGTGTTTAAGCTTTAGCATCAGTCCTTCCAATGAATATTCAGAGTTGATTTCCTGTAAGACTGACCAATTTGATCTCCTTGCAGTCCAAGGGACTCTCAAGAGTCTTCTCCAACACAATTTAAAAGCATCAATTCTTTGGCACTCAGTGTTCTTTATGGATCAACTCTCACATCCATGCATGACTACTGGAAAAACCACAGCTTTGATTATATGGACCTTTGCCAGCAAAGTGATATCTCTGCTTTTTAATTTGCTGTCTATGACCAATATGTTGGTCATAGCTTTTCTTTCAAGAAGCAGGCGTCTTTTAATTTCTTGGCTGCAGTCATCATCTGCAGTGATTTTGGAGCCCAAGAAAATAAAATCTGTCACTGTTTCCATTGTTTTCCCATCTATTTGCCATGGAGTGATGAAACCAGATGCCACAACCTTAATTTTTTGAAAGTTGAGTTTCAAGGCAGCTTTTTCACTCTCCTCTTTCACCTTCATTAAGAGGCTCTTTAGCTCCTCTTCGCTTTCTGCCTTTAGTATCTGAGGTTGTTGATATTTCTCCTGGCAATCTTGATTCCAGCTTGTGAGTCAGCCAGCCAGCATTTTGCAGATGTACTCTGCCTATAAGTTAAATAAGCAGGGTAACAATATACCGCCTTGATATACTCCTTTCCAATCATGAAACAGTCCATTGTTCCATGTCTGGTTCTAACTGTTGCTTCTTGACCTGCATACAGGTTTCTCAGGACACCAGGTAAGATGGTCTGGTATCTCCATCTCTTTAAGAATTTTCCACTGGTTGTTGTTATACATACAGTCAAAGGTTTTAGCACAGTCAGTGGAGGTTTTAGCACAGTCAGTGAAGCAGAAATAGAAAAAATAATGCCATGGCCATGTCTAAATCATCTAGGTTGAGCAAAGTTCTCCTGTGTAATAAATAGATTATTACCTTTAAAGGTAAAGAAATGAGATATTGAGGAAAGCAAACCCAGCACACTTAGAAGTTCTCAGAAAGCAAATTAGATAGCTCTAGTATTACAGTCTTAGCCTTGCTATTTAAATATATCATAATCCGCCTTTAATAATTGATGATGTACTTGAGATGACTGCAGTCAAGATCTGTGTCCCATCCATGCCTAGTATTAGTTTGCACCTCAGGGGTCTCACAAGTGAAATCTGAAACTGGCCCCCAGACAAGGAAGGCAGAGAGAGATCAAAAAAAGAGGCAGATCACCTCAGATTAGTAAGTGGAAGGTTTAACCAGCAAGAGAACTTGCAAATGAGGCTTGCCTTGGGAGGTCTCAAGAGGAATAGATCTCCACACCCACCTACCAGAATTGTTAAGTTTATACATAGGCCTTAATGGATTCAGTCACATAGTCCATTCAGATGTTCCCCGCTGGATGTGCTCTCTCAAAGCTATGTCCTTGTGTCCACCTCCCACTGTGGGAACAGTGGGCAGAATATACATTCCAAGGACAAGGGAGGGATGAGGAGTCTTCAATTGCCTGAGTCCAGTCACATCCTCTTTGTGACCTCCTCCAACACTCCAACCCTCCTGACTGGCCCTAATCATCTTACATGCCCCCTTCCTCGACATACCCTGAGATGTTAGAAAGGGTTTCACTAACGTGAAGGTGGCTTGTTTGGCAGCCATCTGGCTGCACTGGAGGCAGATCCCACGGCAACAATAGAAGCACATGCAAGAGAAGAAAGATTACGCTGATTCCCAAATAGGTAATCATTTTCCCACTAAGAGCCCCATGATCCATACCACTGATTTATAAATCCCTTAGGCCAAAGGTCAGATCACTCTGGTCATTCGCTTTTGCCCTCAAGTGATTTAGTAAAGCTGACATATTAGCAGACTCATCAGATATGAACACATAGCATTCTGTCTGGATAATGGCACAGGTGCCTCCTTGCAAAGCTACAATAATGTCTAAGTACATTCTATTTTGTGGTTTTCCTGGTGGCTCAGATGTTAAAGAATCCGCCTGCAATGCAGGAGATCTGGGTTGGGAAGATCCCCTGTAAAATGGAATGGCAACCCACTCTAGTATTCTGGGCTGGAGAATTCCATGGACAGGGGAGCCTGGCAAGGTACAGTCCATGGGATCACAAAGAGTCAGACATGACTGAGCAACTTTCACTTTCACATTCTACTTTGGAGGACAGCTTTTCTCATTAGAGACCGTTAAGGTTCAGTAAAGATGGGCTTTGCCAGCTATCATTTAAGTTTATTGGGTGAATTTAATAATATTCTCCAAGCCAAAAGAGGAGGCAAAGACAGCAGCCAAGTGACTGTACCAGTAGAAAACAGAATGTGCCCATCTGGCCTTGAGGAGAGGGAAGTTTGCAAGTTTGGTACTATGAGGCCCATTCTCCCCTGTGCCCAGGGAAAAGCCAGAGTGAAATGGCCCAACCACCCAAGTGAAAGTCACAGCCAAATAGCTGTGACATACAACCATTCAGCCCCATTTGGGGCTAATAATAAATTATTATGATAGACCTGGACAGCATGGCCAGTCAATGCCAATCCAGTCATACCAGAATGACCACACAGCTCTAGTGATAGTCATTCCATATTCCCTGTACAGTGGGGTTGGTTCTGTTTGGAGTGATTTTTCTGTTCCCAATGTAGGGGCACCCAAGTGCTCAAATTTCCATAACCTAGGTTGAACTACATGAACCCATCCCAAATCTGAAAGTAGCCACCCTAGTTCAGATGGGAGTATTTTTAGGACCCTTCCAGTCAGGAAGTTTGATGGACTCACTGTATAATTTGATTGACAGAAAAAGAGTATCCATGCTCAGTGTTATTGATCATGGGCGCCACAGGCCAGGGTTCTAGATCAGTGTGGGTGATACCAAATGAATTGAGAGTACTTGTCCTCGCTTGTTCTTCCTTAATGCACCGCTTTAGGGCCTTCCATTCCCCTCCCTGTGGTGGTAGTACCTAACATGGCAATTCTGATGAGCTCAAGAGGGGCAATTTTCTACCTACCTAACAGCTGAACTGATTCCTTTGCCAGAAAAATATACAAAGGGGCCACTGTGGAAAGGTATTTCCATCAGGTGTCTATCCCATGACCAGACACTATAGACAGAAGTCTAAAGTAGAAAAGACAAATATTTAGTAGAAACCTTTATAGGAAGATCTTCCTTTTCTGCAAGAACTACACTTGCGGACTGATCCTGGTATGTTAATGTGGCTGCAGCTTTAGGAATCTGATGTGGGTGTACAAATCATACATGTTGACTGCGGAAAGCACCGTTGTCCAGTGTGAGGAGACAGAGACAGACCAGGGACAGGATAAGGCAGAACAGGATCCCCATCCTCTCCCTTCTTTCAGTGGTGCATGTTCCATTCCTGGGATAGTGTGTTTCACTATACAACTCACAGCAGGACAACAGGAGCCCAGAGGAAACTGAGCAGTTCCCCTCACCCAGGGGCGTGAGTGCCAGTTCCCCACGCATGATGCAGCGTGGTCTCCTTGGCAGCACAGCACATGATAAACGGTGAGAGTGTCTGGAGACTTCTGCACCTTCAAGGTGTTGGTCTCAATGGGGATCCCAGTCTGGCATATGGGGCCATAGGCCCTACTGGCTGATCCTTCAAATGTAGTAAAACCTAGGGCAGTACTTCATTTTACCTGGCCAAGGTTTTCTCCTTGTTAGTAATTTAATCTGCTGCTTTAATATTTCGGTCATCCTTTCTACCAACACTGCTGCTGTGGGGTCTAGGGGAGATGGAGCTTCCATTTGGTGCCATGCTCTTTTGCCTGGTCTTGCACATCATGACCTTTGAAATGTGATTGCCAATCGCTGTCTAGTCAACGAAGCTACCTGATCATGGTCCTCAGCTTCTCTAATCCCCTAAGGATGACAGCCTGGTTTGAGTGATAACAGGGAAAACTTGGATTAGGCCAGATACAGTGACCACACAAAACAAAGGAATATTTGGAACCCTCACTTGAAAAATCTGGGTTAAAACTCAACATTCAAAAAACTAAGATCATGGCATTCAGTCCATGACTTATAAGGCAAAAAAAAAAAAAAAAAATGGGGAAAAAAGTGGAAACAGTAACAGACTTTATTTTCTTGGGCTCCAAAATCACTGTGGATGGTGAGTGCAGCCATCAAATTAAAAGACGCTTGCTCCTTGGAAGAAAAGCTATGACAAACCTAGAGAGCATGTTAAAAAGCAGAGACATCACTTTGCAAACAAACACGCATATAGTCAAAGCTATGGTTTTCCCAGTAGTCATGCACAGATGTGAGAGTTGGACCATAAAGAAGGCTGAGCACCGAATAATGGATGCTTTCGAACTATGGTGCTGGAGAAGCCTCTTGAGAGTCCCTTGGACAGCAAAGAGATCAAACCAGTCAATCCTAAAAGAAATCAACCCGGAAACTTCATTGGAAGAACTGATGCTGCAGCTGAAGCTCCAGTACTTTGGCCAACCAATGTGAAGAACCAATTCATCGGAAAAGACCCTAATGCTGGAAAAGACTGAGGGCAGAAGGAGAATGGGCAACAGGATGGCATCATCAACTCAATGGACATGAGTCTGAGCAGAACTCCAGGAGATAGTGAAGGCCAAGGAAGCCCGGTGTGCTGCAGTCCATGGGGTCACAAAATGTCAGACACAACTGAGCAACTGAGCAACAACAACTTGAAGGCAGGGGCTAATATAACCAATTTGCAATCCCTAACTGGTTGAGAACTCCAGTGACTGGCTCCAGACTCCTTTGGCAGTTTGCTGTCTTGGGTGTTGTTTAGAATACACAGGACATGCTGTTACTACATTAAACAAATCATTGTATTTCAAGGATAATCCCGCATTCTTGTCAATATGTCACCCAGGGACTAAGGTGGTTGCTCTTTCTATATACACAGTCTGCTTTAGCTACAGGATTAGGCTGCTAAAGTTTGCACCCAAGTTTCCTAATTGCCAGGGGGTGTCAGTGCCTTACCAGGTGGGACTTTAAAAGACAGTGAGCCTCAGGCTCTTGCAGATGAACCCAGATGTCTTTCCAGATATCCTGACCCCATGGGGCTTTTTCATGATCATTCACTCCTCAGCTTCCTATTGTTCAAGCCACAGGATTGATCCCTTTAGAACATACCAGCTGTCAATGCAAAGAGCTAAGGGCTGCGGCTCCTGAGTAATCACAAACCAAACTGCTCTGAGTTCAGCCCACTGGCTGCTAGGGTGCATTCCTGTTTTGATCCAGATGGTGTCAGTGTTGAGCTGCAGTCCACCTGGACTGGTTGCCCTGACTAGACTCATCAGAACACCAGGCACAGCAGGAATTTCTCCCATTAACTTCTACAGGCCACAGGGGCTGCCACAGAAATAGGGGAGGGGCATCTGGAGGGTCTGCATACTCCAGCACCCACATATCTAGAGACTGAGCTGGCAGAAGGGTGCTCCTCTGCTGTGAAAAAGCTGCTATGTAGCATGGGAGTTTGAGCCATGGCAGAGGTGTGTTGACGGAACATGTTCTCAATCCATCTCCTGATAGAAAGGGAAATTCTTGCCTACATGAAAGGCTCTACCTGGAGGAGTGCTGTGTACACTGTCAGGAGCTGTTGCTCTATGGGATCCAGGGGGTTTCTGCCCCCTCCCAGAGCTGAGACCAAACTCCTACGAGTACTCTCTTCTGCTGTCTCTGCCACAGTGCCCAGCCCATACCTTACAGAGTCACAGATACACTGAATTCAAAGCGCAGCCCTGCTTGGGAGCTGCCCAGAGCTTTCATCTGCTTCATTAGTGTGCTTCCTTCTCAAAGGCGGCTTGCTGCTCTGATCCCCAATCCCACACATACCTTTTCTTTACAAGGAGGCTTGAGGGATGGGGCACTCTGCCAGGTGGGGAATGAAAGTCCTCCAAACCCCAAATCCTTACAGAGGCTTGCTCCTCTTTCAAGTTGGACAGGCTTGTATTTTACCAATCACAGCTTCTGGATCAATGAGACTCTTACCCAACCACATGATTCCTAAAAACATTATGACAGTAACTGAGCCTTGAATTTTCTGTGAGTTCACCACCGGTCCTTTCCTCTCAGGTGTTCCAGCTAAGTTTTCAGAGTGTCCTTCAGCAGAGGCAAGTCTTCACAGGTTACCATGATATCATCCATGTAGTCCAGGGCCCCTTTTCCTGATGTGGGGAAGGAGAACAGGGACAGGATGTCTTGGGGTCCCATCCCAGGACAGGTGGTGAGGCTGTCCTTCCCACATGAAGACAAATTGATCTTGTGACTTGGTGGCCCAAGGTGTACTAGAAAAGGCAACACAGCATAGTACCTTCCTAGAACTATGGCCAAGGTTTCTAAGATAGGGGTGATGTTGGGCACACGGCTGCACAAACTGGGTGTCCTACCTTGTTCTAGTTCTCTGCAGTCTATGGTCAGTCGCCATGAGCCATCTGACTTTTTTCACCAACCATACCAGCTAAAAGGACTCTGGGCAGGGCATACAATACCCATTGAGCACAGTTTCTCCTGTCTCCTTATGCCCCGCCCCACCCCCACCACTGCCAGGAAACTGACATTGTTTCACAGCAACCCTCTTCACAGAAGTGGTGGACTACTGGCTCCCAGTTGCTGTTGCCCCTCAGCACCTGTTTGATTCTTCTAACCCAGAGGCAGAACTCACGTATGAAGGCTTGAGAGTTTGACCTTGTAGGGTACCAATGCCCAATACATTCTCTGGTATTGGAGACATAAAAACCTCATGTTCTTGTGGAGAGAACACCAAACTTGCAGTGTTGAAGGGGCCTTCTTAACCATAACCTTTTGCCCTCTGAAATCATGGGGTAAGAAGACAAGGAAACCTCTACAGGTGACTGCACGTCAGAGCACATTAGACTCCAATACCAACCAGAGACATCACCTTTTATTTATCATATCTGGGAGTCCAGTAAATAGTGAGCTCCACATTAGACCTCTGATTGCCTCCAGTGGCTCTTACCTGGAGGTGATCTTGGCCTGCATCCTATACCTGGGGCAAGAGAGGCACCCATTCCAAATAGGACTGTATCCATGAAGCTTCTGCTGAAGCAGGCAAGACATTAGAGATGACACTGGCAATTTGGACAGGTCTGAACTGTCACTCAGGTTTTAAGATTTTCCACAGGCCAACCAACCCAGTGTTGGGTTGCCAAATCTATCTTTTCACGCAGCATCCTGGCAGCAAGGGGATCAAAGCATATTTGCCTCCAAGTTACTTTTGCAGGACCTTTTAGAGTCAGTTGGACTTTTAGAGCTCTCTATCTGTCTTGGGTCTTTCCCACAGCCACATCCCACGCAGGATTTGTCAGTTTCCCCCAGATCAGCAGTGTATTGCCTAACATCATAAATGTATTAACCCACTACTGGGTTCAGCATGGTATTGGCGTCCTATACCAGGTGCTGGAGGCAAGCTGGACTATCTTGGCCCTCATTCCTATAAGAAAGTGGCCTGATCAAAGCCTTCAAAGACAGAGGCATTGATGATTCATCTCTTTCCCAACTCCCAAATAATTTGTTGCATCTCCTCTATAGATTTCCAGGATTCCATATGCTTCATTGGGCCAGGCCTCCCTGTGAGCTAGATTTGTCCAAGCACCGGGCAGTTGTTGCATGAGGGCTGGATGTGTGGTGATGCCGCTCATGTCCTGTGCTTTTCACTGGTCAGAGAAATGCCATCACCTCTCACATCCCAACTGCGCTAACCGTGTCTGGATACTTTCCCTGACCTTTTGCTGGAACTTGGCCGCTATATCAATAAGCCCAAAGGGTCTCATCATGGATGTTTCCTAAACTGAGGGCTGCCCTGCTGGCTAGGCTGTTGTTACTTTGCTTTTATTTTCCTTTGTACTGGGGACTGGCAGCATGGGGTGATTTCACTGTCAATCACTACTTCATCCTCCTCTTCGCTTCCTCACTTTTCCAGGGATTCCACCTCTCAGAGTCCCACTCAGGTTTTGTCAAAGCGTTTGGACTTCAACCTCAGGCAGCTTGTGCCCTCCAAGTGTTGCAGGAAAAAGTAGGACACAAGAGGGTCATGTCCCAGGACTTGAGTGAGTCCCTGGGATGGGCCACCAAGTGTGGATCCTTGGCTTTGTGCAGGAAAGAATTCAAGAGCAAGCCATAGTAAAGTAAAAGCATGTTTCCTGAGAAAACAGTTAAAGTGAAAGCTGACTTACACTCCATAGACAGAATGCAGTTTGCCTCAGAGACTGAGAGTGGCCCTGGGAGAAACACTCCGCAGATAGAGTATGGGCCATCTCAAAATGCTAAAGCCCCCCAAATATGCGGTGGTTAGTTTTTATGAGCTGGGTAATTTCATAAGCTAATGAGTGGGAGGATTATTCCAACTGTTTTGGGGGAAAGAGTGGAGATAACCAGAAATTTGGTCATTGTCACTTTTCGGCCTTTCACCGTCTGCTTCAGAAGTGTCATATGCTACCAGAAGTTGAATCTTCCACCACCTTGGGCCTGGTTGGTTCTAACCAGTTTATGCCATGTCCTCAATGACTATGTCCTTCTTTTAAAGGTTTTACCCTGTCCCTTTCCTATCTCACTAGCTTTGTAAAATGACATGCCAATTTCTTCCATTCATCATCCTGCTCTTGCACCTTGTTGGCCAGCCCTGAAGCTAACAGAGTGGTGGACCAGGCACATCCTTCCATAACCTCAGGTCTTCTGCTTTCTAACTCAAGCCTGAGCCTCTTGTTGGACATTGGAGGCCACCAACCTACCCACAGCAGAGACAGCCATGCATTTGTCTTCTTTGCTGTAGTGCACTCTGAATAGTTCCTCAGACAAATGCATCAGCCCACTAGGTGTTTAGGGACATCCCTGTAGTCACATGGTGGTCCCCCAGCATCTGATATATAAGCCACCCCTCCTCACATAGAGGTCAGGATTTCCCCCAATACCTCTTTCCTGAGGCCTATTTCTTGGATGGCTCATCAATTGTTAGTTTGCAACCTCAGGATTTCCTTGGGTGAAATCTGAAACTGATCCAAGTATATGGAGGGCATTGAGTGAGTGTTAGGTCTTGTGTCCAATTCTTGCAACTCTATGGACTGTAGCTCCTCCAGGTTCCTCTGTCCATGAGATTCTCCAGACAAGAATACTGGAGTGGGTTGCTAGTTCCTTCTCCAGGGGATCTTCCTGACTCAGGGATCAAACCCAGGTCTCCCACATGGCAGATAGATTCTTTACCATCTGCATCACCAGGGAAGCCCCTGTACATGGAAGGCAAGCAGAGACCAAAGAAAGAGCCAGAGCACTCCAAACCAGTACATGCCTGATTTAAAAAGCAAAGGCACTTACATGAAAGCCTTGTCTTGGGTGACCTCTAGAGGAGTAGATCCCCACACCCACCCACCAGAGTACTAAAGTTTATACAGAAGCCTTAACTGGTTTCAGTTGATCCCAAAACATATGCTCTCTCAAGGCCATGTCCTTGAAACCAGCTCCCACTGTGGGAATAGTGGGTAGAACGTACATTCTGAGGACAGGGAAGGGGTGAGGAGTCTCCAGTTGCCCGGGTCCAGTTTGAGTCAACAGTGGTTATGTCCTCTCCATAACTTCCTCCAACACCTAGCACATGGGAGGCACACAGGAGGGGATCACTGAACATTGCCTACTGAGTGAATGGTCACTTAAGGGAACATCTAAAATCAAGCCAGTTAATAGAAATTTCCAGTGATAACACATCAGAGAAGCCATTATAGACAGGCACTAGTTCTTTAAGAACTTTGTTCTACAAATCAGCAATGCCTCTCTGCAACGCCATCAGCACTCCCCCATCTCAGGAAATGGGACCACTGATTCTTCAGGCCAGAATGCTGGAGATTCCTTCAGCTGATTCCTCCTGTCTGTTTCTCTTACTCCCACATCCAGTGCATCACTGTGTCTAGCCAAGGCTGTCTCCAAAAGACACCTTCCATTCATTCCACTCCCACTCCACCTTTAACTCTACCACCACCTTGGAGGGCTAAGCCTCCACTGTCACTTTTTTGAAGGTTTGTGATTATGTCTTAAATGATCTCCCCCAGTATCCTAGCAAATATCTTCAAAGGGATATCTTCAGAATACCTTCTTCAGCCTGCCAGTCCATTGCAAATTTTTACTCTGTTTTATATGCTTCCCCTTCCAGACATGGACTTCCATAAGGGCCTGAACTTTACTGTTTTTCTTCAGTCACCATTCTACAGCACCTAGCAGGTAAAAGGTAATAAAAATTGTCTAAAATGAGAAATGCCCTTGAAAATCATCTAACCTAGTGACTTGTACCTTTGGGGAGGTTGTGGATTGCTTAGAGAAATCAATGAAAGCTATGAATGTTCTCCTAGAAAAATAGATTTATATAAGATGTATAACATATTAACTATAATTTACAGTTTTAACTATTATGATATTCCCCCACAATGCTCCATTCAGGTCCAAGTTTTAAAAAAAGAAAGAAAAACTCTAAATAACCTCTTAACTTTTTCAGAAGCTTAAATTAATTTTCTAAGATCAAACAGTATGTAGTTGATTGAGTTGAGATAAAGTAAAGTCACTCAGTCAGGAGTTGAAATAAGTATGTTCAATAAAACTCCAAGTGATTAAACTAGAACTCGCATTTTCCAAAGAAATGGTAAAGGAAACCATTTAGCTAAGAAATCCTGACTATAATACTCAAGAGCTGAAAAAGTATATAAAAAGCTACTTACCAGCTTATTTCTTAGTAATCAAATTTGTAGAATATAATCATAACAACAAGAGAATTTCCTTTTTTATCATTTGTGCCATAGAAATTCCATGACCAGCTAGAGAAGTTACAAAATCCTAGGACCTGGAAAAGTCTTTTGCGACCTGGCAGGTCTTTTACAAATGGAGACAAAAACATCCATAGGGGCAGTTAGACTGAAACTAGGGATGAGCATTCCAGGCCGAGGGAATAGCCATGGCAAGGTGCAGAATAAAGGCCAGGTCTGATGTGATCAAAGAAAAGCAAAGAAGCCAGGTTGGCTAGCTCAGAGCACACTTGAGGGAGGGTAGCAAGAGATATGCTCAGGCAGGTGACTGGGGTATTTGACTTCTCAGCAGCCAGTTAATGCTGGAGAGGTGAGGACAGTGTGGGTAGTAGGTAAAGTTGTAAGCACATAAGTCGACTATGGATGGGATCCAGATTCAAGGGAGGAGAAATGAAGACAGAATCTTTCTTGTTTTCTACAGTGGCACATTTCCAGTTTTTATTAGATCTCTCCTATTGCTCCCTCCCTCACCAGAGCCACCTTCTCTGTTGACTTTCCTCAGGTCAGTTTGGGAGAAGAGGAGAAATGATAAGGTCAGAGGTGGTACTGGGACTGGGTTCATGTATATCCTTAACAGGGAGGTTGGGGAAGAAGTAGAGAGGGGTATAGCATGGGATTTCTTTTTTGTGTCAAGCCCTCACACAAAAAAAGAATCAACACACATAGGGTTTGCTTCACAATCCAGTCCCATGGCCCCTGTGAACTTCCAGATATTCAAGCTGGATTTAGAAAAGGCAGAGGAACAAGAGATTAAACTGCCAACACCCGTTGGATCATTGAAAAAGCAAGAGAGTTCCAGAAAAACATCTACTTCTGTTTTATTGACTATGCCAAAGCCTTTGACTGTGTGGATCAACATAAACTGTGGAAAATTCTGAAAGAGATGAGAATACAAGACCACCTGACCTGCATGCAGGTCAGGAAGCAACATTTAGAACTGGACATGAACAACAGACTGGTTCCAAATAGGAAAAGAAATACATCAAGGCTGTATATTGTCACCCTGCTTATTTAACTTATATGCAGAGTACATCATGAGAAATGCTAAGCTGGATGAAGCACAAGCTGGAATCAAGATTGCCGAGAGAAATAACAATCACCTCAGATATGCAGATGACACCACCCTTATGGCAGAAAGTGAAGAAGAACTAAAGAGCCTCTTGATGAAAGTGAAAGAGGAGAGTGAAAAAATTGGCTTAAAGCTCAACATTCAGAAAACTAAGATCTTGGAACCTGGTCCCATCACTTCATGGCAAATAGATGAGGAAACAAGGAAACAATGGCTGACTTTATTTTGGGGGGGCTCCAAAATCACTGCAGATTGTGACTTCAGCCATGAAATTAAAAGACACTTGCTCCTTGGAAGAAAAATTATGACCAACCTAGACAACATATTAAAAAGCAGAGATATTACTTTGCCAACAAAGGTCTATCTAGTCAAAGCTACGGTTTTTCCAGTAGTCATGCTTGGGTGTGAGACCCTGAAGAATTGATGCTCTTGAACTGCAGTGTTGAAGAAGACTCTCGAGAGTTAGACTGGACAGCAAAGAGATCCAATCAGTCCGTCCTAAAGGAAATCAGTCCTGAATATTCATTGGAAGGATTGATGCTAAAGCTGAAATTCGAATATTTTGGCCACCTTATGTGAAGAGCTGACTGATTTGAAAAGATCCTGATTCTGGGAAAGATTGAAGGCAGGAGAAGAAGGGGACAACAGAGGATGAGATGGTTGGATCGCATCACCGACTCAATGGACATGAATCTGAGTAAACTCCAGGAGTTGGTGATAGACAGAGAGGCCTGGTGTGCTACAGTCCATGGGGTTGCAAAGAGTCGGACACGACTGAGCGATTGAACTGAACTGAACTGAACTGATGTCCCTCTTAGTTATAACACCACCAATTAGACCTTCTAAAGAAGAAATCATCCAAACCAGGTAATTTTTTTAAAAAATAACGCAGATGATGTGGTAGGCAGAACAATGGCCCCCAAAGATATTGGATTATAAGATGGAAGTAATAAGGGGTCATAGGCCAAGGAAGGTGGGCAATCCCTACAAAGTGGAAAAAACAAGGAAATGGATTCTCCCTAGGGTCTCTAGGAAGAACACAATCCTGAGGACACCTTGATTTTAGTCCCATGAGACCTGCTTCAGACTTCCAGCCTCTAGAACTGTCAGATAGTAAATTTCTATCAGTAATTTGTTACAGCAGCAACAGGAAACAGATACACATGTAAAGCTGGTTCTCATTTACTCATTCATTCATTCAGTAAATATTCATTGAGAGCTTCTCTACGCTGGACACTGTTCTTGGCTCTAGGGATACAGTTTTTTAAAAAAGAAACAAAGTGCACAGCCCCTTGGAGCTTACATTCTAATGGATACAAACAGACAATAAACAAGAGAATGTCTAATGTATCAGATGACATAATAGGTCAGGTAAGTCCTACGACTGAAATAGATGGAAGTAATGATGAGAGGGAGGGACGATGTTATGCAAGATATTTGGAGACATCTGACAAAATGGCATTTGAGACCTACACATCAGGAGCCAAAGCACTCCAGGCAGAAGGGCAGCAAATGCAAAGCCCTGAAGCAGGAACTGTGATATAAAACATTGTGATTTCGCTGGTGGCATAGTTCTAAGAACTATCACTGCTTATATTTATAGTCAAAGGAAATGCTAATTTTGTGTTATAGGTCAGTTCCCCCCCTCCCCTCCTTTTCTAATTCACACTGAATTTGGATTAAGATCTGGTTTAAAACCCTGGTAAAATCAAGGCATTTACTTAATCTTTTAAAAATAGAGAGTACTATAGTAAGTTAAAGTAGGAGACCACTCTCCTCAAATCCCTAGAAATCCTCTCTTTTCAATTCAAGTTTTATTAAATACCTATAGAGATCTTCCAGTACTCTTGCCTGGAGAATCCCATGGGCGGAGGAACATGGTAGGCTGCAGTCCATGGGGTCTTGAAGAGTCGGACATGACTGAGTGACTTCACTTTCACTTTTCAATTTCATGCATTGGAGAAGGAAATGGCAACCCACTCCAGTACTCTTGCCTGGAGAATCCCAGGGACTGGGGAGCCTGGTGGGCTGCTGTCTATGTGGTCGCACAGAGTCGGACAGGACTGAAGCGACTTAGCAGCAGCATAGAGATCTTCATGTGCACAATATGAGCAAATAAAACAACAGTAATAGGAAGTCAGTGACAACATGCAAATAAAGCAAGGATTCTGATAATTACTAGAGGAAAATCTGACCTCTAACTTAAAAATAAACATATTTGTGTTCTAAATCTAATGAAACCAAACCTAGATGGGGGAGGGGCAGAAGGAAATGAGGTATATAGGATTTGCAAGCAGGACAACAGTGACATCTAGTGGGAGCGTTGTGGTAAAGCACCTTGAATACTACCAAGAAACCCAGCAGACAGAAATAAGCACAGAAAGACATAGTCATTAAACATGTATTGAGCGCCCAGAGGAGATACCCCACATCCAAGGTCAGGAGCGGCAGCTGTGCTTTGCTGGAGCAGCCCTGAAGAGATACTCCACATCCAAGGTCAAAGAAATCCCAGTAAGACGGTAGGCGCTGGAGCAGGCTGTGAGGAGATACCCCATGTCCAAGGGCAAAGGGGAAGCCCAAGCAAGATGGTAGGAGGGGCGAATTCGCGTTTAGAATCAAACTCCATTTCTGTCAGAGAAGCTAAGAGGGCTCAAACAAACCTTGTGCACACCAGGACCCAGGGACCCCACAGAGACTGACACAGAACTGTTTGAGTGTTTCCCGTGGAAGTACGGGTCAGCAGTGGACTGCCACAGGGACAGGGGCTCTGGGTACAGCAGACTTGTGTATGTCATAAGCCCTCTTGGAGGAGGTCGCCATTAACCCCACCATAGAGCTGCCAGAACTTACTCAGGACGGGGAAATAGACTCTTGGAGGGCACAATCAGAACCTTGTGCACCAAGACCTAGGAGAAAGGACCAGTGACCCCACAAGAGACTGACTCAGACTTGCCTGGAGTGTCCAGGAGTCTCCAGGAGGCGTGAGTCGGTGGTGGCCTGCTGCAGGGTTGGGGTCACTGAGTGTAGCAGTACATGCATGGGATGTTTTGAAGGAGGTCACCATTATCTTCATTACCTCCACCATAGTTTGGCCCCAGGTAAATCGCAGGGTTTTGCCAAGAGAATGCACTGGTCATAGCAAACACTCTTCCAACAACACAAGAGAAGACTCTACACATGGACATCACCAGATGGTCAACATCAAAATCAGACTGATTATATTCTTTGCAGCCAAAGATGGAGAAGTTCTATACAGTCAGCAAAAACAAGACCGGGAGCTAACTGTGGCTCAGATCATGAACTCCTTATTGCCAAATTCAGACTTAAATTGAAGAAAGTAGGAAAACCACTAGACCATTCAGGTATGACCTAAATGAAATCCGTTATGATTATACAGTATAAGTGAGAGATAGATTTAAGGGACTAGATCTGATAGAGTGCCTCATGAACTATGGACTGAGGTTCGTGACATTGTACAGGAGACAGGGATCAAGACCGTCCCCATGGAAAAGAAATGCAAAAAAGCAAAATGGCTGTCTGGGGAGGCCTTACAAATAGCTGTGAAAAGAAGAGAAGCAAAAAGCAAAGGAGAAAAGGAAAGATATAAGCATCTGAATGCAGAGTTCCAAAGAATAGCAAGGAGAGATAAGAAAGCCTTCCTCAGCAATCAATGCAAAGAAATAGAGGAAAACAACAGAATGGGAAAGACTAGAGATCTCTTCAAGAAAATTAGAGATACCAAGAGAATATTTCATGCAAATATGGACTCGATAAATGACAGAAATGGTATGGACCTAACAGAAGCAGAATATATTAAGAAAAACTGGCAAGAATACACAGAAGAACTGTACAAAAAAGATCTTCACGACCCAGATAATCACGATGGTGTGATCACTCACCTAGAGCCAGACATCCTGGAAAGTGAAGTCAAGAGGGCCTTAGAAAGCATCACTACGAACAGAGCTAGTGGCGGTGAAGGGATTCCAGTTGAACTATTTCAAACTCTAAAAGATGATGGTGTGAAAGTGCTGCACTCAATATGCCAGCAAATTTGGAAAACTCAGCAGTAACCACAGGACTGGAAAAGGTCAGTTTTCATTCCAATCCCAAAGAAAGGCAATGCCAAAGAATACTCAAACTACCACATAATTGCACTCATCTCACATGCTAGTAAAGTAATGCTCAAAATTCTCCAAGCCAGGCTTCAACGATACATGAACGGTGAACTTCCAGATGTTCAAGATGATTTTAGAAAAGGCAGAGGAACAAGAGATTAAATTGCCAACACCTGCTGGATTGCAGAAAAAGCAAGAGAGTTCCAGAAAAAAAAAATCTTTTTCTGCTTTATTGACTATGCCAAAGCCTTTGACTGTGTGGGTCACAATAAACTGTGGAAAATTCTGAAATAAATGAGAATACCAGACCACCTGACCTGCGTCTTGAGAAATCTGTATGCAGGTTAGAAAGCAACAGTTAAAACTGGATGTGGAACAACAGACTGGTTCCAAATAGGAAAAATAATACATCAAGGCTGTATATTGTCACCCTGCTTATTTAACTTATATGAAGAGTACATCATGAGAAACACTGGGTTGGAAGAAGCACAAGCTGGAATCAAGATTGCTGGGAGAAATATCAATAACCTCAGAGATGCGGATGACACCACCCTTATGGCAGAAAGTGAAGAAGAACTAAAGAGCCTCTTGATGAAAGTGAACGAGGAGGATGAAAAAGTTGGCTTAAAGCTCAACATTCAGAAAACTAAGATCATGGCATTTGGTCCCATCACTTCATGGCAAATAGATATGGAAACAGTGGCTGACTTTATTTTGGGGGCTCCAGAATCCCTGCAGATGGTGACTGCAGCCATGAAATTAAAAGACGTTTACTCCTTGGAAGAAAAACTATGACCACCTAGACAGCATACTGAAAAGCAGAGACATTACTTTGCCAATAAAGGTCTGTCTAGTCAAGGCTGTGGTTTTTCCAGTAGTCATCTATGGATGTGAGAGTTGGACTATAAAGAAAGCTGAGCGCCAAAGAATTGATACTTTTGAACTGTGGTGCTGAAGACTCTTGAGAATCCCTTGGACAGTAAGGAGATCCAACCAGTCCATCCTAAAGGAGATCAGTCCTGGGTGTTCATTGGAAGGACTGATGCTAAAGCTGAAACTCCAGTACTTTGGCCACTTGATGGGAAGAGCTGACTCATTTGAAAAGACCCTGATGCTGGGAGGGATTGAAGGCAAGAGGAGAAGGGGACAACAGAAGATGAGATGGTTGGATGACATCACCGACTCAATGGACATGAGTTTGAGTGAACTCCGGGAGTTGGTGATGGACAGGCAGGCCTGGCGTGCTGCGGTCCATGGGGTCACAGAGAGTCAGATATGACTGAGTGACTCAACTGGACTGAGCACCTATTATAGACTAACATTTCTTAAGCCCAGGCCAATAGCCTATTCATGTATTTTTCCCTCCCCTGGCTCCATCCCACACCATAATGCCCTTCTGTGTACACATCTAAGCCAGATACAAGGTAGGTAAAGAAAACAGTCCTGGGTACTCTTCCCTTTCATAGACTGGCTAATTGAAGATTTAGTGCCAAAAATGGTCATGCAGATATAAGGTGACCAAATCCAGGCAAAGGATATTTGCCATGAGGGCAAAGGAAAACATGTGCCCTGAAGTAGGTTATCATTTTTGAGACCTGGAATGGAATTACTCAGTTCCCCACAAACTACCTCCATGTTCTCTCTCCCTTTGCCCTTTCCTTCCTCCAACAAACCCAGAGTGCCTGAGAGGTAGTGCAAGGGCCATGAGAGGAGAAGATGGACAGCATTTGCTGCAAAGTGAGTTCCCTGGGACACTGCTCAGACCTACAGGAGTACACGCTGCAGTGGATCTACCCTACAGACAGGGGCAGCCTGAGGCACTGCTCAGGGCGGGTTGGAGAGGCACTGAGACCTGGATGGTCAGAATGCAAAGGCTGAGAATGGTCCAGGCAGAAACATGCTTGAGGCCCATTGTGAAGGGAGTTCCAAAGTCTCAGGTACCCAGTGTAAGCCGTTTAAGGGTCTAGAGGTGGTCTCCAGAGGGAAATACTCTAAGCTACGTGGGCTCCTCAGCCAGTGGGACAGTCCTGCCAGAAGGAGCTGCGGGAGGAGAAAGGGTTCTTGCCAAGAGTTAAGGGTAGCACTGCCCTTACCTGTCCTCCCTCCTGCATTTCCTGTTTTCATAACTGTAGCAGCTCTAGACATTCACATAGTCCGTATGGAAGAGGAGTGAGAGAGATCAACCGCATCTCTCTAACAATGCTCTGTGGTGCAGTCCAAGAGCGGGCACCTGCTCCTGCCAGACAGGTGGGAAGCCTTCCCGGGACATTGTCAGAACTTTCAGCATTTCCAACTGTACAGTCATGATGGGCATGGCAAAGTTCATCCTTTTCACCTAGTTGAGTCAGCCTGAGAATAACACCACGGCAGAAGGAAACAGAGCCAAGACATGGGGAGAAAGACGCGGGGCTCTGATGAAATCCTGAGTCCTGCCACAGCTCACACCTCCGTTATGACAAATACTCTCCTTTTGTCCCTGAGCTACTTTCGGATGGTCTCTTCTCTTCCTGATTTCAATCTTGCAAGACACAGACAGCAGCTGATTTCAAAATGGAGACATTATTGCTCCCATTTCAAAGGCACACATCTTCCAGAAGCCTTCCCCAACCCCTCTAATCACCAAGAAGCCTCCTGCATTGAAACCTACAGTTCTGGGGAGTTACCTGGTGACCTAGCTGTTATGATTCCTAGTTGTTATGATTCCTGCCGTTGCCCAGGTTCAGGGAACTGAGACCCCACAAGCCACTCAGTGTGGTCAAAAAAGAAAAAGAAACACACAGTTCCAACAACCCTGGGCCTCTCATTTGGAACTTTTTATTTATAACCCCATTTATAAAGCATTTTCCAGTTGCAAAGACTCTTTCAGATACATAGTCCAGACAAGAAGTAAATTGCCTGGGTTCAAAGCCCACTTTGCCCCTTCTCAACTATATGATGTTGGGCCAGTTACTTAGCTTCTCTGTGATTCCATTTCTTCTACTTAAGGTTGCTATGATGCTTGGTTGGTTGGTGTTCAGTCGCAACCCCATGAACGGCAGCACACCAGGCTTCCCTGTCCTTCACTATCTCTTTGAGTTTGCTCAAACTCATGTCCATTGAGTCAGTGATGCCATCCAACAGTCTCATCTGCTGTAGCCCCCTTCTCCTATTGCCCCCAATCTTTCTCAGCATCAGGATCTTTTCCAGTAAGTCAGCTCTTAGAACAGTGCTCAGCACATGGAAAGATCCATATACATGCCTTCCATTACTTATTATAGCTACTGATGTTATTTTATCCCAAAATAACATTTCAAAGTATGTATTACTGTTTTTATCCTTATTCCCATTTTACAGGTTAGTGAAACAGAGCAGGACCCTATAGCCCTTGTTCCCCCCACCCATATCCTCTGCCTGTCTTTTGTCTGTGGAAAACTTTAATCATAGAATAAGTTTAATAGAGAAATGAAAAATGCAGAAACAAAGGAAAACAGTCAAAAGAGACCAAATAATAATAATGTAGTCATTAAGCATAGTCAAAGACCTTTAGTTTTTTCTCAAGGGCTATAAATATTCTGAGCCACACCCATGAGCTGTCTTATAGAAACTGAAACCCCAGGTGGTGAAGCTAACTACATGATGTCCAGACTGTACAGATGACATGAGTTGCGACAATTCTGAGAACTGGGCTCAAAAAAATGGAAACAAACAGACCTAGAACTGAAGGTTAACTGTACCTAAAACAGTTGAGATGATGCTGCTCAGACCACTGATGACCAGTATGAAGATGACTGTGCTATTTCTGCATGTAGCCCCCTCCTTCTGTCTATAAAACCTCTTGCCTCCCATAGAGGTTAATATCAGAGGCTGGCATCAGAAGCTGCCATCTGAAAAAAGGCAAACTTTTCTTTCCACCAACTTGGCCTATTTACTGGCTTTTGAGCAGATAAGCAGCTGTACCCCTCACCTCTTGGTAACATTGAAAATGAAAGTGAAAGTCATTCAGTTGTGTCCAACTCTTTTCTGTATAGTCCATGGACTATACAGTCCATAGAAATCTCCAGGCCAAAATATTGGAGTGGATAACATTTCCCTCGTCCAGGGGATCTTCCCAACCCAGGGATTGAACCCCAGTCTCCCTCATTGCAGGTAGATTCTTCACCAGCTGAGCCACAAGGGAAACCCAAGAATACTGGAGTGGGTAGCCTATTCCTTCTCCAGCAGATCTTCCTGATCCAGGAATCAAACCAGGGTCTCCTGCATTGCAGGCAGATTGTTTACCAACTGAGCTATTATCAGGGAAGCCTTGGTAACATTAGGAGACTGAAAATATTGTATGGCAAATTCATTTAGTGAACAAAATTGCTGAGATAATTTCAAGTCTTCTGATTCTATATACCCATCAACTATCTTCCCAAACTGTAATGTGTGGACTCTCCTAATATTGTCATATTATTTAGCTATTTTATTTGTATGCCTATTTTAGGTCTCCTCATTAACTAAACTATAATCTCCTTGATGCTAAAAACTCTCAGTAATACATCTTTAAAATCCCTGAGCAAGTAGCACAGTAGAGCCAGGTAGTAAAAAAGCATTGTTGTTGTTTAGTCCCTAAGTTGTGTCCAACTCTTTGTAACCCCATGGACTGTAGCCACCAGGCTCCTCTGTCCATGGGATTTCCCAGGTGAGAATATTAGAGTGGATTGCCATTTCTTCCTCCAGAGGATCTTCCTGACCCAGGGACTGAACTTGTGTCTCCTGTGACTCCTGCACTGCAGGTGGATTCTTTACTCTCTGAACCATCAGGGAAGCCCCCAGTAAACAAATACCCAGTGACTAATAATATTTAATGGGATAGAAATACATTAATACATAATGTGTTATACATTAATTCTTTAGATGGTAGAGGCAGTTTGTAAAGCAGGATGTATATGAATCCTATTACGGTAAAAAATATTTTTCTATATATTTTTCTGTATAGAGACAGAAAAAATGACTAAAGGAACTTATATCCAACAAGTTTTTCATTTCTGGGTAATGGCTTATGGATAACATTTTGTGTGTTTCTGGGATTTTAATTAAGAGATTTCCAAAATTATATATACCCCAGTGTCCATAGCAGAATTACTTATAACAAAAAGATATGGAAGCAACCTAAATGCCCATTAACAGATGAATGGATAAAGAAGATGTTGTATGTACACACAGTGGAATACTAAGCAGCCACACATAAAAAGGAATAAAATTCTACCATCTGCAACAACTTGGATGGACCTGGAGGGTATTATGTTAAGTGAAAAAAGACAGAGAAGAGAACAAAATTCTTAGAACAAGTAATATTTTACAAAACTAAGCTACCAGGAAGAAGTAGAAAATATTAACAGACCCATCACAAGCACGGAAATTGATACTGTAATCAGAAATCTTCCAGCAAACAAAAGCCCAGGTCCAGATGGCTTCACAGCTGAATTCTACCAAAAATTTTGAGAAGAGCTAACACCTATCCTCCTCAAACTCTTCCAGAAAATTGCAGAGGAAGGTAAACTTCCAAACTCATTCTATGAGGCCACCATCACCCTAATACCAAAACCTGACAAAGATGTCACAAAAAAAGAAAACTACAGGCCAATATCTCTGATGAACATAGATGCAAAAATCCTCAACAAAATTCTAGCAATCAGAATCCAACAACACATTAAAAAGATCATACACCATGACCAAGTGGGCTTTATCCCAGGGATGCAAGGATTCTTCAATATCCGCAAATCAATCAATGTAATTCACCACATTAACAAATTGAAAAATAAAAACCATATGATTATCTCAATAGGTGCAGAGAAGGCCTTTGACAAAATTCAACATCCATTTATGATAAAAACTCTCCAGAAAGCAGGAATAGAAGGAGCATACCTCAACATAATAAAAGCTATCTATGACAAACCCACAGCGAACATTATCCTCAATGGTGAAAAATTGAAAGCATTTCCCTAAAGTCAGGAACAAGACAAGGGTGCCCACTTTCACCGCTACTATTCAACATAGTTCTGGAAGTTTTGGCCACAGCAATCAGAGCAGAAAAAGAAATAAAAGGAATCCAAATTGGAAAAGAAGAAGTAAAACTCTCACTGTTTGCAGATGACATGATCCTCTACATGGAAAACCCTAAAGACTCCACCAGAAAATTACTAGAGCTCATCAATGAATATAGTAAAGTTGCAGGATATAAAATCAACACACAGAAATCCCTTGCATTCCTATACACGAATAATGAGAAAGTAGAAAAGAAATTAAGGAAACAATTCCATTCACCATTGCAACGAAAAGAATAAAATATTTAGGAATATATCTACCTAAAGAAACTAAAGACCTATATATAGAAAACTATAAAACACTGATGAAAGAAATCAAAGAGGACACTAATAGATGGAGAAATATACCATGTTCATGGATTGGAAGAATCAATATAGTGAAAATGAGTTTACTACCCAAAGCAATTTACAAATTCAATGCAATCCCTATCAAGCTACCAGCCACATTTTTCACAGAACTAGAACAAATAATTTCAAGACTTTGTATGGAAATACAAAAAACCTCGAATAGCCAAAGCAATCTTGAGAAAGAAGAATGGAACTGGAGGAATCAACTTGCCTGACTTCAGGCTCTACTACAAAGCCACAGTCATCAAGACAGTATGGTACTGGCACAAAGACAGACATATAGATCAATGGAACAAAATAGAAAGACCAGAGATAAATCCACACACATATGGACACCTTATCTTTGACAAAGGAGGCAAGAATATACAATGGAGTAAAGACAATCTCTTTAACAAGTGGTGCTGGGAAAACTGGTCAACCACTTGTAAAAGAATGAAACTAGATCACTTTCTAACACCGCACACAAAAATAAACTCAAAATGGATTAAAGATCTAAACGTAAGATCAGAAACTATAAAACTCCTAGAGGAGAACATAGGCAAAACACTCTCAGACATAAATCACAGCAGGATCCTCTATGATCCACCTCCCAGAATGCTGGAAATAAAAGCAAAAATAAACAAATGGGATCGAATTAAAATTAAAAGCTTCTGCACAACAAAGGAAAATATAAGCAAGGTGAAAAGACAGCCTTCGGAATGGGAGAAAATAATAGCAAATGAAGCAACTGACAAACAACTAATCTCAAAAATATACAAGCAACTTCTGCAGCTCAACTCCAGAAAAATAAACGACCCAATCAAAAAATGGGCCAAAGAACTAAATAGACATTTCTCCAAAGAAGACATA
The DNA here is from genome assembly GCF_016772045.2 of Ovis aries. Taxonomy (NCBI): domain Eukaryota; kingdom Metazoa; phylum Chordata; class Mammalia; order Artiodactyla; family Bovidae; genus Ovis; species Ovis aries. The sequence goes on along the minus strand of NC_056066.1, from coordinate 48,065,983 downwards.
CGGATGGCTAACAAAACACATGAAAAGATGCTCAACATCACTCATTATTAGAGAAATGCAAATCAAAACCACAATGAGGTACCACTTCACACCAGTCAGAATGGCTGCGATCCAAAAATCTGCAAGCAATAAATGCTGGAGAGGGTGTGGAGAAAAGGGAACCCTCCTACACTGTTGGTGGGAATGCAAACTAGTACAGCCACTATGGAGAACAGTGTGGAGATTCCTTAAAAATTGCAAATAGAACTACCTTATGACCCAGCAATCCCACTTCTGGGCATACACACCGAGGAAACCAGAATTGAAAGAGACACATGTACCCCAATGTTCATCGCAGCACTGTTTATAATAGCCAGGACATGGAAACAACCTAGATGTCCATCAGCAGATGAATGGATAAGAAAGCTGTGGTACATATACACAATGGAGTATTACTCAGCCGTTAAAAAGAATTCATTTGAATCAGTTCTGATGAGATGGATGAAACTGGAGCCAATTATACAGAGTGAAGTAAGCCAGAAAGAAAAACACCAATACAGTATACTAACACATATATATGGAATTTAGGAAGATGGCAATGACGACCCTGTATGCAAGACAGGGAAAGAGACACAGATGTGTATAACGGACTTTTGGACTCAGAGGGAGAGGGAGAGGGTGGGATGATTTGGGAGAATGACATTCTAACATGTATACTATCATGTGAATTGAATCGCCAGTCTATGTCTGACGCAGGATGCAGCATGCTTGGGGCTGGTGCATGGGGATGACCCAGGAAGATGTTATGGGGAGGGAGGTGGGAGGGGGGTTCATGTTTGGGAATGCATGTAAGAATTAAAGATTTTAAAATTTTAAAAAATAAAAAACTAAAATATTTTATCTTAAAAAAAAATAAATAAAAAATAAAACAAATAAGCTACAAGGATGTATTATACTTCACAGAGAATATAGTTAATATTTTATAATATTATAAATGGGATACAACCTCTAAAAACTGTGAATCACTGTATTGTGCACCTGAAACTAATATAATATTGTAAATCAGCTATACTTTAATAAAAATAAATAAATAAAAATTTAAAGAGACTTCCAAATACTCAACAGCTGGCAGGTGTGATGTGCTGTGCTCTCTCACTTCCATCCTGCCTTCTGCTACCTGAGGGCTGTCAGGGTTCCTGTAATCACCTCAACTGGAAATGGACCAAAGGAATCTTCTCAAGTCCAGAATCTATATTTGTTAATATCCTTGGTGTGACTGGCTGTCTCAAGCTCTCCCAGGTGGGTTCCAACAGCTTGAATGAATGCACCACTTTTCAGTGATGCATAAAACTCCCTCTTAGTGCTGCTTGGTGTCTCCTCAGTAAAGGATTCTCAGAGGAGCATAGAAACTGCCCGGTCTTCATTCAAGAACTCTCCCAAATAGGGGGTGGAAGATCCCAGGTGATCCTCTGAGCAGAAGAGAGAGAAGTTCCCCATGGGGGCTCTCCATTCTACATCTTCTACCACCAACATGCATCTTACAATAGAGAAAAATGCATTGTTAAAAGCATTGTAACTATATTGAAAATATACTGAAATGAGTTCTTTGTCCAAGTCTTGCCAAATTTTCATGCTTTTCCTATTTATTTTTGCTCAGTGGGAGTCAAAGCATAATCATCTTTAAATTGTCTATTCTGGATTTTTTTGTTTATATTTCCTCTCAGTTTCCTGGGATAGTTTTTTATCTCTACAATGACTGGCATAGAACAGCTCTCAGTTCAGTTCAGTTCAGTCACTCAGTCATGTCCGATTCTTTGCAACCCCATGAATTGCAGCACGCCAGCCCTCCCTGTCCATCAACAACTCCCAGAGTTCACTCAAACTCATGTGCATTGAGTCGGTGATACCATCCAGCTATCTCAACCTCTGTGTTGTCCCCTTCTCCTTCAGCCCCCAATCCCTCCCAGCATCAGGGTCTTTTCCAATGAGTCAACTCTGCATGAGGTGGCCAAAGTATTGGAGTTTCAGCCTCAGCATCAGTCCTTCCAATGAAAACCCAGGACTGATCTCCTTTAGAATGGACGGGTTGGATCTCCTTGCAGTCCAAAGGACTCTCAAGAGTCTTCTCCACACTACAGTTCAAAAGCATCAATTCTTCAGCACTCAGCCTTCTTCACAGTCCAACTCTCACATCCATACATGACCACTGGAAAAACCAAAGCCTTGACGAGACGGACCCTTGTTGGCAAAGTAATATCTCTGATTTTTAATATGCTATCTAGGTTGGTCTTAACTTTCCTTCCAAGGAGTAAGTGTCTTTTAATTTCATGGCTGCAACCACCATCTGCAGTGATTTTGGAGCCCCCAAAAATAAAGTCTGACACTGTTTCTCCATCTATTTCCCATGAAGTGATGGGACCAGATGCCATAATCTTAGTTTTCTGAATGTTGAGCTTTAAGCCAACTTTTTCACTCTCCTCATTCACTTTCATCAAGAGGCTCTTTAGTTTCTCTTCACTTTCTGCCATAAGGGTGGTGTCATCTGCATAACTGAGGTGATTGATATTTCTCCAAGCAATCTTGATTCCAGCTTGTGTTTCTTCCAGTCCAGCGTTTCTCATGATGTACTCTGCACAGAAGTTAAATAAGCAGGGTGACAATATACAGCCTTGTCGTACTCCTTTTCCTATTTGGAACCAGTCTGTTGTTCCGTGTCCAGTTCTAACTGTCGCTTCCTGACCTGTATAGAGGTTTCTCAAGAGGCAAGTCAGGTGATCTGGTATTCAAATCTCTTTCAGGATTTTCCAAGTTTATTGTGATCCACACAGTCAAAGGCTTTGGTATAGTCAATAAAGCAGAAATAGATGTTTTTCTGGAACTCTTTTGCTTTTTTGATGATCCAGCAGATGTTGGCAATTTGATTTCTGGTTCCTCTGCTTTTTCTAAAACCAGCTTGAACATTCATGGTTCACGTATTGCGAAGCCTGGCTTGAAGAATTTTGAGCGTTACTTTACTAGCATGTGAGATGAGTGCAATTGTGTGGTAGTCTGAGCATTCTTTGGCATTGCCTTTCTTTTGGTTTGGAATGAAAACTGACCTTTTCCAGTCCTGTGGCCACTGCTGAGTTTTCCAAATTTGCTGGCATATTGAATGCAGCACTTTCACAGCATCATCTTTTAGGATTTGAAATAGCTCAACTGGAATTCATCACCTCCACTAGCTTTGTTTGTAGTAATGCTTTCTAAGGCCCACTTGACTTCACTTTCCAGGATGTCTGGCTCTAGGTGAGTGATCGCACTATCACGATTATCCGGGTCGTGAAGATCTTTTTTGTACAGTTCTTCTGTGTATTCTTGCCAGTTTTTCTTAATATATTCTGCTTCTATTAGGTCCATACCATTTCTGTCGTTTATCGAGTCCAACTTTGCATGAAATGTTCCCTTGGTATCTCTAATTTTCTTGAAGAGATCTCTAGTCTTTCCCATTCTGTTGTTTTCCTCTATTTCTTTGCATTGATCGCTGAAGAAGGCTTTCTTATCTCTCCTTGCTATTCTTTGGAACTCCGCATTCAGATGCTTGTATCCTTCCTTTCCTCCTTTGCTTTTTGCTTCTCTTCTTTTCACAGCTATTTGTAAGGCCTCCTCAGACAGCCATTTTGCTTTTTTGCATTTCTTTTCCATGGGGATGGTCTTGATCCCTGTCTCCTGTACAATGTCACAAACCTCCATCCATAGTTCATCAGGCACTCTGTCTATCAGATCTAGTCCCTTAAATCTATCTCTCACTTATACTGTATAATCATAAGGGATTTGATTTAGGTCACACCAGCTCTAGACATCTGTAAAAGGTCTTACCTAATTTCTGTTTTTTAGTAATATCTTTAAACATTTCAAAGGGTTAAAAATCAGGAAACTATAGAGTAAGACTGGTTTCTCTTTCAGTTCAGTTCAGTTCAGTCGCTCAGTCATGTCCGACTTTTTGCAACCCCATGAATCACAGCATTCCAGGCCTCCCTGTCCATCACCATCTCCCGGAGTTCACTCAGACTCATGTCCATCGAGTCCGTGATGCCATCCAGCCATCTCATCCTCAGTCGCCCCCTTCTCCTCCTGCCCCCAATCTCTCCCAGCATCAGAGTCTTTTCCAATGAGTCAGCTCTTCGCATGAGGTGTCCCAAGTACTGGAGTTTCAGCTTTAGCATCATTCCCTCCAAAGAAATCCCAGGGTTGATCTCCTTCAGAATGGACTGGTTGGATCTCCTTGCAGTCCAAGGGACTCTCAAGAGTCTTCTCCAACACCACAGTTCAAAAGCATCAATTCTTCAGTGCTCAGCCTTCTTCACAGTCCAACTCTCACATCCATACATGACCACAGGGAAAACCATAGCCTTGGCTAGACGGACCTTAGTCGGCAAAGTAATGTCTCTGCTTTTGAATATACTATCTAGGTTGGTCATAACTTTTCTTCAAGGAGTAAGCGTCTTTTAATTTCATGGCTGCAATCACCATCTGCAGTGATTTTGGAGCCCAAAAAAATAAAGTCTGACACTGTTTCTACTGTTTCCCCATCTATTTCCCATGAAGTGATGGGACCAGACGCCATGATCTTCATTTTCTGAATGTTGAGCTTTAAGCCAACTTTTTCACTCTCCTCTTTCACTTTCATCATTTAGCAAATATTTGTTTGCTACCTTCTATGTAACAAGCCCTGGGAAAAAGTAATGAATTAAAATTCACACTTTTCTTATCTTCTAGGGGCTTAGAGTCTAGTAGCCTTCAACCTCACCCACCTCTAGAAGTGACGTCCTTCTTCTCCAACTGTCCTCTGTCTATGCTTTTATTGTTGTTGCTACTGTTTAGTCACTAAGTTGTGTCCAACGCTTTGCAACCCCAGGGACTATAGCTTGCTAGGCTCCTCTGTCCATGAGATTTAACATTCAAGAATACTAGAATGGGTAGCCATTTCCTTCTCCAGAGGATCTTCACCACCCAGGGACTGAACCCACATCTCCGGCCTTGGCAGGCAGATTCTTTACCAGTGGGCCACCAGGGAAGCCTATGCTCTATGCTCTGTAAATTTTCCAAAATCAAAGCTTTGCATACACACTAAACAGAAATATCAGAAGGAAAGGAATTAGGGGAAAAGGAGAGGCTGCCTCACATATTGTCTTCCTAGTTATTGGTTTAACATCTACCTTTACAAGTGTATTGCAAACTCCATCAGGGCAGAGACTTTTCATTCACTGCTTTATCTCCCGCACATAGAACATTGACTGGCATAGAGGAGGCACTCAACAAATACTGAGTGATTTGTTGAATGAATGAATGGACTTAGAAACATTGCCTGATAGGGAATTCACTGGCTGTCCAGTGGTGAAGCCTCAGTACCTTCACTGCCATGGGCATGGGTTCAATCCCTGGTCAGGGAACTAAGATCCCACAAACTGTGTGGTGTGGGCAAAAAAAAAGATCATTGTCTAACAAATGTAGGTGCTCATTTATGGATAAATAGGTGGTCCGAGTAGATGAGTGGGTAAGCATATAGATTAGCTAACAGTGGGGATGAATAGGTAAAAGGGTGGGAAAGCCGAGGAGTGGATGGGTCACGTGGTGGGGTAAGCACATACATGGTTGGGTTGATGCATATGTGTGTGGTTGATTTTAAAAATGGAAAGTTTCAGTACAGTTACCAAGATTCTTGCGATAGTGTTCAATTTGTAAGGTTTGAATTTTTTCTCTAGTCAGGAAGAAATCACAGAAGCACCACCATAGTTTGGAGCAGCACATGGCCTGAGTATTCCTAAATCACACCCCGCAGCCAGGTCATGAGGCTTCAGCAGCATACCTGGTTCAAACCAGGTACATTTTGCTGCCCTCGCCCATTCTTACTCCTGGCAACAGCATCTATTTACCCTTTGAAGAACCACCCACCCCTCCAAATATGATCTCATGAGTGTGCAATAACATAAACTGGGCTCCTCAGATATTTTGAACCTGAAGCAGAAAAACACTGTGTTTGCTTCCTAGGGCTGCCATAACAAAGTACCACAAACTGAGTGGCTTAAAACAATAGAAACTTTTAATCTCATAATTCTGGAGCCTAGAATTTTGAAATCAAGTTGTTGACAGGGCGTTGCTCCCTCTGAAATCTAGCAGAGAATCCATTCTTGCCTATTCTAGCTTCTGGTGTTTGCTGGAAATCCTTGGCCTCCCTTGGGTCTTAGCTGTGTCACCCCAATCTCTGCCTCCAGGGTCAGTCCCCATCCTCTCCCCATGTCTCTGTCTCTTCACCTCTAATATGGGCACTAGTCATGTTGGATTTATCACCCTACTCCAGTATGACCTTGTCTTAACTCAGAGAACCTACTTCCCAATAAGATCACATCTGCAAATATTGAAGGGAGGACCTCCACATACCTTTTGGCCAATACAATTCAATGCCTAACAGACACAAAACCTGAAACCATTTGTCTGAAAAGAGAAGCCTAAAGTGATTTGATCCCTATATGCCTTGGTTCCTATCCTTTCCAAAGTCTAATGGGGAGCTTTTCCTTGAGTCTGTGGACTGCAGCTACTTAACCGTATATTTCAATTTTATTTGTTTACTCTTTTAAGACAGAATTGGTTTATGTTGTCTACAACCAAAATATACTAACAGTTAGACCCAGTCCTCTAGGACAAAGGGATCGGGTGTGGTGCACACACAAACACACCACAAACACACACACACATACACACACTCACACAGTCACCTTTTCTTTGACCTTGATGAGTGAGCTTGTCAAGAAGAGGCCAAGGGGTTCCTTTGTCAACTCAAATGAAAACAAAAGGTCTTTTCCAGTACATTTTACTTAACCTTGGTGGCTCAGACAGTAAGAATATGACTGCAATGCAGGAGACCCAGGTTCAACTTTAGGTTGGGAAGACCCCCTGGAGAAGAATATGGCCACCCACTCTAGTATTCTTGCCTGGGAAATCCCATGGACAGAGGGGCCTGGCAGGCTACAGTTAATGGGGTCACAAAGAGTCAGACACAACTGAGCAACTAACAGTTTCAGTTTTCCTCTCCCTCTGTATTTTAGTCCAAGAATCTTGAACAGTTCATCAGCTGGATTGTGTTGAATCCTTGTTTAAACTTATCATAAGGGTATTGTGAAAACTAACTAGGGGAAAGAGGTTTGAAAACAAAATATGACTAACGAAGTGTTATAAAACAGTTAAGGCCGTATCTTTAGTTGATGAAGACTGAGAGTAAACTGTAGATTCAGAAGACTCCTGTTAAGGGTCAATCTCATCCTTCTGTATTTTCCTTTGTAAACATTTTTATTACCTGAAACTGCATTTTATTTGTATTTGTTTATTTACTTGCCTATAATCGGACTTTCCACTAGAAGACAAGCTCCCCCAAGTGGGGACTTGACTTCCCTAGCTGAAGTCTCCATAATGCCTGGATGAATGACTGAAAGAAGCTGCATTGTCAGCACTGAAGACAAATTGCTTAACCTAAGTGTTTGTTGTTTGCCAACTTATTACAGGAATTGAGATGAACTAAGACTACTAATAGGCTTCCCTGGTGGCTCAGATGGTAATGAAGCATCTGCCTGCAACGCAGGAGACCTGGGTTGGATCCCTGGGTCAGGAAGATCCCCTGGAGAAGGAAATGGCAACCCACTCCAGTACTCTTGCCTGGAAAATTCCATGGATGGAAGAGCCTGGCAGGCTATAGTCCATGGGGTTGCAAAGAGTCAGACACAACTGAGCAACTTCTCTTTCTCTTTTCTTTCTTAAGACTAGTAATGCACAATGTAGCCTGGAGACCAGCGGCATTGGCACCGTCTGGGAGTTTGCTGGAATGCAGGTTCTCAGGCCCCAACACAGACCCACTGAGTCAGAATTTGCATTTTAACAAGATACCCAGATGATTCATCTGCAAGATATAATTTGAGAAGGCTTGAATATGAAAGGTGCATGCTGCTCACTTCATTCGTGTTCGACTCTGTGTGACCCCATAGACAGCAGCCCACGAGGCTCCCCTGACCCCGGGATTCTCCAGGCAAGAACACTGGAGTGGGTTGCCATTTCCTTCTCCAATGCATGAAAGTGAAAATTAAAAGTGAAGACGCTCAGTCGTGTCCAACTCTTAGCAACCTCATGGACTGCAGCCTACCAGGCTCCTCCGCCCATGGGATTCTCCAGGCAAGAGTACTGGAGTGGGTTGCCATTGCCTTCTCTGGAAAGGTGCATGAAACTGTTCATTTATTAAGGTAAATGAAACTATAAAACATATACACAGACATTATCACATTATTATATTGTTGCCATATGTCCTTCACTTTTTCACTGTGTGTCAAAAGACAGGTACTCTAAGGGCCTAGTAGAACATAATTTTTAATACAAGAGTGATAACAATGCATAATAATCTTAAAGGAGTTCTGATATACTGCTGGACAGAATATTAATGGATACAATCTTTCTGGTGAAAAAACTTTACAATCATACCAAAACTCTTTTTTTTAACTTATTTTTGTTTATTTAAACATTTTGATTCTCTGAGACTTAGTTGTGGCATGTAGAATCTTTTAGTTGTGGCATGTGGAATCTAGTTCCCTGATCAGAGATCAAATTCAGGCTCCCTGCATCAGGAGCATGGAGTCTTAGTCCTGAACCACCAGGGAAGTCCCCCCAAACCCTTTAAATTTTTACATACTTGCACAAAAATTTAGCAAGATATCCAGCAGAGCCTTAAGTTGGAGGGCAATGGAAACAATTCAAAACAGTAGATAATGGATTAAAATAAATTATGCTTACCCAAACAGTAGAAAGCTTGTAGTCATGTTCAGTATATATGCACATATGTATTATTAGTACAATGACTAAGCAAGACTCATACATCATAATCTTTTAAAACTATTTTACTTGTTTCCCATTCTGCCTGTAGACACAAGGAGAAGGGTGTCACCCCTCCTTGGGTGAAAATCAGGACAGCTTTTATAAGATATCTGAGCCCTCTTAAATCATGAAAAGTGCTCCTGACACTGGCTGGTCATTAAAAAAAAAAAAAAAAAGTTTGGTAAGGGATAGTCTAGTTTCATGTAAAACTTTAAATATCAACCTTCATTCAAAGTTAAAACTTCTCCTTCCTTCATCTGTGCTTCCCACAGCTTCACCACCTACAGAGCTAGTTCTTAAGGGAGGGGTAGGAATTTACACAAAGAAAAGGTCGAGGAGGGCAGTACAGACAGAAAGAACTGTGTAAACAAGGATGAGAAGCAACAAAAAGCACACCTTCCTCGGTGGACTCCAAGAAAACCATCCTGCTGAGATAGAGCCCTCTTAAATGGCAATAAACTCTCGGAAGCTGCCAGCAATTCAACCTATCAAAACTAGGTAGAATTGAAATTTGCAAAAGGAATACTGCATGTGTATGCCAATAGTATTGTGAGCTATTGAGAACATTGGTTTGAGAGTTAAACGGGTCCAGCTTCAAATTCCAAGTTTGCCACTTAATAGCTGAGTGACCTTAAGCAAATTGCTTACGCTGCTTAAGCTTCAGTTCCCTCATCTGTAATATATCTCCTTAGGTTGTGAGGATTAAGTGACATAATGCATACAAAGAACTAGATACTGTGCCTGGAACACAGAAAGTACTCACCATGACTCAGGAAACTGAAAACTTGAGCTTATCCTCCATAGTGGTAAAGGATTGGAACCAACTGTCATTTGCAATTCCTACTAAGAAGTTGAGGTTGCCATCTCCTGTTCCCTTCCCAAGAACCATTCTCTCCCCAGAAAAATGCAGGAGTGATATTCATTGTAGCACTGGAAGTTTGTAGCAGGCTCAAACTGGGCTCAGGGAAGGAAAGACATTTCCTTTAAGTAAGTACTTAGAGAAGGCAAATTTTTAGAGACCAGTGGAACTGGAGCCCAGAGAGCCCTTCCAGAAAGCTCTATAGCCTTGGGATCTTCTTAAGATGCTGGATAGAGGTCAGGGAAGTGAAATCCAATAACAATAGATAACATTTCCCACCAGCAAAGCAGAAGGGAAAAGGCAAGGAAAAAGGAGTGATTTAAAATATTTTTGAAAAATTATTCATTTTAAATTTTTTAACAGGTTAAAATCTGTACTTGATTGAAAGCAACAGATTCATACCCCATTCTTTGCCATACAGTGTCCTCCTGTTCCCAGAGGCAAATATTTCTAATTCTTTTAGCTCTTTCTCCTGGGTGTTAAATCTATATCTCTATACAGTGGAACCTCATTACTCAGTTCCATATTTGAGAATTTGCCCAGCCTCCCCTGGTGGCTCAGACAGTAAAGAATCTGCCTGCAATGCAGGAGACCCAGGTTCGATCCCTGGGTCAAGAAGATCTTCTGGAGAAGGGAATGGCTACCCACTCCAGTATGCCTGCCTGGAGAATTCCATTGACAGAGGAACTTGGCAGGCTACAGTTGATGGCGTCACAAAGAGTCAGATGTGACTGAACAACAAACACACATTACTAGATAAACTTTATTTGTAACTCCAAAATTAATATTCAAGGTGCTTTTGCAGCAGACAACAAAAAATTTGAGTCATCTCTAACATGCTAGTGTCCAACTGAGGTGGAGCAAGACAGTAGACAGCTTTCTTATTTCATGTCTCACACAGATGTCTTCAAAAATAATCAATAAAGAACTTCCCTGATGGTCCAGTGGTTAAGAGTCTGCTTGCCAATGCAGGGGCCACTGGTTCAATCCCTGGTCTAGGAAGATTCCACATATCATTAAGCAGCTAAATCCACGTGCCACAACTACTGAACTCACTCTAGAGCCTGTCCTGGGCAGGGCTCTAGAGAAGCCAACGCAATGAGAAGCCTGTGCACCACAACTAGAGAGTAGCCTCTGCTCTCCAAAACTAGAGAAAGCCCACAAGCAGCAACAAAGACCCAACACAGTCAAAAATTAATAAATGAATAAGTAAAATTTTAAAAATAATAATCAGTTAAAAATCTACAATAGTAGTATACAATAGTAGTATAAAAGAGTTTTATTTGACTCAAATTGAGGACTATGGTCAGGGAGACAGCAACTCAGATTAATCTGAGGAACTTCTCTGGAGAAGCATGGTTTTCCACACAGTCTTGTCATAACAAAGAACATCCAACAAGTCAGGGATACATCATTTCAAGTTTTCAAAAATAAATCAGCACATACACAGCAAGTTAATATGTCCTTGGCACCTAGGAAGGGAGTCTTATCACTGAAGGAATACCAGCTTTGGCATCACTTGAAGACAGGCATTTCAACTTTATTTTTAGTGTGGACATTCTTTACTTCTAGTCAGTACAATCTTCTCTTTAGTGATTAAAGCAAATGTACAATGTATGTTCAAGAGACCACAAACAAGCTGTTTTAGTTAACATAAAATTCAATTAAAATCATGATTAACCCAGAAACCAGGCATTCCCATACCTCAATAGGTGAAATTTTCCATCCATTATTTTTCCCTTTTGATTATAAATCTTTCTATAGAAAGCACTGATGATCAAAATATTTGTCCCCTCAATGCCAGGGTGGTTGCTGCCTGCCCTGGGCCCATCAAGTCCCTCAGTGCTAGGCTTCCTTTTTTGTTGTTTACATATGTATAGAGATCTGCCTAAGAAGGAGATAGCCTGCCATCCAAATGAGGGGCCTGCGCCAAGAGGAGCCACATTGGAATGAAGCCCGAGTATGGTAGGAGCCAAGCAGAACATAGCCCTGGCTCACAGAGGAGATCTAATCCCGCCTGGCATGCAGGAGGAATGCCGGGTGCTCTCCATTCAGAGCCATGTCATCCACAGCTAGAGGGCAACTGGGTGGCCATGTTCCTGCTGCAGGTTTTGGGGGTTGAGGTGGACACAGTGAACTCTGTCCAGTTTTCAAACCACACAGGCCACTCTCCCTTGAAGGGCCAAGTGTTGAACTCAGATGAACTCCCCAAGCTGGCAGACGGGCTGAAGCTGAATGACATGAAGAAATATGACAACATGCTCACAGGTTACATGCAAGACAAATCCTTCCTGACCATGGTGGTGGACATCCTGTGGGAGCTGGAACAGCAGAACTCCAGGCTTATGTGAGCAACTCCATGAATGGAGACAAGTGGAATGGAGAAGACTCCATGTACTTCCCTTGAGGACTTCCTTCAGGTTTACAGAGAGAAGGTCATGCTGGTTGCAGACATCATAACCCCCAACCAGTTCTGGGGCTTCCAGTGGTAAATAACCCACCTCCCAATGCAGGAGAACTAAGAGATACAGGTTCGATCCCTGGGCCAGGAAGATTCCCTGGAGGAGGACATGGCAACACACTCTAGTATCCTTGCCTAGAGAATCCCATGGACAGAGGAGCCTGGCAGACTACAATCCATAGGGTAGCAAAGAGTCAGACATGGCTGAAGCAACTTAACACACACAAATGACCAGCTCAAGACTGAGTTGCTGAGCAGGAGGAGGATCCCTAGCCAGAAACAAGCCTCAGCAATGATGCACGTGCTGCATTTGATGGGCCCCAACATGGTGGTCATCACCACCTCAGATCTGCTGTCACCCAAGAGGCAGCAACTACCCAATCGAGCTGGGGAGCCTGAGGATGCTGACCACCGATGGCTCTGTGGTGACACAGCACATTCATGTGGAAATGCACAAGGTGGACACAGTCTTTGTGAACACTGAGGGCCTCTTCTCAGCCATGCTCTTGGTGTGGATACACAGGCACCCTAAGGCTCTCTGGGTGATCTGTGAGTACACCATGTTGCCAGGTACCATGTTCTGCAGTGGACAATCAAGTGCACAAAAGTCAAGCCTGGGGACAGACCAAAGCCTAGCCTGGCCTAGCTGAGGCTGAGAATGGTCCAGAGCAACAAGAATATCAAGAACCCAGAGATCATTGTCCAGGCCACAGTGCTATGAGTGATGCAGAAACCTGCCTCCTTTAATGACCATCGTTAGGTTTTCATCCTTGTGAAAAATGTAATGTCTACATTTTTTATGAGAAAAAAGAAAAAAAAAGAAAGAAAGAGGCTTGCCTGATTATTAAATTGAGGGAAGGCAGAGTAGGGGGTAAAAGTCAGACATAGCTAACAGGGCATGCACAGACATGCTAATTGGGGAACATTTTATAGGCGATGCATGCATGCATGCATGTGCTAAGTCGCTTGAGGCATGTCTGATTCTTTGCAAGCCTATAGATTGTAGCCTGCCAGGTTCCTCTGTCCATGGGATTCTCCAGAAAAGAATACTGGAGTGGGTAGCCATGACCTCCTCCAAGGGATCTTCCCAAGCCAGGGATTGAGCCCACATCTCTTATATCTCCTGTGTTGGCAGGCGGGATCTTTACCACTAGCACCACCTGGAAAGCCCTTACAGGTTATGAAAGTGAAAGCGTTAGTCACTCAGTCATGTTTGACTCTTTGTGACCCATGGACTGGAGCCCACCAGGCTCCTCCGTCCGTGGAATTCTCCAGGCAGGTATACTGGAGTGGGTAGCCATTCCCTTCCCCAGGGGATCTTACTGACCCATGGCTCAAACCCAGGTCTCCTGAATTGCAGGCAGATGCTTTACAGTCTGAGTCACCAGAGAAGCCTTTATAGGCTATAAATGTTATCAATTATGCTGAATTGTCACATAAACATTGTTACACTTGTTTTTAGCAATAACCTTAAAGCATGTCCTGAATAACTTCATACCCAGCAAAAGAATAATAATACCTACTATGACAAAGATGATCATTTGTAAAGCAAAGCAGGAAAAAAAGATATCAGACAACCTTGTAGTCATTTCATCCTTTTGGGAAACTGTGTGTGTGTGTGTGTGTGTGTGTGTGTGTGTGTGTCTACTTTTCCAGGGTTGTTGATATAAGTGCAGCAAGTAGTGTGAGCAATAGAATTATTGCTTCCTTGTTTAACCAGCAAAACTATGAGGCAGTGTTCTATTATCCAATACTATGTGGGCTAAGGAATTTAGGGATATCTGCTATGCTGCAGTGCTTTTTGCAGTTTCCTCAACTATTTGACCAATGGTGACTGATGGATTTCTAATCATATCTCTGTTTATACATTCTCCTGCATTAGGAACCAAGATTGCCAAAATATTTTGACATGAGGTATTTTATTATCTTGCTAACATGGATCTCTTGACTCTGTAATAAAGAGGAAAAATAGATTCATCTCTTTATTTATGTATAGACAATGTAGTAATATATTATCCTAGTAAACATAAACCTTCTATTTGCCAGCTAGTTAAGACTATGTGCCCATCTTTAGGAAGGTGGATCAGACCCAATATCACATACAAAGACAAAACCTGGGTGAGCACAAGTGGTCTCTCCCACAGTGCTTTCACTGCAAGTTTTGTTAGCATGAAATTCAGCCATGGGTCATTTCTCTTACAGGCTTTCCAAAAGCCATCTCTATAGTATTTGACATAAGGGAGTCACTGGCATAATTTACTTGTGTTTTTTCATTAAGACATTTGTTAATTAAATAAGAAACAGAATGATGTCAAGTCTCTAAGGATCAAGGATCGTATCAAAGGAGGGACGCTTTAGTATATAGAAGAATTTGTACCTGAAAGGTTAGGCCAAAGGGAGGTCAGTATAGGTGGATGGTAATGTTAGAAACATTTGAAAAGTCAGTGATATGGGTATTATGGTCTTGTACTATGGCAAATTGGTCTTGTACTAACAGAGGAATTTGATGGCAAATCCAACAATCAATTAGATTGCCTCTAGGAGTTATTGTTGTTGTTCAGTCGCTAAGTCATGTCCAACTCTTTGAGACCCCATGAATTGCAGGGCACCAGGCTTCCCTGTCCTTCAGTATCTCCCAGAGTTTGCTCAAACTCATGTCCATTGAGTTGATGATGCCATCCAACCATCTCATCCTCTGTCGCCCCCTTCTCCTCCTGCCCTTAATCTTTCCTAGCATCAGGGTCTTTTCCAATGAGTTGGCTCTTCACATCAGGTGGCCAAAGTATTGGAGTTTCAGCCTCAGCATCAGTCCTTCCAATGAATATTCAGAATTGATTTCGTTTAGAATTGACTGGTTTGAACTCCTTGCTGTCCAAGGGACTCTCAAGAGTCTTCTCCAGCACCACAATTCAAAAGCATAAATTCTTTGGTGCTCAACTTTCTTTATGGTTTAGCTCTCACATCCATGCATGACTACTGGAAAAACCAAAGCTTTGACTATACAGACTTTTCTTGGCAAAGAGATGTCTCTGCTTTTTAATACGTATGCATTACTGTCTATTTTTGTCATAGTTTTTCAAGGAGCAAATGTCTTTTAATTTCATGGCTGAAGTCACTGTCCATGGTGATTTTGGAGCCCAAGAAAATGAAATGTCACCCTTTTTCCCATCTATTTGCCATGAAGTGATGGCAGCAGATGCCATAATCTTAGTTTTTTTAATGTTGAGTTTTAAAGCCAGCTTTTTCACTCTCCTGTTTTGCTTTCATCAAGAGGCTCTTTAGTTATACTCTGTGACAACTTTACTAAAGAATTTTCTTTTCATTCTCAGCATTAGGACAAAAGTATAGCTAGAAGCAAAACAATAAGTTTCCATTTTGAATAGGAGGACAAGTATTTAGTTCACAGAACAATTGAATTAGTAGGGTGGGTCTTGCAGGCCCAGTGTGGATTCCTGTGTCAGCTGTATGCCATTGCTGTCATCCTTTGTCTTAGTGTGTCATTTGAGGTCAGAAGTCCTTTCTATAAAACAGTCCAGTGCAGAAGCCCTTCTTAAGTAGGAAATACAAACTTAAGAGTCAATTCCCATCAGTTTCACTGTACATGAGCTACTTAAGAATATTTTTTAATTAATTTATTTTTTATTGAAGGATAATTCCCTTACAGATTGTTGCTGTTTTCTATCAAACCTCAACATGAATCAGCCATAGGTATACATATATCCTCTCCCTTCTGAAACTCACTCCCATCTCCCTTCCCATCCCACCCCTCTAGATTGATACAGAGCCCCTGTTTGAGTTTCTCGAGCCATACAGCAAATTCCTGTTGGCTATCTATTTTACATATGGTAATGTAACTTTCCATGTTACTCTTTCCATACATCTCAACCTCTCCTCGCCTCTCCCCATGTCCATAAGTCTATTCTCTATGTCTGTTTCTCCATTGCTGCCCTGTAAATAAATTCTTCAGAATCATTTTTCTAGACTCCGTATATATGTGTTAGAATATGGTATTTATCTTTCTCTTTCTAACTCACTTCACTCTGTATAATAGGTTCTATGTTCATCCACCTCATTAAAACAGACTCAAATGTGTTGCTTTTTATAGCTGAGTAAAGTTCCATTGTGTATATACACCACAACTTCTTTATTCATTTATCTGTCTATGGACATCTAGGTTGCTTCCATGTTCTAGCTACTCTAAATAGTGCTGCAATGAACAATGGGATGCATGTGTCTCTTTTAACTTTGGTTTCCTCAAGGTATATGCCTAGGAGTGGGATTGCTGGATCATATGGTGGTTTTATTCCTAGTTTTTTAAGGAATCTCCATACCGTCTTCCATAGTGGCTGTACCAATTTACATTCCCACCAACAGTGCAAGAGTGTTCCCTTTTCTCCACACCCTTTCCAGCATTTATTTTTTGTAGACTTTTTGATGAGGGCCATTCTGACCAGTGTGAGGTGATATCCCATTGTAGTTTTGATTTGCATTTCTCTAATAATGAGCAATGTTGAGCATCTTTTCTTCTGTTAGCCATCTGTATGTCTTCTTTGGAGAAATGTCTGTTTAGGTCTTTTTCCCACTTTTTGATTGGGTTGTTTGTTTTTCTGGTATTGAGTTGTATGAGCTGCTTATGTATTTTGGAAATTAATCCTTTGTCAAGTGTTTCATTTGCCATGATTTTCTCCCATTCTGAGGGTTGTCTTTTCACCTTGCTTATAGTTTCCTTTGCTGTGCTAAAGCTTTTAAGTTTAATCAGGTCCCACTCATTTACTTTTGTTTCTATTTCTATTACTCTAGAAGATGGGTCTTGGGGATCTTGCTTTGATTTATGTTATCAAGTGTTCTGCCTGTTTTCCTCTAAGAGTTTCATAGTTTCTGGTCTTACATTTGGGTCTTTAATTCATTTTGAGTTTATCTTTGTGTATGATGTTAGGAAGTGTTCTCATTTCATTCTTTTACATGTAGCTGTCCAGTTTACCCAGCACCATTTATTGAAGAGGCTGTCTTTGCCCATTATATATTCTTACCTCCTTTGTTAAAAATAACGTACCCATAGGTGCATGGGATTATTTCTGGGTTTTCTATCTTGTTCCGTTGGTCTATATTTCTGTTTTTGTGCCAGTACAATCTTGTCTTCATGACTGTAGCTTTGTAGTATAACCTGAAGTCAGGAAGCTTGATTCCCCCAGCTCCATTCTTGTTTCTCAAGACTGCTTTGGCTATTTTGGGGTCTTTTGTGTTTCCATATGAATTGTGAAATTTTTTGTTCTAGTTCTGTGAAAAATGCCATTGGTAATTTGATAAGGATTGCACTGAATCTGTAGGTTCCATTTGGTAATATAGTCATTTTCACAATATTGATTCTTCCTACCCAGGAACATAGAATATCTCTCCATCTGTTTATGTCATTTTTTAAAATATAAATTTATTTATTTTAATTGGAGGCTAATTACTTTACAATATTGTATTGGTTTTGCCATACATCAACATGAATCCGCCACAGGTGTACATGTGTTCCCCATCCTTAACCCCCCTCCCACCTCCCTCCCCATACCACCCCTCTGGGTCATCCCAGTGCACCAACCCTGATCACCCTGTATCATGCATTGAACCTGGACTGGCGATTCGTTTCACATATGATATTATATATGTTTCAATGCCATTCTCCCAAATCATCCCACCCTCGCCCTCTCCCACAAAGTCCCAAAAACTGTTCTATACATCTGTATCTCTTTTGCTGTCTCACATACTGGGTTACCATTACCATCTTTCTAAATTCCATATATATGCGTTAGTATACTCTATTGATGTTTTTCTTTCTGGCTTACTTCACTCTGTATAATAGGCTCCAGTGTCATCCACCTCATTAGAACTGATTCAAATGAATTCTTTGTAATGGCTGAGTAATACTCCATTGTGTATATGTACCACAGCTTTCTTATCCATTCATTTGCTGATGGACATCTAGGGTGCTTCCATGTCCTGGCTATTATAAACAGTGCTGCGATGAACATTGAGGTACATGTGTCTCTTTCAATTCTGGTTTCCTTGGTGTGTATGCCCAGCAGTGGGATTGCTGGGTCATAAGGCAGTTCTGTTTCCAGTTTTTAAGGAATCTCCACATTGTTCTCCATAGTGGCTGTACTAGTTTGCATTCCCACCAACAGTGTAAGAGGGTTCCCTTTTCTCCACATCCTCTCCAGCATTTATTGCTTGTAGACATTTGGATTGCAGCCATTCTGACTGGTGTGAAATGGTACCTGATTGTGGTTTTGATTTGCATTTCTCTGATAATGAGTGATGTTGAGCATCTTTTCATGTGTTTGTTGGCCATCTGTATGTCTTCTTTGGAGACATGTCTGTTTAATTCTTTGACCCATTTTTTGATTGGGTCATTTATTTTCCTGGAATTGAGCTGCAGGAGTTGCTTGTATATTTTTGAGATTACTTGTTAGTCAGTTGCTTCATTTGCTATTATTTTCTCCCATTCTGAAGGCTGTCTTTTCACCTTGCTTAGAGTTTCCTTTGTTGTGCAGAAGCTTTTGATTTTAATTAGGTCCCATTTGTTTATTTTTGCTTTTATTTCCAGTATTCTGGGAGGTGGGTCATAGAGGATCCTGCTGTGATTTATGTCTGAGAGTGTTTTGCCTATGTTCTCCTCTAGGAGTTTTATAGTTTCTGGTCTTACATTTAGATCTTTAACCCATTTTGAGTTTATTTTTGTGTATGGTGTTAGAAAGTGTTCTGGGTTCATTCTTTTACAAGTGGTTGACCAGTTTTCCCAGCACCACTTGTTAAAGAGATTGTCTTTAATCCATTGTATATTCTTGCCTCCTTTGTCAAAGATAAGGTGTCCATAGGTGCATGGATTTATCTCTGGGCTTTCTATTTTGTTCCATTGATCTATATTTCTGTCTTTGTGCCAGTACCATACTGTCTTGATGACTGTGGCTTTGTAGTATAGTCTGAAGTCAGGCAGATTGATTCTTCCAGTTCCATTCTTCTTTCTCAAGATTGCTTTGGCTATTTGAGGTTTTTTGTATTTCCATACAAATTGTGAAATTATTTGTTCTAGCTCTGTGAAAAATACCATTGGTAACTTGATAGGGATTGTTTTGGGTAGTATACTCATTTTCACTGTATTGATTCCTCTGATCCATGAACACGGTATATTTCTCCATCTATTAGTGTCCTTTTTGATTTCTTTCACCAGTGTTTTATAGTTATATATATATATATAGGTCTTTTGTCATGTTTGATTTCTTTCGTCACTGTCTTATAATTTTCTGTGTGCAGTTTTTTCATCTCCTTAGGTAAGTTTATTTCTAGATATTTAATTCTTTTTGTTGCAATGGTGAATGGGAATGATTCCTTAATTGCTTTTTCTGATTTTTCATTGTTGGTATATAGATTTGCAAGTGATTTCTGTGTATTGATTTTGAATCCTGAAACTTTGCTAAATTCACTGATTAGCTCTAGTAATTTTCTGATACCATATTTAGGGTTTTCTATGTACAGTCATGTCACCTGCAAACAGTGAGCACTTTACTTCTTCTTTTCTGATCTGGATTCCCTTTCTTTCTTTTTCTTTCTGATTGCTGTAGCTAGGACTTCCAGAGCTATGTTGAATAATAGTGGTGAAAGTGAACACTCTTGTCTTGTGTCTGATTTTAGGGGGAATGCTTTCAGTTTTTCACCATTGAGAATAATGTTTGCTGTAGGCTTATCATATATGGCCTTTACTATATTGAGGTAGGTTCCTTCTATGCCTGATTTTTGAAGACTTTTAATCATAAATAGGTGCTGAATTTTGTCAAAGGCTTTTTCTGCATCTATTGAGATGATCATATGGTTTTTATCTTTCAATTTGTTAATATGGTGTATCACATTGATCGATTTGCATATATTGAAGAATCCTTGCATCCCTGAAATAAACCCAGCTTGATCATGATGTATGAGTGTTTTGATGTGTTGCTGAATTGTTTGCTAAAATTTTGTTGAGGATTTTTGCATCTATGTTTATCAGTGATATTGGCCTATAGTTTTCTTTTTGTGTGTTGTCTATCTGGTTTTGGTATCAGGTTGATGGTGGCCTCATAGAATGAATTTGGAAGTGCTCCTTCCCCTGAAATTTTTTGAAAGAGTTTTAGGATAGGCATTAACTCTTCTCTAAATGTTTGATAGAATTCTCCTGTTAAGCCATCTGGTCCTGGGCTTTTGTTTTGGGGGAGATTTTTGATCACAGCTTTAATTTCAATGCTTGTAATTGGGTTGTTCATAATTTCTACTTCTTCCTGGTTCAGTCTTAGAAGATTGAACTTTTCTAAGATTCTGTCCATTTTCTCTATATTATCTTTTTTATTGTCATATAGTTGTTCCCAATAGTCTCATAATCCTTTGTATTTCTGTATTTTTCATTTCTAATTTTGTTGATTTGATTCTTCTCTTTTTTTCTTGATGAGTCTGGCTAAGGGTTTGTCAATTTTGTTTCTCTTCTCAAAGAATGTGTTTAGTTTTATTAATCTTTACTATTGTTTCTTTCATTTCTTTTTCATTTATTTCTGCTCAGATCTTTATGATTTATTTCCTTATACTAATTTTGGAGGTTTTTTCTTCTTCTTTTTCCAGATGTTTTAGGTGTAAAATTAGGTTGTCTATTTGACATTTTTCTTGTTTCTTGAGGTAGGATTGTATTGCAATAAACTTCCCTCTTAGAACTGCTTTTGCTGCATCCCATAGGTTTTGAGTTGTATTCTCATTGCCATTTGTTTCTAGAAATTTTTTTATTTCCCTTTTGATTTCTTCAGTAACCTGTTGATTGTTTAGAAACGTGTTGTTTAATCTCCATGTGTTTGTGTTTCTTATAGTTTTTTTCTTGTAGTTGATATTTAGTCTCATAGCATTGCGGTTGGAGAAGATGCTTGATATGATTTCAATTTTCTTAAATTTACTCAGGTTTGATTTGTGACCCAGGATGTGATCTATTCTGGAGAATATTCCCTGTGCACTTGGAAAGAAGGTGTATTCTTCTGCATTTGGCTGGAATGTCCTGAAGATATCAATGAGATCCATCTCACCTAATGTATCATTTAAGACTTGTGTTTCCTTATTCATTTTCCATTTTGATGATCTGTCCATTGATGTGAGTGGGGTGTTAAAGTCTCCTACTATTATTGTGTTACTGTCAATTTCTCTTTTTATGTTTGTTAGTGTTTGTCTTATGTATTGAGGTGCTCCTATGCTGGGTGCATAGATATTTACAATTGTTATGTCTTCCTCTTGGATTGATCTTTTGATCATTATGTAGTGTCCTTCCTTATCTCTTGTAATCTTCTTTATTTTAAGGTCTATTTGTCTGATATGAGGATTGCTACTCCAGCTTTGTTTTGCTTCCCATTTGCATGGAATATTTTTTCCATCTTCTTACTTTCAGTCTATATGTGTCTTCAGGTCTGAAATGGGTTTCTTATAGACAGTATATATATATGGGTCTTTTTTTTTTTTAATCCATTCAGCCAGTCTATGTCTTTTGGTTGGAGCATTTAATCAATTTACACATAAAGTAATTATTGATATATAGGTTCCTATTGTCATTTTCTAATTGTTTAGGGTTGATTTTGTAGGTCTTTATTTTCTTCTGTTGTATTTCTTGACTATAGAAATCCGTTTAACATTTGTTGTAAAGCTGGTTTGGTGGTACTGAATTCTCTCAACTTTTGCTTGTCAGAAAAGCTATTTATTCCTCTATAAATTTTTAATGAGATCCTTGCTGGTTACAGTAATCTTAGTTGTAGATTTTTCTCTTTGAGTACTTTAAATATATCCTGAATTTCCTCTGGCCTGCAGAGTTTTGCTGAAAGATCAGCTGTCAAGCATATAGGGTTTCCCTTGTATGTTACTTGTTGCTTCTCCCTTGCTGCTTTTAATATTCTTTCCTTGTGTTTAGTCTTTGTTAGTTTGATTAGTATGTGTCTTGGAGTGTTTCTCCTTGGGTTTATCCTGTATGGGACTGTTTGTGCCTCTTGGACTTGATTGGTTATTTCCTTTTCCATGTTGGCGAATTTTTCAACTATAATCTCTTTAAAAAATTTTTCATACCATTTCTTTTTCTCTTGTTCTTCTGAGACCCCCTATAATTCAAATGTTGGTGCATTTGATATGGTCCCAGAGGTCTTTGAGACTGGTCTCAGCTCTTTTCATTCTTTTTACTTTATTCTGCTCTTTAGAAGTTATTTCCACCATTTTATCTGATTCATTCTTCTGCTTTAGATATTCTGCTATTGATTCCTTCTAGAGTATTTTTAATTTCAGTAATTGTGTTGTTTGTCTCTGTATGCTTATTCTTTAACTCCTCTAGGTCTTTGTTAATTGATTCTTGCATTTTCTCCATTTTCTTTTCAAGGTTTTTGATCATTTTACTATCATTATTCTGAATTCTTTCTCAGGTAATTTTCCTATTTCCTCTTCATTTATTTGAACTTCTGTGTTCCTAGTTTGTTCCTTCATTTGTGCAGTATTTCTCTGCCTTTTCTGTTTTTGTTTTTGTTTTTTTTTAAGTTATTGTATTTGAGGTCTCCTTTTCCCAGGCTTCAAGGAAAATTGAATTCTTTCTTCCTTTTGGTTTCTGCCCTCCTAAGGTTGGTTCAGTGGTTTGTGTGAGCTTCATAGAGGGTGACATTTGTGCTGAGTTCTTGTTTGTTTTTCCTCTGATGGGCAAGGCTGAGTGAAGTGGTCCTCCTGTCTACTGATGATTGATCTTGTATTTTTGTTCTGTTTGTTGCTACTGGTGGTTGGGTGATGCCGGGTCTTCAAGTGGTTTCCTTTATGTGAGTTCTCACTATTTGATATTCCCTAGGGCTAGTTCTCCAATAGTCTAGGGTCTTGGAGTCAGCACTCCCACTCAAAAGGCTCAGGGTTTGATCTCTGGTCAGGAATGAAGATTCCACAAGTGGTTTGTTATGGCATGAAGGGAGAGTAACACAAATATCCAAAAACGAGAAACCAAAGATGAACCCCAGATCAATGGCAGTTACAAAATCAGGCAAATAATAATTAAAATAATGGAATATACCCATGTATATATACACTCATGAGCATAGTGAAAACAGTTCAACAAAAATAAAGTACAGTAGTGATCCAGTGAAAAAGGAAAAAAAAATTATATTTACCAGTTAAGAACAAAACTAACTTGTGCACAAACTGGAAAACAAAACTAAAACAAGGTGCCAAATGGAGAATAAAGCAATGAAAACAAAAGTAACAAACATGTTGAGAGGAAAGGAAATAAATAAAGGAAAGAAAGAATAGATATGCAAAGTTAAATAGAGGTAGATGAAGAAGATATAGGTACATTAAAGATTAACTGCAAGGGGAACAGAATAGGAGGAAAGGCAAACAAAGGAATAAATGTAGCAAAAATATAACAGGTTTAAAATTTTAAATTAAAAAAAAAGAGGAAAACTCCACAGAACTGCAAAAGCCCAATGTAGAGGTTTATGACAACCATAAAAAATGTGACTGAGGAAAAAAAAATGCTCAAAAGCTTAATTGTATTTCTTAGTGCCAATAAAATCAACAACTACAACAAGGGTGGCGAGGGCGGGGGAAGCGGGGAGGGGGGTCAGGGCGCGGGACGGGGATCCAAAAAAAATCTACAGAACAAATCAAAAACAAGAATAATAAATGTTTTTCTTGAGTCACTGCTGTCAGAGTCCTTTCCCACGCTGGGAATCACAGTCCACCTTACCTTCCTAGGATGCCATCCAACACTGTGCTGATCTCTGGACCTGCTGTGGGGGCTGCTCAGATTCTAATCTGGTCCTACCCTTCTGTGTTCTTGCCTCAAATGTCCTCGGCTATCAGAGCTAGTGCGTTTTCTTTTGTGGGAGCTCTCAATGGCCTTTTATATATTCCATCAACACAGAGTCTGCCTAGTTGATCATGTGAATTTAATCTACAGCTTGTACAGCTGGTGAGAAGGTTTGAGGTCTTCCTTAGCCACACTGCTCCTAGGTTTCAATTGTGATTTTATTTCCACCTCTGCATGTGGGTCATCCACTGGGGTTTAGCTCCTGAGGCTGCCCTGAAGGGCTTGGACTTGCCCCTATGAGGGCCAGGTGTGGGGGTGGTGCAGCTGCTTGGGTCGCAGAGGTTCTGGCAGTACCAGTTACTCAGGGGGGCTGGCGGCTAGGGTAGTAGGAGATATAGTGCTCTAGAAGGGTATGGCAACCAGTATTGGCTGATGCATTCCAGTATTCTTGCCTGGAGAACACCTTCTCTGACAGAGAAGCCTGGCAGGCCACACTCTACAGAGTCACAAAGAGTCAGACAGGACCAAAGCCACCCTGTGCCCATAAACACAAGACTTGTTTGTTTGTTTATTTGTTTTTGCCTCTGGCAGCTCTGCCCCAGTGAGAGTTGAGCACGAAGATGGTGCAGCTGCTTGGCTTGTGGGGACCCTGGCAGCGCCAAGTGTGCAAGGACACAGACTGCCTCTGCAGCAGGAGTTATGTCCCTATCAGAGTCTTTTCTTCAAGCCTCATGTAGCTGGTGATCAGAAGGCCTTTTTGGCCAGTCTTTGTTCCTAGCTCCACCCATTCGGGCACTTAGAGGGATCCCTTGCCTTGGATCCTTCTCTGTTGTTCCATGCATGATGCACATAGAGGGGACCACTGACAGGGGTCCTACTCTGTAAATTGGCACATCAGACACTTAAAGGGGCACCCTGGGTGGGGTCATACTCTGTAGTTCAGTGCATCAGGTCTTTGATGGGTCAGCCTCTCTATTGTTCAGCTGTCAATTCTGGCATGTGGAGAGAGAGGGGCTGTGGTGAAGGCTCCACCCCCTACACATGACTCAGCAGTATTGCCTTGCTTCCATGGCTGCCTGGCTTTCCTCCACAGGCATTTTCCACCACAATCTCCTCCTCCACATACCCTCAATCCATCTCTCTGCAGTCAACAACAGCCCTTGCCCTGCGATTGCTCCACAATCCCTAAACTCCATCTCCCAGCCGCTGCCCCTTCCAGGAAACCCACATTCCTGCCTGGCATATGTATTGGTGTGGCAAGGACTGTCTGATTCTCATTCTATATAGGCTGCCACGGATCAGCTATTTCACTCTCAGCCTTAAATGTTTCTCCTCTGATTCAGACAATTGCCCCACTATGGGGATTGGACCCCTGCTTCAGTTCCCCACCCACCTAGGGCAGGTCCAGTCCTACAAACACTCCTGTTTTTCCTCCTAGTTCCTTTGTCCTACTGAGTTTTGCGTGGTTCTATATATTCTTTTCCAGAGAAGGCAATGGCAACCCACTCCAGTACTCTTGCCTGGAAAATCCCATGGGCAGAGGAGCCTGGTAGGCTGCAGTCCATGGGGTCGTGAAGAGTCGAACACGACTGAGTGACTTCACTTTCACTTTTCAGTTTCATGCATTGGAGAAGGAAATGGCAACCCACTCCAGTGTTCTTGCTTGGAGAATCCCAGGGATGGGGGAGCCTGGTGGGCTGCCATCTATGGGGCTGCATAGAGTTGGACACGACAGAAGTGACTTAGCAGCAGCAGCATGTATTCTTTTCCACTGGTCAAGTACTCCTGTCTACTCTCAGCTGGTGTTCTGCATGCACTTTTGTGTCTGAAGGTGTATTCCTGATGTATCCATAGAGAGAGATGTAGTCCACATCCACCTACTCCTCTGCCATCTTGTTCTCCCATTAAGAATACCTTTCATCTATGTTGGAAAGTCCTTTAAATGGTGTCTCTTTCAGTAAGCATGGTCTCCTGAATGCAGAACATGTGGCATCTAATCTTCATCCAAAGAGAGATTACTGTAATCAACTTCAGAAAAAGTTTAGAATATTCTTTCAATAATTCAATAAAATTTACAATAAAGTAACATAGGAACAAAGAGGCACCTCAGGTGTAGGTAGTAAATGCAAAACTTCAGCACAAACAAAACCTCAATATCCATAAAGATATATTATAGAAACATAATTTTTCTCTATATATTATCTTCATTTTTACCAAATATAATAGTCAAATTAATACTAATTTGTTTGCAAAATAAATCTGGTTCCAGTAAACTTGGCCTGATTGCATAAGTGGAATTGATCATATAGGTTCTTTTAAATACGGCTTTGCTGGAACTTTTCAAGAGGAATCGAAAGTCCTCTCAAAGAGTAGCATTGAAAAATACACATTCAGTTCAGTTCAGTTGCTCAGTTGTGTCCGACTCTTTGCAACTCCATGAACCGCAGCACGCCAGGCCCCCCTGTCCATCACCAACTCCCAGAGTCCACCCAAACCCATGTCCATTGAGTCGATGATGCCATCCAACCATCTCATCCTCTGTCATCCCCTTCTCCTCCTGCCCCCAATCTTCCCCGGCATCAGAGTCTTTACCATGTGTAAAATAAATAGCTAATGGGACATGGTGGTATTATGCAGGGAGCTCAGCCTTGTGCTCTGTGACAATCTAGAGAGATAGAATGGAGTGGGAGGTGGGAGAGAGGTTCAAGAGAGAGGAGACATGTGTATACCTATGAATGATTCATATTTATGTATGGCAGAAACCAACAGAACATTGTAAATCAATTACAATTGAAAATAAAATTTTTTAAAAGTCCTCTGAAGACCAAGAGAGTCATGCCATGAGATTCTGCCTGAAGTATCTAAAGATTTAGGGGTATATCTCTTTTCTCAGGGTCCAAAATATCTTGAAGCTCCTGCACCTGCCAGGAAGTAGCCTTCCTTACTCTCTTGGATAGGCTGCTGGGAACCCAAGAGTTTCTAAATTCTGGAGGGTTCAAGCAGAGAGGAAAGATAAATGCTTCAATCTGCTCACAAAGGCACAATTTACAAAATTGTTATGAGTTGGAATTAGCTTAGGATAGAAATTTTCCTTTGTTTCAGGGAAAAAAATTAAAAATTAGTAATATTTCAGACAAAAAAGTCATTAAAATTGTATTTAGTTTCATTCAGTCTCATGTAATTAATTTTTGTTCTACTCAAGTCCACTTTCCCCATTAGTTTTATTGACCTTGCCTGATGACTGAGGATGACAGTGTCAGTGATAATTTCAAGAAATTTGCAAAGGTTTTTGTTAATACTCTTCTGATTTGCCTGGTGAAGTGGTGCCTTAATCACTGGAGATTGTAGAAGATATTCTCTAACTGGAAAACACATTTTCTAACACTTTATCATTGTGAAATCATCAGCCTTGCAGAAAGAGGTTTTAACCCTTTAAATGAAAACTGGGATTTGTCAGAGAGCTGGGGAGAACCCAGCAACCATCTTGAGTTTTCCACTCACAGTTATCACTTGCCCACCTTAATTTCTCTGATTTAGGAACAGACTGACCATGTTACAAGGACATCTGGATGGCGAAAGCCTGACGATAAGGGGTCAATCTTGCAGAGGCAGAATGGACTTTATCTATATGTGCCATAATCTTACAGATTCTGTTGTTACCTTTGCATGAAAGTCAACTAGGGCATTCTCCTAATATGAGTTCAGTTCCTTTGGCATAAGCCTCAATTTTAATGACAAGATAACATTTTATATCAGGACATATGACTTCCAGGAATTTACATAATTTCAGGAGATTCGCTGTCCATGGAATTCTCCAGGCAAGAATACTGGAGTGGGTTGCCATTCCCTTCTCCAGGGGATCTTCCCAAACCAGGGCTTGAACCTGGCTCTCCTGCATTTCAGGCAGACTCTTTAACATCTGAGCCACCAGGGAAGCCCACATAATATATACTGATATCTATATAATGTGTATGGAGATGATTTAATGCTACCTTTTATTTTACAGTGCTTCCCATATTATTTAACAGACTGAATAAGCCTAATTAGTTTAATATCTCTCTTTGAGATGCTTCAGGACAAAAATCTTAATTTTCTTTTTATTTATTTATTTTTGGTTGTGCTGAGTCTCCATTGCTGCATGCAGGGTTTTCTCTAGTTGCCACAGTGGGGACTACTTTTCATTGCAGTGCATGGGCTTCTCACTGCACTGGCTTCTCTTGTTGCAGATCATGAGTTCCATGTGTGCAGGCTTCAGTAGTTGTGACTCATGAGCTCTAGAGTGCTGGCTCAGTGATTGTGGAGCAAGGGTTTAGTTGTTCTACTTCATACAGGATCTTTTCAGACCATGGGTCAAACCTATGTCCCTTACTGGCAGGTGGATTCTTAACCACTAGACCACCAGGGAAGCCCCATTTTGTTTTTATTTCTGTATTTTTAAATTTTTATTTATTTATCCTGGTGTCACCATACAGCATGTGGAATCTCAGTTGCTTGACCAGGAATTGAACCTGTGACCCCTGCATTGGAAACGCAAAGTCTTAACCACTGAACCACCAGTGAAGTCCCCAAAATCACTTTCTCTGTCTTAACAAAATGCGTTTCCATTTTTCATACCTTCTTTTACTGAAAACACACATCTTATTTTCATTGTACACTGAAATATTTCCCTATTTCAAATAGCTTTAATTACCTTTATGTTACCATTTTTAATTTTTTTAAAAACCTGGAACTTCCTTGATAGTCCAGTGATTAAGACTTATGTTTCCACTGCAGGGGACATGGGTTCAATCCCTGGTCCCAGAACTAAGATTTCACATCCCACAGGATGTGCAGGAAAGAAGTTGAGGGGCGGGGCGGGGGGGGGGGTGTGGCGGGGGAGAGACAAAAAATAAAAATAAAAAAGCCTGAATCTCTAGCAAAAAAAAAAAAAAAAAAAAGCAAGCAATTGTGAACTGTTTGTCATATCAGCAGTTCCTGGTTGGCAAACTTGTGAACGTACTCTGCAGTCTCTGAAAACATGCATTTACTCATATCAAAATTTCTTCCCTTAATGTCATATAAGACATGTTTCCAATAAATTCAAACATCTTTAATTTTTCTCTAACAAGGAGAGAAAAGTAGGTAAATTTAGACTTGCTTAGCAGTTAATGTTTTAGTATTTTACCTTAATTGGAAGTGATCTGAATATTCAATGAATTCCCATCATTTAACTTAATCTAGAAAAAAACTTTAAAGCTTCAAGTTACCAAAAGCCTGGAGAAACTATTTTTAGGTAGACATACTACAAAGCCTACCCCATGCAGTCCATGGGGCCCATGCAGTCCATGGGGTTGTGAAGAGTTGGACATGACTAGGCAACTGAACAATGAACAACAACCGCAAGACAATCATTCTTAAAGAGTTCACCTAAAAACTTTTATCCCATTTATCTCTATTCATTACTGATGAAAATTTCATATTTCCAAGTCTAATTTTCTTGTTGATAAATTTTGTAACAGAGGTAACATGAGCTTACTGATTTTTAGTAAACCGAGGTAAAATATGTGTTATATTTAATGTTGGTGACTCTAAAGACACGTCTCCCTTAGTTAAACCAACAACTTAAACTTGTTTTCATTCATTAAAGATTAATCCTAGATCACATGATCATTTAAAATTTGGGCTTAGTTTTTTGTTATAAATATTTGATTTGGGAATTCCCAAATTAAATAGTTTCTCCAGGCTTTTGGTAACTTGTCCTAACCAAGTGGTTAGGACATCATGCTTTCACTGTAGGGTACATAAGATCCCTCTTGTCACTTGGAACAGCAAAAAAAATTTTCTTTTTAATTTATAGGTGCTTTTTTCTTAAGCCAATTAGTAGAACTCTTTTAGAAACTAATTTTTATATTATCTAAAGGTATAAACATCATAGTTATAATGTATACACATACATAATACATCTAGCTAGACACAAACAGAGATCTCATAGTTTTCTTGCTTGAGTTTTAATGACCTCTTTTTCCATTTTTTCTTTTTTAAGTTTTAGGATCTACTAGTTGAACTGTAGTCTGAGGCAATATGGGCTGTGTTTACATTTCAGAGACATGATAAGAGTTAAAATTCCAAATAACCTCCTAGGACTGCTTTTGTACTATCAGGATTAAAATTTTGAAAAGAAGTTTCATGTTGATGTATGGCAAAACCAATACAATATTGTAAAGTTAAAAAAAAAAAGAAAGAAAGAAATACTGAATGAGGCAAACACTTTAAAAAAATAAATAAATAAATAGAAATAAAAATAAAAGCTTTTGGCTCAAAAAAAAAAAAGAAAAGAAAACATGTTTTATTAAGCCAGCTTACTGTAACTGTGCACACACAAAAAACAGATTTGGAATGTCAAAAGTGTCCCATTCTTACCATTTTAGGGCTAGATAAGTACTTGCAAGTATTGGCTCTGTACCAATGGTACATGAAGCTAACTGGAGTTCCAGTGGGTAATCAGTCTGTCCAGGAGCTGGTAGTCTTTAAAAGCACAATTTCCTCCTCCTCTTTTTTTTCCAATTTTATTTTACTATAAAGGACAAATATCTCCAATTTTAAGCCACATTTTTAAGTCAGCCAACTCGCTTCACTTCAAAGTTCCTTCTAGGCTTTTCCTGCCTAGCAACTCCCTCTAGGTTCTCTACCTAGTAACTTTCCCCTATGTGCCTTTCATTCGGAAATATACTGGTATCCCTTTAAGACTCTAAGTCTTAAGATAATAAGCAGCTCAAATAAAATTTATCGACCATCACTTAATGCAAGGAGATCCAGATATCAGGGACAACTCACTGAAGCACCTGAAAGGTGCTATGAAGTTTGTAGGGTTGGGGTCCAAAGTAGACTCCAGGTAACCTCAGGTGAATTTTTATAGTATCCCATGGGTTATGCCAAGCAATGTCATGTCAATGTATGGCAAAACCAATACAGTATTGTAAAGTAAAATAAAGTAAAAATAAAAATTAAAAAAAATAAAAATAAATAAATAAATAAAAATCTATAATAGGACTATAAAAGAGTTTTATTTGGCCCAAATTGAGGACTATATTGTAGGAGACACCCTCTCAGGTTAATTTGAGGTCCTGCTCTAGAGAAGCATGATTTTCAGCAGTATCATATCTTGTCAGAGCAAAGAACATCAAATAAGTCAAGGACACATTCCTTCAAGGTTTCAAAAATAAACAGATCAGCAGAGCATATACACAGTGAGTCAGTATATCCTTGGCAACTAGGAAGGGTGTTTTATAATTGAAGAAATACCAGCACTGCCATCCTAAGAAAGGATAATTTAATTTTTATTTTTGATATGGACATTCTTTACTTCTAGTCAACTCACCCTTTTTTTTAATAGTTAAAGCAGATGTACAAAATATGCTCAATAGACCACAAACAGACTGTTTCAGTTAGCATAAACTTTAAGCCAAATCATTTACAAGCCAAAATGATTTCCCCATACTTCAATATGTGAAAATTTCTTCCATTATAGAGGAAGAAGAATGGAGGATGACCAGAGGATGGAGATCAGTGGACAGTGTCGTGTCCTGCAAAAATCTCTAGCTCTGCTATCATTTGGATGTAGTGTGAATCCCAACTCTGGCATCTATTAGTGGAGCAGCCTAAGATTAGCCACATTTCTGAACCTCAGAAAATTTTTAAAAATAGAAGCTACCAGGATAAGTTGTTTTTAGATTTAAAATTACCATCTATGGGAAATATGTGTGTATGTGTGTTTGTGTGCGTATATCTCCCTAGGAACAATGGTTCATTATTGACTAATTCAATGGTCATGGCAACTTTATAGAACATAGTTTCCATGAATAATAAGACTCAACTGTATAGAATATGTTTCTACTACTAATTCTTAAGTTATCAATTTGAGACATCTGTGGACTTCCATGTATAATAGATAAGTATTAAGTTCTTTTACAAATCTCCCACCTCCCAAAATAGGTATATCTAGACATATTTTTAATTCAATTCTTCTCTTGGTTACTTTTGTTACTTCAAAGTAACAAAGTAATATATTAATACCTTGATTACCTATTTATTAACCTTATCTTTTGGCTTTCTGTAATGTAACATGAGGCCTTTAGCACCTCTGAAAGTTCTCACGAACTGAGAACTTCCAGATGTACAAGCTGGGTTTTGAAGAGGCAGAGGAACCAGAGATCAAATGGCCAACATTTGTTGGATCATGAAGAAAGCAAGGGGGTCTTCTCTGAAAGCTCAGTTGGTAAAGAATCCACCTGCAATGCAGGAGACCCCAGTTCAATTCCTGGGACAGGAAGATCCACTGGAGAAGGAATAGGCTACCCACTCCAGTATTCTTGGTCTTCCCTTGTGGCTCAGCTGGTAAAGAATCCACCTGCAATGTGGGAGACCTGGATTTGACCTCTGGATTGGGAAGATCCCCTGGAGAAGGGAACAGCTACCCTTTCCAATATTCTGGCCTGGAGAATTCCATGGACTGTATGGTCCATCGGGTCACAAAGAGTCAGACACGACTGAGCTAATTTCACTTTCCAGAAAAACATCTACTTCTGCTTCATTGACTACACGAACATTTTTTGACTGTGTGAATCACAACAAACTGTTGAAAATTCTTAAAATGATAGGAGTACCAGATCACCTTACCTGTTTCCTGAGAAACCTGTATGTGGGTCAAGAAGCAACAGTTAGAACCAGACATGAAACAACGGACTGTGTCAAAATTTGGGGGAAGGGAATACGTCAAGGCTGCATATTGTCCCCCTATTTATTAAACTTATATGCAGAGTACATCATGCGAAATGTCATGCTGGATAAATCACAAACTGGATTCAAGATTGCCAGGAGAAATACCAACAACCCCAGATATGCAGATGATACCACTCTAATAGCAGAAAGTGAAGAGGAGCTAAAGGGCTTCTTGAGGAAGATGAAAGAGGAGAGTGAAAAAGTTGGCTTGAAATTCAACATTCAAAAAATGAAGATCATGGCATCCGGTCCTATCACTTCACAGCAAATAGAAGGGGAAAAGTGGAAACAGTGACAGATTTCATCTTCTTGGGCTCCAAAATCACTTTGGACAGTGACTGCAGCCATGAAATTAAAAGACACTTGCTCCTTGGAAAGAAACCTAGACAGCATATTAAAAAGTAGGGACATCACTTTGTCAACAAAGGTCTGAATATTCAAAGCTATGGTTTTTCCAGTACTCATGTACTCATGTATGAACGTGAGAGTTAGACCATAAAGAAGACTGAGCACTGAAGAATTGATGCTTTTGAATTGTGGTGCTGGAGAAGACCCTTGAGAGTCCCTTGAACTGCAAGGAGATCTAACCAGTCAATCCTAAGGGAAATCAACTCTGTATATTCACTGGAGGGACTGATGCTGTAGCTGAAGCTGCAATACTTTGGCCACCTGATGCAAAGAGCGGACTCACTGGAAAAGACCCTGATGTTGGGAAAGACTGAAGGCAAGAGGGGAAGGAGGTGACAGGGGATGAGAATGTTAGAAAACATCACTGACTCAATGCACATGAATTTAATCAAACTCTGGAAGGTAATGGAGGACAGAGAACCTTTGTGTGCTACAGTCAATGAGGTTGCAAAGAGGCAGTCAAGATTTGGTGACTGAACAACATTCTCTTTTTCTTCCACCCCAAAACTCTGTCACCTGTGCCTTTATCTTTGTATTGTTGAAGTTGACTGGAAGGTCTTTTCCCCCAACCAGTTCTCATTCTCTGACACAAAATGGTGTCCTTCAAGTGAATGTAATTCTGTCACTGGCCACCTGGAGTAGCAGCAGACCCCACAGGTATAAGAGCTCAGTCCCACAAGACTGTCCTCACTTCCGATGCCAGTTACAAGAATTGCATCCCAAGTTACCTGTATTCTGTCTGATTTGGTTACAAAGTCAGAGGTTCCCACAATCCCCTTTCCCTCAATGCAAGAATAATTTACTGGAAAGATTCACAGCACTCAGGAAAAATGCTGTACTTACTGCTCCAGTTAATTAGAAAGGATACAAAGAAACAAGCAGATGAAGATACTGAGAGTGAGGTCCAGAAGGGTGGCAAGTTCAGGGGCCTCTGTCTCGGTGGAGTTGAGTGCAAGATCTCCTGGCATGTGGATGGGTTCACCAACTCAGAGCCTCTCCAAAACCAATCGCTGAAGGGGTTTTATAGGCATGATTTTGGCAGGTGGTGATAAAGTCAAACTCCAGCTCCTGGAGACTGGAGGATGGTGCTGAAAGTTTTTAATCAAAGCCTGGTCTTTCTGGCCACCAGCCCCAGCCTGAGGCTATCTAGGGCCCTGTCAAGAGTCACTACTGCCGCTGCTGCTGCTGCTGCTATGTCATTTCAATCATGTCCGACTCTGTGCGACCCCATAGATGGCAGCCCACCAGGCTCCCCCATCCCTGGGATTCTCCAGGCAAGAACACTGGAGTGGGGTGCCATTTCCTTCTCCAATGCATGAAAGTGAAAAGTGAAAGTGAAGTCACTCAGTCGTGTCCAACTCTTAGCGACCCCATGGACTGCAGCCTACCAGGCTCCTCCACCCATAGCATTTTCCAGGCAAGAGTACTGGAGTGGGGTGCCATTGCCTTCTCCACAAGAGTCACTAGTTACAACAAAAGACACTCCTGTCACCCTTATCACTCAGGAAATTCCAAAAGTTTTAGGAACTGTGTGTCAGGAACCGGATGAAGACCAAATATCTTTCTTACTATATCACACTGACAATGTTTACATCCAGTTTCATAATTCAGTCTTATCTGCTTTGTTTATGGATTAATTTTTGAAATTGAAAAGTTGTATATCCTATTTACATCTATTTTCTTTCCTGAATTTTCTAATCGACTTTATTTTTTCTTGCACTATTTTCCTTTACCAATCCCAAATCTTTTTCCAAACCTCTCATAGCATCAAATATTCTTGACATCTTTTGCCCTAGAGACTTCCTCTCAGGGAAAGAGGTCTTCTTTGCTTTTCAGAATTGAATCTACTGTTTCCTGTATCCTAATTGTCCCTCTCTCTTGATTCACTTCCTTGCTTTCTTGAACTCATTTTGAGAATGTTTCTAAGACAGATTTTGTGAGAATTAAATTTTCTGAGTCCCAGCATTTCTGAAACATATTTGATTGATGGTCTGACTCAGTATAGAAAGATCGTTTGGGTTCTTTTATAGATAAGCTGGGTTTTCTTACTAAGCTTTTGAGTTTGTATATTTCCACAGTGATATCACATTTCTTAGTGCTGGAACTTGGTATAGCTATTTCTTATTTACTTGATAGGTATCCAGTAAACTCTTTAAACTAGAGACTCTTTTTCCTCACTCTGGACAGTTTCTCACACTATTTCTGTGCTAATTTATTCCACTGTGTTTTTGCTTTTCTCTTGTATTGACCTTGATGCTTTTGAACTGTGGTGTTGGAGAAGACTCTCGAGAGCCCCTTGGACAGCAAAGAAACCCAACCAGTCCATCCTAAAGGAAATCAGTTCTGAATATTCACTGGAAGGACTGATGCTGAAGCTGAAACTCCGATACTTTGGCCACCTGATCTGAAGAACTGACTCATTTGAAAAGATCCTGCTACTGGGAAAGACTGAAGGTGGGAGGAGAAGGGAATGACAGAGGATGAGATGGTTGGATGGCATCACCGACTCAGTGGACATGAGTTTGAGTAAACCCCAGGAGTTGGTGATGGGCAGAGAAGCCTGGCGTGCTGCAATCCATGGGGTCGCAAAGAGTTGGACATGACTAAGTGACTGAACTGAACAGAACTGTGTTGACCATGTAGGTTTCTTATCTTTTTAACTTATTATTTATTTATTTGGCCATGCCAAGTCTTAGTCACAGCACCAGGTGTCTTCTATCTTTGTTGCAACATGCAAGATCTTCTCTTAGTTGTGGCATATGAGATCTAGTTCCCTGAGCAGGGATTGAACCCGGGCCCCCTGCTTTGGGAATGCAGAGTCTTAGCCACTGGACCATCAGGGAAGTCCTGTATTTTACTCATTTTTTGTGTGAAATTTTCTCATATCAATTACTTCAATAAAACTGGGGGAAATAAATAAAATAAGAATTTTTAAAAGTCTTTTTCTCTCTCATGTTGCATGGTTTCCTTAAATGTTTGATAGCATTTGAAAATGAGGATATAGATTTTTTTTTTTTGGTGGGGGCAGGGGGTTTCACTGACTGGCTTTGCTTTCAGGTAACTGAGTGGGGAATTGGTCATTATGGCAGGTAACCTTTTCAAAGGAGACATTTAACTTCTAAAGAGCAGAGCCATCTGAATTCAGGCCAGCAGGGTGGAGATCTTGCAGCCATATACTCTCCCTGAATGTGACAGTGAGGCAACTGACTGTTTTTTATAGAGATTTTCTATTCATTCCCTTGTTTTTGATAACACACCTCATATCCACATTTGATATTTCATACGTATTTGTTGTACTTGTCATTTTCTAGGACTTGAATTTCTCTGAGAATATCCTAGAAAGCCACGGTTACATTCCCATTTTCACATAGTCCTAGACTACGGATTTCACTGCTCTGCTTCATTAGTAAACACTCCTTCTTCAATTTTCTTCTAGTAAATCTTGAAATCTCTTATTGGTTGATGGCCTTTCTCCTGTTAACCTTTGTTGTTGTACATTTATACCTTTTATTCCTATACTGTAATTTTAGCAGGGAGTCAATAGGAAGAAAAGATGAGTGGCCAATCAACTATCTTTAACCGAAAATTAAAATATAAATTAAGATTTAGAAAAATTAAGGACTGTTCTCACACTCAGCATTCTGAGTTTTTCAAAATCATACCTACTACTATAATAATAGATAGTGTTTATTGAATATATATTACTAGAAAGTAGGAAAGAAATCACTCCAATATTTCTAGAGCACCTTACACCTGCATTGAGATTTGGAAAGAACTCGCTGGGACCCTTTTCCTACTAGCCTGGTGTAAACTGTTGCATTTTCCCTGTGGTACAGTCTAGGAAAATTGATAAATTCCTAGAGATTCACCTAAGTGACAATTCCTCCTCTTCTTTCATCCCTTACCTGTGAGCAAAAATGCAGGAGAGGTAAGCACAGTCTTGCCACACTGGGATGAGATGCAACATCTTCAGAGTCTCCAATTCCTCCTCTTTATTGGAGAACAGCCCAGTCTTTCTTATTTACTTATTACTGTAGAAAAGTTTCAGACTCTATGCTTGGGGAATATCCTCTCATTTCATAGCACCTTATGAGATGGGTATTATTAGTCCCATTTTATAGAACCAGAAACTGAAGCTCAGAGATCCAGACTAAAATTTGCCCAACACTTCTCATGTGTAATGTCAGCAGTACCAGCAGGTGAACACAGATATGTCAGTTTTCAAATCCTGAACCACCATGCCGTAAACTCACTGCAAGATAAGAATATTAGATATGGTCCCCAAACCCCAACCTAGTTCAAAAACTCTGAGTTACAATACCAGAAAAACAAACAATCTAATCAAAAATTGGAGGAAAGAACTAAACAGACATTTCTCCAAAAAAGACATACAGATGGCTAACAAACACAAGAAAAAATTATTGTTCAGTTAAGTTCAGACACTCAGTCATGTCCGACTTTTTGTGACCCCATGAATTGCAGCGTGCCAGGCCTCCCTGTCCATCACCATCCCCCGGAGTTCACTCAAACTCACATCCATCAAGTCAGTGATGCCATCCAGCCATCTCATCCTCTGTCATCCCCTTTTCCTCCTGCCCCCAATCCCTCGCAGCATCAGAGACTTTTCCAATGAGTCAACACTTTGCATGAGGTGGTCAAAGTACTGGAATTCCAGCTTTAGCATCACTCCTTCCAAAGAACAACGAGGGCTGATCTTCAGAATGGACTGGTTGGATCTCCTTGCAGTCCAAGGGACTCTGAAGAGTCTTCTCCAACACCGCAGTTCAAAAGCATCAATTCTTCTGCACTCAGCTTTCTTCACAGTCCAACTCTCGCATCCATACATGACCACTGGAAAAACCATAGCCTTGACTAGACGGACCTTTGTTGGCAAAGTACTGTCTCTGCTTTTCAACATGTTATCTAGGTTGGTCATAACTTCTTCCAAGGGGTAAGCGTCTTTTAATTTCATGGCTGCAATCACCATCTGCAGTGAGTCTGGAGCCCAAAAATATAAAGTCTGACACTGTTTCCACTGTTTCCCCATCTATTTCCCATGAGGTGATGGGACCAGATGCCATGATCTTCGTTTTCTGAATGTTGAGCTTTAAGCCAACTTTTTCACTCTCCTCTTTCACTTTCATCAAGAGGCTTTTAGTTCCTCTTCGCTTTCTGCCATAAGGGTGGTATAATCTGCATATCTGAGGTTATTGATATTTCTCCCGGCAATCTTGATTCCAGCTTGTGCTTCTTCCAGTCCAGCATTTCTCATGATGTACTCTGCATATAAGTTAAATAAGCAGGGTGACAATATACAGCCTTGACGTACTCCTTTTCCTATTTGGAACCAGTCTGTTATTCCATGTCCAGTTCTAAGTGTTGCTTCCTGACCTGCATATAGGTTTTTTAGGTCAGGTGGTCTGGTATTCCCATCTCTTTCAGAATCTTCCACAGTTTATTGTGATCCACACAGTCAAAGGCTTTGGCATAGTCAAGAAAGCAGAAATAGATGTTTTTCTGGAACTCTCTTGCTTTTCCCATGATCCAGTGGATGTTGGCAATTTGATCTCTGGTTCCTCTGCCTTTTCTAAAACCAGCTTGAACATCTGGAAGTTCACGGTTCACGTATTGCTGAAGCCTGGCTTGGAGAATTTTGAGCATTACTTTACTAGCATGTGAGATGAGTGCAGTTGTGCGGTAGTTTGAGCATTCTTTGGCATTGCCTTTCTTTGGGATTGGAATGAAAACTGACCTTTTCCAGTCCTGTGGTCACTGCTGAGTTTTCCAAATTTGCTGGCAAATTGAGTGTAGCACTTTCACAACATCATCTTTCAGGATTTGAAATAGCTCGACTGGAATTACTTCACCTCCACTAGCTTTGTTCATAATGATGCTTTCTAAGGCCCACTTGACTTCACATTCCAGGATGTCTGGCTCTTGGTGAGTGATCACACCATCGTGATTATCTTGGTCATGAAGATCTTTTTTGTACAGTTCTTCTGTTTATTCTTGCCACCTCTCCTTAATATCTTCTGTTAATAATAAATATATTATTTAAAATATATAAAAATAAAAATATATTTAATAAACATATTAATAAAATTATTATTAGAAAAATGCAAATCAAAACTACAATGAGATATCACCTCACACTAGTCAGAATGGACATCATCAAAATAATAAATAAATGCTGGAAAGGGTGTGGAGAAAAGGGAACACTCTTGCATTGTTGGTGGGAAAGTAAATTGATATAGTCACTATCAAAGATGGTATGGATATTCCTTAAAAAACAAGGAATAAAATGACCATATGACCCAGCAATCCCACTCCTAGGCATATACCCTGAGGAAACCAAAATTGAAAAAGAGACATGTACCCCAATATTCACTGTATCACTTTTACAATAGCTAGAACATGGAGGCAACCTTGATACCCATTGACAGATGAACGGATAAAGAAGTTGTGTTAAATATACACAATGGAATATTACTCAGTCAGAAAAAGGAACACATTTGAGTAGGTTCTAATGAGGTGGATGAACTTAGAGCCTATTATAAAGAGTGAAGTAAGTCAGAAAGAGAAAGATAAATATCGTATCCTAACACATATATACAAATCTAGAAAGATATTACTGATCAATTTATTGGCAAGGTAGCAAGAGAGAAACAGACATCACAGACTTACGGACATGGGGAGAGGGGAGGAGAGGGTGAGATGTATGGAGAGAGTAACATGAAAACTTACATTACCATATGCAAAATAGATAGCCAATGGGAATATGCTGTATGTCTCAGGGAACTCAAACTGGGGCTCTGTATCAACCTAGAGGGGTGGGATGGGGAGGGAGACGAGAGGGAAGTCCTAGAGGGAGGGGACATATATCAAGCTACGGCTGGTTTGTGTTGATGTTTGACCAAAAAGCAGCAAAATTCTATAAAGCACTTATCCTTCAATTTAAAAATAAATTAATTTTTTTTAAACTTGAGTTACAACAACCACCTGCACATGACATTTTCTCTCCCTGCTCCCTGGAAGGTCATGGCTGGATCCAGAACCTCAATTCTCCTCTTCTTAGTGAGTTGCTTCAGCGTCAGAGCATGCTCCTGTTGCTATCTTCCTCCTTCTCCTCATTTTGAATAATGTTGGTCTTTTAGGAAAGTTATGAAAAGTACACAGAGAACTTGTATACCCTTGTACATAGTCACAATAAAATTATGGAAATCAGGAAATTAGCATTCTAATAATACTATTAACTAATCCACTGCCCTATTCACATTTCACAGACTTTCCTACTGACATCTGCTCTCTGTTCCAGGATTAAATCTCACACGGCATTTAATTGTCTCTTTAGTCTCCTCCAATCTGACACTGTCTCAGTTTTTCTGTCTCTCATTGTCACTTTTGAAAAATATTAATGATTTATTTTATAAAAAATGTGAAAGTGAAGTTGCTCAGTCATGTCTGACTCTTTGCAACCCCATAGACTGTAGCCTACAGGCCTGTCCATCCATGGCATTTTCCAGGCAAGAGTACTGGAGTGGGTTGTCATTTCCTTCTCCAGGGTATCTTCCCAACGCAGGGATGGAACCTGGGTCTAGTGCATTGCAGGCAGACACTTTACCCTCTGAGCCACCAGGGAAGCCCCTTATTTTGTAAACTATCCTTCAATTTGGGTTTGTCTGGTATTTTTTCATGATTAAATTCAGGTTATATATATTTTGGGCAAGAATACCATGGAATTGATGCTGTGCCTTCTCAGGTATGCAAGGTCAGTATGCATTATTATAGATGATGTTTATTTTGATCACTTGATTAAGGTGATAACTACCAGTTTTTTATTATGTATCTTGTAGGGAGATACTTGGAAACTACAAATATCCTGTTTCTCATCGTACTTTTACTCATTTATTTTATAATCCTTTCTTTCCTATGATTACTAGATGTGGAAACTTCAAATACATCTTGTCTTTGCATCTTACTGACTTCCAAATTAAAGTTGTGCTTGTGTGTACCCGAGCAAAAGGGTCTAGGTCGCAGGCCTGTGCCCCAGCTGCAAAGGAGGTTGGAAATTCGAGTTCTGATTTCTAGACGGAAAGAATTTCTACAAATGTAAAGAAGACTTTCCAAGGGTAGTAGGCAATGATGACTCTGAATGATGTTCACGATTAAGATATTTTAAAGTGAAAAAACAAAACACAGGAAAAAAATATATGTATCGAATACTACCACTTATATAAAAGCTAAATAGTCTACTCACACAGACTATCTCTGGAAGGTTCAAGATGAAACTAGAAACAGTTTTCTCCAGAGAAGGGAACTTAATATCAAGAGAAGACGAAGACAGTTATCAGAGTATATTCTTTTGTACCCTTTGATTTAAATGGATGCAAAGGAAGGAGGTCTGGCGTGCTGCAGTCCATGGGGTCGCAGAGAGTTGAACACAACTTGGCAACTGTACAACAGTAACAACAAAGGAAGGAAGAAGAAAGAAAGAAGGAGGGAAAGAGAGGAAGGAAAGCACAATCTTTCTTGCTCCTCTCACTCAACAAAGGCCTCCAACAAGATCTCCTTTGCCCTTTCTCACTATCTTTACATGGTACCTGTCCACAGACCAGGACATACCTCTCTGCCCACTCAGGGAGAACATTTTAGAACTTGCCTGAGCATAGAAAGTACTTATTACCCACCCAACTGGAAAGGAAGGTGTAGCTGCAATAGGCACATTGTGATTTTTTTGCATTAAATAGAACACAAACATGAACACAGCTACTGAGTCTCAAGGACTCAGTAAAAACAAAAATACATTTTCAGTGACTGCTGCCATTTCTTAGTTGCCAGACTTGTGACACTTTTATGAGCTGAATGCGCAATACAGAAATTTACATTCGGTAACGGCTTGTTTTTTCAAATAAGACCAACAATCAGGAAAAAAATTCCCTCTTTTCTCTTTCTAGCAGTTTTCTCATTTTCTCTAAGTCAAGCATATAGAATTCTTTAAACTGTGAGGGCTCATCTGGTAGAAGTGAAAACATATTAGCAGAAGAAGGTCACTTGTGTCTAACAAGTTAAAGTAGCTAGGATGGTCAAAGGCCCTCTACTGGTTTATTTCCCATTTCTGTTCAGTGAATAAGAACATG
Source organism: Ovis aries (assembly GCF_016772045.2). Taxonomy (NCBI): domain Eukaryota; kingdom Metazoa; phylum Chordata; class Mammalia; order Artiodactyla; family Bovidae; genus Ovis; species Ovis aries. Next base: position 48,023,681 of record NC_056066.1, on the reverse strand, counting down.
GCCACATCAATCATCCACTCCAGTGTACTTGTTATCTGAGTATTTTCAGCACTTGTTTCAGTGTCTAGCTCACAGTAATACCATGGATGAATGAATAAATAACCTTATTCATTGCTTGATGAACATGTGTGGATTAAATAACAGACTCAAAGTGGTGATTCTGCTTGTTTTCAAGAGGAATTCAAGCAAGCATTGCTTGTTAATATATTATGAAATTTTGAAGTCCAAACATATACTTTTTTTTTTTCACTTTTTTTTGTTTGTTTGTTGAGAATTTTATTTTATTTATTTATCTATTTATTTATTTATTTATTTATTTTATTTATTTTTTTTTATTTTTTTAAATTTTAAAATCTTTAATTCTTACATGCATTCCCAAACATGAACCCCCCTCCCACCTCCCTCCCCATAACATCTCAAACATATACTTTTTAATACACTTGTAAATCAGAACCTTAGAAGATGAATTGAACCTCTATCACAATAATAAGCAAGTACTAAAAAAAACCCTAAGACATTCAATATAGATGAAACTCAAAAGCAATGCTAAACAAAAGAAACTAGACACAAAATAGTATATATCATCCAATTCCACTTATATATGGTACAGATATCAGCAAAAACCCATTTAAGGATTTGAAATCAGGATAATGGCTATTCTTGGTGAGTGCTGGTAGTATTAAAAACTAAAAGGTGAGATTAAGGGGCTTCTGAGGACTGGCAATATCCTGTTTCTTCATCTGGATGTTCATTTCACAGATGTGTCCAGCATGTGAAAATTCATCAGCTATATATTTTTGATTTGTGTTCTTGCATATAAAAGTATACTTCAATGAAAAGCTTAAAAAGGAATTTAGGCCAAGCAGAAAGCTTAAAACAAGTTAAATTCTTTAACGCAATCCAGATATGTTCAACTAAAATGGAAAACCAATTTGGTGTAGAGAAAGCCATCACTACTTTATGATCGTTTCCAACATCCTGAAGACAGTCTATAGTCTAATCAGTCATGCACAGTCTCCAGAAAGCAAGTCTTAGACAATCTCTACTCCAAATAAGTGCATATTTGCTCAGTTGGTATTAGGTATGCAAGAAAGTGGAACCAGATGACAGTTGACCACATTCCTATAGTTGACAAACTACAAATTCAGTTTCACATTTTTAATCATTTTAATTCTAAAGCCCCATATTTGCTGATGTTTGTTCAACTGGCCTTTTAAAATTAAATGTTAAGTACTTTCAGAACCATAATAATGGCTGAATATGGTAATGCCAAGCAAAAACAAGGATTCCACTTCTAATTTTTGCAACAGTTTAAATTAAATGTTATGGGAAGCTTTATGTACTTGATGAAAGTCGCTAAAGACTGTATTACTGCATGAAACTCCTCTATGGACTGAAATTCTGGCTGTGAGAATCCCATCCCTTTACCCATTTTACAAATGAGAAAACTATAATTTTCTGTTTTATAACCCTGTTTTATATCCTCAAAGCTCAGACTCAGGCCTGGTGCGCAGTAAATACTCAACGAAAGGTTTGGAGAGGTGTGCCAATTGCCCAAGGTCACCCACCCTTCCTGCTTCCTTCGGAAGTGAATCCGACAGGAAGGTGAGCGGTGGGGCTGGGTGGTGAATCTGAGGTGAGCCACCCAGACTTCAGCGAGGGGAGCGGCCTTAGGTTTCCCGGGGATCTTCCAACGTGCGTGTTTGGGGCGCCTCGCCCTTCTCAGAGGTTTACACCACCCTGTTACTCAGAGATGAACCACTTTTGTTTCTTCCAGCTGGCAACCACAGGTCCTCCGGGCTCTCTAGAGCGGAGGCGGTTGTTCTTGCCTAGAGCCAGGACTCGGAGGAAGTGGACGCACCCGGGATGTGAGTGACAAGTACACCCGGAGGGCGGGGAAAGTAGCAGGACCTTAATCACCAGGCTAGTCCCGGGCGGGCCTCGGGGAACCGGGAAACGAGAGGCGGTCTAGAGGAGGGTGGGCAGGATGAGAGGTCTCAAGAGGGGCGTGGGTCTGAGCATCCGCCCCGGTTCTCCCTGCTGTCCCTGTCGCGCTGCAGCCCAGCGACCACCGTTTGTCCGTAAAGTCTGCAGAGCACCCCCTGCCCGGGCAGCGGGACCTGGCAGGCTGGGGCTAGTCGTGCTGCCGCCTGCCCGCCGCGCTGGCCGGCTGTGCCCGGAGGGCCGCGCGGGGCGGAGATCAGTCGGCGGGGGCGGGCGCCAGTCTAGGCGGCAGGTCCGCGCGCAGCACTCGCCCGCAGAGCCTCGCGGAACAGCCGCCGCCACCGCGCGCCCCCAGCTCGCCCTGGGTGGCCTCTGCCCGCGTCTCCAGGAGGGCAGCGGCACACGTGCCCGGCCGCGAGACCCACGCCGCAGGCTTGAGAAAGGAAGTGAGTGCCCAGGAGCTGGGCCCCGGCGGGGAATGGAGACTGGCGGGGAAGGGAGGCTGCGATGGGCACCGCTGGTTCCCCAGACCCCCGCTCCTGCGTTTATGCGGCTTCCTGCATGTAAATAGCTGTTGAATTAAAAATCTCGTGATCAGCTTGTGACCGCCTTCTCCGACCTTGAGCATCTGACTTCGCAAAATAAACTCTCAGTCCAGCAGCGGTGTTGACCTTACGGGTGGGGAGGGGTTTCTTACCCACCCACCACATTCCCCTGGGCCCTGGGACCCTCCCTGCATACTTGGCAAAAGACAGGCCAGTGGCCTTCGGACCCACTCCCTCTCTGTTCTTCCAGAGCGAGCATTCGGTCTGTTTCCCTCTCTGTCTCTCTGTCTGCCTGTGTCTGTCTTGACTGAGTTTTCTATAAAGGACTGCCGGAAGTGGGCCACTTGGTTTCCCCAGGGAAGGCAGGTGTGCTGGTGGTGCGCTTTGCTTCTAGTTCTGATCTTTAACACCCTAGGTCTGCTTTCCCAGCCGAAGCTTGAGGCTTTCTTCAACAAGCAACAGCTTGCTGCAGTTCACTCTCGAAAAGAAAGGCGCAGAAAAGATAGGAGTGGAATGTGGGGAAACCAGATTGTCTAATTTTAGCCTGAATTTCGTTGTAAGGGAATCACCACCTATTGCCTGTTTTTTAAATGAGAAATACCTTACTGCCCAGGTTAGGTAAAGAAAAATCCTGTCTAATTGCTCCCAAAACAAGCAGTGAGGAGTCATTTTAAAAGTAAGGTTATTTTCTTTATGTACAAAACATTTTAAATAACAAAGCCTCAAAGCATAGCATTAAAAAAGCTGTAAGGATCCTAAAGTCAAATATTTCAATACCATGTTAAGAATTTGACAGTGAAAGAGGTATCTTTATTGTCTCCTAAATGGGAAGATTTATGTTAGTTAAAATGTTTGGTGAAGGTACTGAGAATTTAGCTCATAGTTTTAAGTGTTGTATTTCATATTAACTTTGTAATATTATCAAGAATATGTCCCAGAGTGCTGGTTGAGAGTTTGGAGTTAGAACCTGAATTGATCTAACTTGCTGTGTGACTTTTGATAAATTATCTGGCTTTTCTGAGACTGTGTTTCCTCATTTCTAAATGGGATTGCTGAGAGGATGGAGATAACACAAGGATAGTAGTTATCCCAGAGTACATCATTCTGAATGATGTACACAATAAAATAACACCTGAGGCTGAAGATGACAGTGAGGTGGTTAGGCCCAATATAATCATTGCATGACGCTGCCCATGCAAGAAGTCTTGTATGTTCCTCTGTGCATTGGGAGGTGCAAACATTAGGATCCTTTAGTCGCCTCTGAACTCTTGAAGTTGAGTGGAACAAATGAAATCTGTTCTAAGCCTGTTCAGATTTGCAGCATTTATCTTGTGATTCTCTTTTGCTTACGAATGTGAACAGTGACACTGGTGGTTTAATTATTGCTTTTTATAATTTTTTTAACTTTTAAATGAAATATAGTTGATGTACAGCATTATAAGTTACAGATGTACAACAGTGATTCACAATTTTAAAGGCTATACCTCATTTATACTTATAAAATATTGGCTATATTCCCTGTGTTATACAATATATCCTATAAGCTATAAAGGTTATTTTATATATAATAGAATAGTTTGTAGCTCTTAATTTCCCCTATTTTGCCCCTCCATCCTTCCCTCTCCCCACTGGTAACCACTAGTTTTTCTCTATATATGTGTTCTCTTATCTATATATCTGTTTTCTTTTTGTTATATTCAGTAGTTTATTATTTTAGGTTCCACATATAAGTGTTATCATACAGTATTTGTCTGTCTGCCTTTTTTCACTTAGCATAATATCTTCCAAGTCCATCCATGTTGTTGGAAATGGCAAAATGTCATTCTTTTTTATGGTTGAATAATATCCCATTCCACATATTTATCCACTCATATGTTGATGGACACTTAAGCTGCTTCATATTTTGGCCATTGTAAATAATATCTTTACAATATGTATATTTTGTATATTTTCAAATTGGTGTTTTGGGGGGATTATTTGTTTTGTTATTTTGTTTGTTTGTTTTTTGATATATATCAGGAATGTAATTGCTGGGTCATATGATAGCTCTATTTTGAGTTTTTTTAAAAACCTCCATAATGTTTTCCACACTAGCTACACCAATTTACATTTTCACCAACAAGTATTGAAGGTTCCCTTTTCTCCATGTCCTCACCAACATTTGTTATTTCTAGTCTTTTTGATCATCACCATTGTGACAGGTATGAGACTATATCTCACTGTGGTTTTAATTTGCACTTTTCTGGTGATTAACGATGTTGAGCATCTTTCTTGTGCCTGTTGGCCATCTATATGTCTTCTTTGGAGAGATGTGTATTTAAGTCTTCTGCCCATTTTTTGAGTGGGTAGGGTTTTTTTTAATTGAGCTGTATAAGCTGTTGGTATGTTTTAGAAATCAATCCCTTGTCTGTCACATCTTCTACAAATATTTTCTCCCATTCTATATGTTGTCCTTTCATTTTGTTTACAGCTTCCTTTGCTGTACAAAAGCTTTTAAGTCTAATTAGGTCCCATTTGTTTATTTTTGCTTTTATCTCATTTGCTTTAGGAGACAGATACCAAAAACAATGTTGCTACCATTTATGTCAAAGGGCGTTCTGTCTATGGTTTCTTCTAGGAGTTTTATGGTTTCTGGTTACATTTAGGTCTTTAATCCATTTTGAATTTTTGTATATAGTGTTAGAGAGTGTTCTAATTTCATTCTTTTACATGTAACTGTCCAATTTTCCCAGTAGTACTTATTGAAGAGACTATCTTTTCTCCATTGAATATTCTTGTCTTCTTTGTTGTAGATTAATTGACCATAAGCGTGCGGGTTTAGTTTTGAGCTCTCTGTTCTATTCCATTGATCTAAGTGTCTGTTTTTGTGCCAGTCCCATACTATTTTGAGTACTGTAGCCTCGTAGTATAATCTGAAATCAGGAAGCATGATTCTTCTAGTACTGTTCTTCTTTTTCAAGCTTGTTTTCACTATTTGTGGGTTTTTGTGTTTCCATACAAATTTTTAAATTATTTGTTCTAGATCTGTGAAAAATGCCTTTGGTTATTTTTATAGGGATTGCACTTTCTGTAAATTTCCTTGCATGGTATCATCATTTTAACAATATTAATTCTTCCAACCCATGAACATAGTATATCTTTCCATCTGTTTGTATTATCTTCCATTTCTTTCATCAGTGTCTAGTAAATAGATCCAAGTACAGATCTTTTACCTCTTAGATTAGTTTATGACTAGGTATTTTATTCTTTTAGATGTAGTGGTTAAGTAGGATTGTTTCCTTAATTTCTCTGATGGTTCATTGTTAGTGTACAGAAATGCAACAGATACTATATATATATATATAAATGGCAACCCACTCCAGTGTTCTTGCCTGGAGAATCCCAGGGACAGGGAAGCCTGGTGGGCTGCCGTCTGTGGGGTCACACAGAGTTGGACACGACTGAAGTGACTTAGCAGCAGCAGCAGGAATGTTACCAAATTCATTGATTAGCTCTAGTAGTTTTCTGGTGGCATCGTTAGGGTTTTCTATATATAGTGTCATGTCATCTGCAAACAGTGACAGTTTTACTGCTTCCTATCCAGTTTGGCTTCCTTTTTTTTTCTTTTTCTTGTCTTATTGCTGTGGCTAGGTCTTCCAATACTGTGTTGTATAAAAGTGGCTATAGTGGGCATCTTGTCTTGATCCTGATCTTTTATTTTTTTACTTATATGCATCAGGTCTTAGTTGCAACACGTGGGATCCTTCATGGCCTCACAGGGGCTCTAGCTGTGGCATGCAGACTTCAGTAGTTGCAGCCTGTGGGCTCTCTAGTTTTGGCACAGAGGCTCTGGAGTGCACAGGCTCAGTAGTTGCTCCAGGGAATGTGGGATCTTGTTCCCCTACAGGGGATCGAACCTGTGTCCCCTTCATTGCAAGGTGGATTCTTAACCACTGGACCACCAGTGAAGTCCCTGTTCCTGATTTTACAGGGAAACGCTTTCACCTTTTCATCACTGAGAATGATGTTTATTGTGGGTTTCTCATTTATGACCTTTATTATGTTGAGGTAGGTTTCCTCTATGCCCACTTTCTTGAGAGTTTTTACTATAATTAGTGGTTGGTGGTTTAGTTACTAAGTCACGTCCAACTCTTGTGACCAAGTGGACTGGAGCCTGCCAGGCTCCCCTATCCAAGGGATTTAGTGCTTAATATTAAAAAGAATGTTCCTCAGAGGTCACCGTGGTCCTAGCTTAATACTGATCTAATTAGGTTGAAGGGAGGAACGGAGTCCTGGAGCTAATTTTTTAAGTGGCTGTTTTGACTTAAGAGTGTAAGATGAAGACTAGCATCAGCTGGAGTTTGTTATGAATGCAGGGTTTCCACATCATTCCCAGGATCCTGCTGAATAGAATCTGCATATAAATAAGATCCACAGGGTTCCTGTGCACTTTCCCTTAGAGAGACCCTTTCCCGAGCCCTTTGCATACACTGATGGTTTTCAAGAACAGGCCTTATGAAAACCGGGATTTCTTATAAGCTGTCTTTACCTCACAAAGTAAAAAAGATTTGTCATCACTTCAATGACTGATCTTTATTTCAAATCTTAAAATAGCCAGGAGGTATTTATCATTTGCCTCCTACTTAAAGAGAACTGACATTTTTAAGTTCTGCAAATTTGGGGTTCCAGTCTTCCTATTATACTCAAAACACTCAGTTTTGAAACTGCTTAGCTTCATTCACATTGGAGAAGGAAATGGCAACCCACTCCAGTGTTCTTGCCTGGAGAATCCCAGGGACAGGGGAGCCTGGTGGGCTGCTGTCTCTGGGGTCACACAGAGTCGGACACGACTGAAGCAACTTAGCAGCAGCAGCTTCACTCATCCTAGTTCCTCCAATGATGGGACACTGTGGGTTTGAAGCATTCACTTCATCTGTACTTTGAAGAGTGGGATTGTATGTCTATCACTCCTGTTTTAAATATTTTGCCAAAAGTGTGTCCAAAAACTTATATGATATATATAATATAAAATGGTAACTCAAGTAAGTTGAATATGTGCTGCCCCTGGCCACCCTGGGGCTGATCCACCACTCAGGAGCAGAGGGCCTCTCTTGCCCTCTCTGCTGCTGCAAGTCACCCTGAAGCTGATCCCCAACCACTGCCGAGCTCTGGCCCCAGCCTCTCCTCTCCTCCTGCTCTGTGCTAGGAACTGGTGGTGCTGGTCACTACCCTGCTCCCATCTCCGTCTCCAGTGTGATCTCTGCGAAGCTGCTTCCCAGGCTGCCAGTGCCTCTTCAGATTGCTGCTGCTATGTTTTCCTATGGACATCCAGTCCACCAGAGAAGGGAATGGCAAAGACCTCTAAGGAGGCCTTACAGAAGCTGAGAAAAGAAGAGAAGCAAAAGGCAAGGAGGAAGGGAAAGATAACACAACTGAATGCAAAGTTCCAGAGAATAGTAAGGAGAGATAAGAAAGCCTTCTTAAGTGTACAATGCAAAGAAATAGAGGAAAAAAAAATAGAATTGGAAAGACTAGAAATCTCTTTAAGAAAACTGGATAGAGCAAGGGAACATTTCATTGCAAAGATAGGCACAATAAAGGACAAAAATGGTAAGGACCTACAAAAGCAGAAGAGATTAAGAAAAGGAGGCACGAATACGCGGAAGATGGTGTGATCACTCATCTAGAGCCAGGCATCCTGGAATGCGAAGTCAAGTGGTCCTTAGGAAGCATCATTACAAACAAAGCTAGTGGAAGTTATGGAATTCCAGCTGAACTATTTCAAATCCTAAAAGATAATGCTGTGAAAGTGCTGCACTCAATATGCCAACAAATTTGGAAAACTCAGCACTGGCCACAGGACTGGAAAAGGTCAGCTTTCATTCCAGTTCCAAAGAAAGGCAATGCCAAAGAATGTTCAAACTGCAGCACAATTGCACTCATCTCACGTACTAGCTGGAGAAGGCAATGGCACCCCACTCCAGTACTCTTGCCTGGAAAGTCCCATGGATGGAGGAGCCTGGTAGGCTGCAGTCCATGGGGTCGCTAAGAGTCGGACATGACTGAGCGACTTCACATTCACTTTTCAGTTTCATGCATTGGAGAAGAAAATGGCAACCCACTCCAGTATTCTTGCCTAGAGAATCCCAGGGATGGGAGAGCCTGGTGGGCTGCCGTCTATGGTGTTGCACAGGGTCAGACACGACTGAAGCGACTTAGCAGCAGCAGCAGCAGCATGTGCTAGCAAAATAATGCTGAAAATTTTCCAAGCCAGGCTTCAACAGTACATGAACTGTGAACTTCCAGATGTTCAAGCTGGATTTAGAAAAGGCAGAGGAACCAGAGATCGAATTGCCAACATCTGTTGAATCATTGAAAAAGCAAGAGTTCCAGAGAAACAACTATTTCTGCTTTATTGACTATGCCAAAGCCTTTGACTGTGTGGATCACAACAAACTGTGCAAAATTCTTAAAGAGATGGAAATACCAGACCACCTTATCTGCCTCCTGAGAAATCTGTATGAAGGTCAAGAAGCAAGAGTTAGAACTGGACATAGAACAGACTGGTTCCAAATTATTAGGAAAGGAGTACATCAAGGCTGTATATTGTCACCCTGCTTGTTTAACTTATATGCAGAGTACATCATACGAAATGCTGGGCTGGATGAAGCACAAGCTGGAATCAAGATTGCTGGGAGAAATATCAATAACTTCGGATACGCAGATGACACCCCCTTATGGCAGAAAATGAAGAAGGACTAAAGAGCCTCTTGATGAACGTGAAAGAGGAGAATGAAGAAGTTGGCTTAAAACTCAACATTCAAAAAAACTAAGATCATGGCATCTGGTCCTATCATTTCATGGCAAATAGATGAGGAAACAATGGAAAAAGTGACAGACTATTTTCTTGGGCTCCAAAATCACTGCAAATAATGATTGCAGCCATGAAGTTAAAAGATGCTTGCTCCTTGAAAGAAAACCAATAACCAACCAAGACAGCATATTACAAAGCAGAGACATCACTTTGCTGACAAAGGTCTGTCTAGTCAGAGCTATGGTTTTTCCAGTAGTCATGTACGGATGTGAGAGTTGACTATAAGGAAAGCTGAGTGCCAAAGAATAGATGTTTTTGTACTATGGTGTTGGAGAAGACTCTTGAGAGTCCCTTGTACTGCAAGGAGATCAAATCAGTCAATACTAAAGGAAATCAATCCTGAATATTCATTGGAAAGATTCATGCTGAAGCTGAAGCTCCCATACTTTGGACACCTGATGAGAAGAACAAACTCATTAGAAAAGACCCTGATGGTGGGAAAAATTGAAGGTGGAGGGAGAAGGGGACTACAGAGGATGAGATGGTTAGATGGCATCACTGACTCGATGGACATAAGTTTGAGCAAGTTCCAGGAGTTGGTGATGTACAGGGAAGCCTGGCCTGCTGCAGTGCATGGGGTCACAAAGAATCAATTGGACATGACTAAGCAACTAAACTGAACTGATACACAGAGTTCAGTTCAGTCACTCAGTCATATCCAACTCTTTGCGACCCCATGGACTGCAGCACGCCAGGCCTCCTGTCCATCACCAACTCCTGGAGTTGACTCAAACTCATGCCCATTGAGTCAGTGATGCCATCCAGCCATCTCAAACTCTGTGGTCCCCTTCTCCTCCTGCCTTCAATCTTTCCCAGCATCAGTCTTTTCAAATGAGTCAGCTCTTCACATCAGGTAGCCAAAGTATTGGAGTTTCAGCTTCAACATCGTCCTTCCAATGAACATTCGGGACTGATTTCCTCTAGGATGGACTGGTTGGATCTCCTTGCAGTCCAAGGGACTCTCAAGAGTCTTCTCCAACACCACAGTTCAAAAGCATCAATTCTTCGATGCTCAGCTTTCTTTATAGTCCAGCTCTCATATCCATACATGACTACTGGAAAAATCATAGCATTGACTAGATGGACATTTGTTGGCAAAGTAATGTCTCTGCTTTTTAATATGCTATCTAGGTTGGTCATAATTTTCCTTCCAAGGAGTAAGTGTCTTTTAATTTCATGGCTGCAGTCACCATCTGGAGTGATTTGGGAGCCCCCAAAAATAAAGTCTGCCACTGTTTCCACTGTTTCTCCTTCTGTTTGCCATGAAGTGATGGAATCGGATGCCATGATGTTTATTTTATGAATGTTGAGCTTTAAGGCAACTTTTTCACTCTCCTTTCACTTTCATCAAGAGGCTCTTTAGTTCTTCTTCACTTTCTTCCATACGCAGAAGATACGCAGAAGAACTGTATAAAAAAGCTCTGGATGACCTGGGGTAACCATAATAGTGTGATCACTGACCTAGAGCCAAACATTCTGGACTGTGAAGTCAGGTGGGCCTTAGGAAGTATCACTGTGAACAAAGCTAATGGAGGTAATAGAATCCCAGCTGAACTGGAACGATGCTGTTAAAGTGCCTCACTCTAAGCCAGCAAATCTGGAAAACTTCGCAGTGGCCACAGGCCTGGAAAAGGTCAATCTTCATTCCAATCCCAAAGAAAGGCAATGCCAAAGAATGTTCAAATTACTGTACAATTGCACTAATCTCAATGGTAGCAAGATTATGCTCAAAATCCTATGCAGTAGGCTTCAGCAGTACGTGAGCCAAGAACTTCCAGATATACAAGCTGGAATTATAAAAGGCAGAGGAACCAGAGATCAAATTGCTGACATTTGTTGGACCATGAAGAAAGCAACAGAATTCAAATAAAACATATGCTTCATTGACTATGCTAAATCCTTTGACTGTGTGGTTCACAACAAACTGTGGAATATTCTTAATGAGACAGGAGTACCAGACCACATTACCTGCCTCCTGAGAAACCTGTATGCAGGTCAAGAAGCAACCGTTAGAACTGGACATGGAACAAAGGACTGGTTCCAAATTAGGAAAGGAGTATGTCAAGGGTGTATATTGTCACCCTGCTTATTTAACTTATATGTGTCATGCGAAATGCTGGGCTGGGTGACTCACAAGCTGGAATCAAGATGGACATGTGAATGGACATGAGTTTGAGCAAGCTTTGGGAGATGGTGAGGGACAAGGAAGACTAGCATGCCTAGCATACGACCAGGGGGTCACAAAGAGAGGGGCATGAGTTAGTGACTGAACAACAAGAACAAATTATTAATGACCTGTATCTCTTATGTGCTTAAGATAAAACTACGTTATATGACTAAACAAGTAACTATTTTGTTCTGTGTTTTTTTTAATTTTCATACCAGAAAATGTCCTTACTATTTTATAGGTGAATGTAATAATACCTATGTATAGATATTCTTTTTAAAATCAATTCTTTTTAAGTATAATATGCATATAATAAAATGCATCAAAGTATACATTTCAATTCAATGCCTTTTATTGTATGCAAATTATACTTTAATAAATGTGATTTTTTATGTCAAGGATTGTCATGATTTGTTGCCTATTGCTAAAGTAGTTCATAGAAGGTCAAGAAAAGTCAGGAGAAAGGGATGGATGCATGGGGCAGGCACAGAAAATAAATAGCTAGGTGGACCTGGGAGGGTAGAAAGTTTAAAGTACAAGAGATTTAGAAGAGATCATTTTTATAAGACTTTTTGTCTTTAAAGTTAAGATGCTGAATTTAGTATCAGGAACTCTGCAGCATTTTTGAGGAGGGAACTAAAAATGAGAGAAAAGAAAGTTTTGCTCTGCAGAGTCTACCTGATGAGCCTCAGTTTCATTCTGGTCCGTCTGCCTTTTTTCACGTAGACACCTGTATTTGCCACAATGCTCTCATCCAGTGACTTTGCATCTGCTTCCTGGGAGCTTGTGGTCCGAGTTGATCATCCAAATGAAGAGGAGCAGAAGGACATCACACTGAGAGTGTCTGGAGACCTGCACATTGGGGGAGTGATGCTCAAGTTAGTGGAACAGATAAGTAAGTTGCTGCTTATTTATGGTTTCTTATGTTGCATCATCACTGAATGACTGAACTAGGCTGTCTGACTATCTAAGTTTTTCTGATCATCCATCTTGCAATGGTCCCTTTCTACAGGAAGAAGAGAAATGGGGAGCCCTGAAGGAGCCCAAATAACCCCCTGACCCCCTCTGTCAAAACTTAAGTCTTTGGTAGCAAACTGAAACTCCCCAGTAGGTGTAATAACCTGTTTGCACTGGAATGAGGTCACCCTCCATGGTGACATCTAGGGTAACCTTAGACCACACCTGGGGCCTTAGACTGTTACATGATTTTTTGTCAATGCTTGATTGCTCTGTGAGCAAGCAGCCTGGTGCCAGTGTCCTTACCTACCGTTTGCTACTAGTCCTTGTTTAAACAAGGAAAGAAGTCTTCAGGGTCAGAGTCTTCACATCAGGAGTCAACGCGATGGACCTAGAATTTAATAATGTTTTATTTTCTTTGCATTTATTTTTTTGTCTTCTATTTAAGACCACAGATGTTGGCTTTTCACTTATACTAGTGATATAAAGTATTTTTAAGTTGTCTTCATTGGAATATAACATACATACAAAAAGTGCAATTATCAAAAGTGTATAATTCAGTGAATTTTCACAGTCATATTACCACCACCCAAATCAAGATATAAAACAATACCTGTTCCCCTACCCAAGTCCCACATCTGACACCTCCCAGCCACTGTCCCACTAAGGGTAGCTATTACCCTGAATTGTTACTCCAAAGGAATAATTTTACTTGTTTTCAAACTGTATATATGTGGAATTATACAGGATAATATACCCTAAAGCATCTGCTTTCTTTCATGCCACATTATGTCTGTGACATTTATCCATTTTATTGCATATAGTTTGGGTTCTTTGATTCTCATTGCTGTATAACACTCCAATATATGATTTTTTTCCCCCACAATTTATCCATTTACCTGATGGTTTATGGATATTGGGTTCTTTACATATAGGGGCTTTTATAGATAGTACCTGTCTTAGGTAAGTATAGGCATTTCTGTTGGGCATACAGATCAGAGAAAAGTTACTGAATCATAGGACTTTCCAAAATAGTTACAGCATTACAGCATTTATTCTGCACTGCGCTGTGCACAGTCACTTCAGTCATATCTGACTCTTTATGACCCCATGGACTATAGCCCGCCAGGCTCCTCTGTCTATGGGATTCTCCAGGCAAGAATACTGCAGTGGGTTGCCATGCCCTCCTCCAGGGAATCTTCCCAGCCCAGGGATTGAACCCACATCTCCTGCATTGCAGGCAGATTCTTTACCACGGAGCCATGGGGGAAGCCTCCAGCATTTATACTTCTACTAATAGCACTGAGAGAAAGGTTTTCTAATTTAAAAAGCGAGAAAGAGGGAGAAACCATATTTTAAGTAAAAGTACTGGTGACTCTTAATTTAGCAAAGTAAAAGATTGACTATGACTCTAACATTGGCAAAGGGGAAAGATTCAATCTTGATGCCAAGGGGCATTGAAAAGTGGAAGGGTTCAGTGTTGATGCTACTATTGAGAGATAAAATATTCAGCTCTGATTTTAGTGTCAACAATTTTGGAAACTGGTAATGCAGTGGTACTGATAAGAGGTGGACATTCCTGAGAAGGGTGAAATGTAAACTTCTCAGTAGTTCTGTATGTACTTTGACTGGAAGCTTTTGATGTTCCCTTGTGAGCTGGTGTCTGAAGGATTCATCTATTTTTCCTCACTGTTGTGGTGGTGGTAGTAGTGCATGGGCTGAGTTGTACCATATGGGCTTAGTTGTCCCACAGCAGGTGGGTTCTTAGTTCCCTGATCAGGGATCAAACCCACGTGCCCTGCATTGGAAGGGGGACTCTTAACCACCAGACCACCAGGGACCTGGAAGGATCCATTTCTATTAGAGAAATCATCTCAATTAAACAAAGCCTTGCTTCTGGCCTTCCCAGAAAGGACCATGGCACTGAGGGACTTGGGAGAAGAAAACTTTAGCATTTCATCGTGAATAAATGTTGTATGTTTCTGTTCCTTCCATAGTATTTAAATGTAAAGAAGGTGAGGTTCAGTCGGTCTTCTAGCTGCCTTGTCTTAGGGACTTGGACAAGAAGCCAAGAATGATGGAGCCTTGGGTTGTAGGAAGAGATGAGAGTGGAAGACCAGCATTGGCTTTGGTTTTGCACATGCAGGGCTTGACTCCAGGGTGCAAGTGCTTGCTCTCACTTTTCTGCGCTCTGTTCTCTATTCTTGCAGACATAGCCCAGGACTGGTCAGACTTTGCCCTTTGGTGGGAACAGAAACATTGCTGGCTTCTGAAAACACACTGGACTCTGGACAAATGTGGGGTCCAGGCAGATGCAAAGCTTGTCTTTACCCCTCAGCATAAAATGCTTCGCCTCCGCCTGCCAAACATGAAGACAGTCCGACTGCGAGTCAGCTTCTCGACTGTGGTCTTCAGAGCTGTCAGCGACATCTGCAGAGCCCTGAGTGAGTCCCCACAGGCGGGCACCTCTACCCTCTGTACTCTCAGCAAAAGAGGACAGGAAAATACACGCACTTCTGCCCACAAGTGGTTGGCTTTACATCCCTTATTAGGAGCACAGTTTTCAAGCCCAGTTCTGGGGACTTTAGCCATTTAAGTGAAGTTAAACCAGATGGAACATTATCAGAGTAAATCAGGTTCATTTTCCCAAAGCTTAAAGCTCAAAGTCTCAAAAGAGATTTGTAAACAGGAAAGACAACTCCATTAAGATTTCCACCCCCAAACTCATTTCCCTAAGCCATACTGAAATTGCTATATTGAAGACAAATGAAAAGAATTCCATTAAATCATTATCACCATAGAGCTGATATGTCTATGTTGTTTTTGAGATAATGGTGATGCAATGTCTTAATTGCTTCCCTAACACTTGGCTCCAGTAAATAACTCTGTACATAAACATCATTTGTGGAGTTTATTTTAAGCAGAAATGTATGCTTAATTATGGATCAAAAATTTTAACAGTCTTTAGGGACAACACTGCCCAAACCATTTCTTCTTTCTGGGACTTCCATAATATTTGCAAACTCTGGGTAAGGAAGCATATTTTTTGAAAGTGTGTGTAGTTATATTCTTGAGTTCCAAGACTAGTATTTAGGATTTGAACACAGTATATACACTATGTGAGTGGGTGATCTATCTTCCCCATTAAACTGTAAACTGCTTATTCATTCCTTCAGCAAATATATATTTTGACTTGGCAGGCACTATGGTGAGTGCTAGAGATTGGTTTGGAGAAGGCCATGGCAACCCACTCTAGTACTTTTGCCTGGAAAATCCCATGGACGGAGGAGCCTGGTAGGCTGCAGTCCATGGGGTTGCCAAGAGTCAGAAATGACTGAACAACTTCACTTTCACTTTTCACTTTCATGCATTGGAGAAGGAAATGGCAACCCACTCCAGTGTTCTTGCCTGGAGAATCCCAGGGATGGGGGAGCCTGGTGGGCTGCCGTCTATGGGGTCGCACAGAGTCAGACACAACTGAAGCAACTTTGCAGCAGAGATTGGTTAGCAATAAAAATAATCCAAACCCTCTGTCCTCCCTGAGCTTCCACTGTAGCATACAGAGACAAAAAATAAATCATGTAAAAAATAAGATGTTAAAAGGAGGTAGGTAATGAAGGAAAAAGGGGGGGAAATCTAATAATGTACACATTATTGAGAGTGCCAGTGTTGAGTGGTGCAGGCTGGTATGGTATTATATAGGATGAAGACAGCCGTTTATTGAGCATGTCTGTTCCTAACACTTAGCACAATGCCCAACACATATCACCTGCTTGGTAACTGTTTGCTGACCAGACAAATGATTGGAAGCTTCCATTACAAAAGGTAAGTTCCAGAATTTTCCTTGATGCATGGTGAGCAAATGATATAAGCACAAGGTACCTGGCTTTCAATAATATTCTAGTGAAAATTTGAAAACAGTAAATGAGTAAAGAAAATGTACATTTCAGATACTACAGTAGACTAGAAGCACACATTATAGCTGGGGTCAAAAACCTGAAGTTTTTAAATAAACAGAAGCATTCATACATTCTTTTCTTTCTAGATTACACCTTCATGGTAACTCTAAATGACTCAACTTGGCATTTCTAATAATCACTTTTTTTTTTTTGCCAAGATGCACAGCATGTAGGATCATAGTTCCTCAATGAGGGACTGAACTTTGAACCTATGCCCCCTGCAGTGAAAGTTCCAAGACCTAACCACTCAACCTCCAGGGAATTTCCTAATAATCACTTTTTATATCTGACCAACTGAACTTAAATCTAGCAACAGCATGATTTTTTTTTCTCTCAAAGAAAAGACAAGATATAAACGTTGGGCTTAGATATCAGTGGGGTTTTTGTTTTGTTTTGTTACTAATGCTACTGGAAATTTTTATTCATCTCCTGGTTTTGTGTATGAATTATGCATTTGGAATGGTTACAGGTGTGTGTTGCAACCTGACAGTCAGGTTTGTTTACTGGTAGCTCAACTGCCAGATTCAACCTCAGCTGAACTAAAAGGTGGGGATACCTGTGGAATTAGTGCATTTACCTCCAGGAAAGCTGCCCAGAGATTCTAACATGCACATTCCTTGATTTTTACCTGGGATCATAACAGCCCAGTGTACAATCAGTTCTAATTGGAAATGGCAGTTAGAAGTATATTTGATTAATGGAGGACAGTGGGGACTATCTTCTTAGCTTGAGTTCTCCAGAAGAAGACCTGAGATAAGAATTCAAGTATAAATATTATTTATTTAGAAAGTCATGCCAGGAAACACTGGCTGGGAGTGGTGAAGTGAGACTGGGAAGAGAAGGCCACTAATAAGCGAGTGTCATTAATCAGCTCACACTGTGGACAGCTGGGGCCCTCTGCAAAGTGGTGTGGTCATGCCTTGGAGCTATGCAACCAAGGGGTAAGGGAGCTGGGATGTTAATATACCATTCCACCAGTCACTGAGTCATTGAGGGCTGCTCTTGGGGAGTGTTAACTCTCTGAACTCATGTGACCTGTTGCATCTCTGTCTGGGGAGTGAGGACTCTGGCATCCAGAGCAGGCCCTTGGATAAAGAGATACATCCTAGCTACCACTGGAAAGAGGTCAAAATGCACCAAAATGGGGAGGGCCAGGAGATGGACAAGGTGCCTAGGATGTCTGCCACAGGGATGGAAGAAGCCACAGGGCAGACAAAGGCTCTGAGGACCACTGGTCCATAAAGAAAAAGATGGAGTCCTTGCTGGTTGCTTAAAAACCTAAAAACAGAAAAGGAAGGGGGAAAAGGAAGAAGGAAGGAGGAAGGGGGAAACTGCTAGTAAGTAAATGACACAAGAACAGCAAAACACTAGGAAAGGTTTAAGGGGGCGGCGAGCATGGGAAGGGGCCACCATGCTAGCATTGAATATGTTTGAAATAGTTTCATAATAGATTTAAAAACAAACTAGAAATTTTCCTAGAATGAATCTCCCTCCACTGTTTGATCCCCACACACCCATTTTGGGGGTCACTGATCTTCAATTTCTTCAAAAGGAATGTCATTTAGTTCCATTTACTTCTCAGGAATTTTTTGAGAAATAGTTTCAAATGCCCAGCATGACTCAAAGTCTTAGAAGGAATTTTCTTTTTACTTCTTGCTTTTCTTTTTTCTTTTTTATATATATTTTTTAGATATTAGAAGAGCAGAAGAACTGTCCTTATTAAAGCCTTCAGGTGAATATTTTAAAAAGAAGAAGAAAAAAGACAAAAATAATAAGGAGCCCATAATTGAAGATATTTTAAACCTGGAGGGTTCTCCAACAATTTCAGGTCCATCTGGTAAGATTCATGATAGGTGTTTCATTATTTTAATTCATTATTAAATCCAAGAATTTCTTAAATTCTTAAGTCCCACCCAAGAACTCTCCTCCCCTCTACTTAGCCTTTCCTCCTCTCTCCCTAATCAAGGACTAAAATTAAGGATTCCAGTGATAAGGAAAGAGTATCCAACTAATTTTAGAACAGAAAATTTTTAATAAGGTATGTTATATGGCTCATTATTTTAATTGTATATATTATGCTGCTGATGAATGAAAAGCTTGAGCAGAATTGGCCATGAATTTGTGGGATAAGGAAATTTGTTAGATCATTCTAATATACTTCTCTTCCTGATTCTACCTTCACGTGACTCTTTCCTGAACTTAATTTAAATCTTGCACTGGGTATGTAACAGGAGGGGCAATAAAAATTCTAGAAAAGTGTCATTCTTTTATTTTTACAGACATGCTCAGAGATACTGCAGACTGCTCTAATAAAGCAAGTTGCATAAAATTTGTTTTTGTTTCCCAGCGCATATAAAAGTTGTTTACACTATATTGTTGCCATTATGAGTACAGTAGCAGTATGTCTTTTTAAAATGTACATACCTTAATTTAAAATATTTTATTGCTAAAGACGCTAACATCATCTGAGCCTTCAGCAAGTCATAGTAGTAAAATGAAAGATAACTGATCACAGTGACAAATATAATAGTAGTGAAAAAAGCTTGAAATATTGGAGAAGTTACCAAAATGTAACACAGTCACAAAAGTAAAAACAAAAAAAGTTAAAAAACAAAAAAACATATCTTCGAAGCATCGTGAAATGAGATATGCCTGTATATAAGAATGAATCTCTAGCATGCTTGCAATATTGAGAGTTTCTTGCATAGTATATTCCAGTACAAAGAATGAAAAGGATTATTTATATTTCCCTTATGCAAAGTAGAGTCAGATGATTTATAAACCATCAACTAGCTAAGTTCTTTAAATTGGTAAGCATTGCAATTTAAGAGATTTGCCAAAAAATAAAGTATATGCATGTATTCTGTGAGAGCTCCAGTTTTCTAATAGTGCCAGAACTCACTACTGCTATAAGAGAATTTTGAATTATTAAGAAGAAGATTTTGGAAGTGATTTTGGAAGTTTTTACAGCCTATGAGTTTCGAAGCTTTCCAGGGACTAAATATTCAGACTGGAGTTTCACCTGTGTTTAACTTCTACCATCATTCATCTGCTTTTTCTAAATGATACAAACATTTAAATTCAAAATCCATTTTAGTACAAGCAGTGTTGATAATTATTGTTCTAAAGATTCGTATCCCAAATCTCATATCCTAGTTCGTACTTTCCTTTGCTTTGCAGTAAGTCCTGGCTTATACAGTAAAACCATGACCCCCACATATGACCCCATAAACGGAACACCAGCATCGTCCACAATGACTTGGTTCAGTGACAGCCCCCTGGCAGAACAAAACTGTAGCATCCTGGCATTCAGCCAGCCCCCACAATCACCAGAAGCACTTGCTGATATGTACCAGCCTCGGTCTCTGGCTGACAAAGCCAAGCTTAACGCAGGGTAAGGACTTAACTTGTTTTACTTCTCTGTGAACTGATGTTAATGTAAGAGAGATGCTGTGGAGATGAGGCACGGAGGGGTTGTTCAGTTCTCAAGTCAGCACACCTAGGAATTGTATACTATTCACAAAGGCCAGCACTGATTTTAGCAACAAAAAAGACAAAATGTAACCATTTGCCATTTCAATACATTTAAAGTATGACATTTACACATTGGGTTAACTCAATGGTTTACTGGCATGTGAATGCTAATTCTTTGTTCAGACACGTGTGCAAATTTTATGGGCAGTCGGGCAAGACTTAGTGACTTCACATTCACTTTTCACTTTCATGCACTGGAGAAGGAAATGGCAACCCACTCCAGTATTCTTGCCTGGAGAATCCCAGGGACAGAGGAGCCTAGTGGGCTGCCGTCTATGGGGTCGCACAGAGTCGGACACAACTGAAGCGACTTAGCAGCAGCAGCAGCAGATCAGCTTATAAGTGGGCTGGTTCCCTCTGTGGCAGCAGGGGAGCCCCAAGTGGCTTTGCTGTCTTTGACAGAGCACCCCTTTTCCATTCTGCATTCCAATTAGTGAGTCCTTAAGCTTTGAAGTGGTCTCAGAAAATACACTCAAAGTTTCTCAAACCACCACTTATTTCACTCACTGTTGTCCAAGTAAAGTCACATGTGTTAGCATTCAGATCCTAGTTCATACTCTCCTTTGATCCCGTGAGATCAGACTCCATGCATGTCCATCTTTCTGTCCTGCTGCGCTCTCATGCTCCCCATGCCTCCAACGCGCATGCTGCTTCCTGCGTCACTGCCTTGCCTCCAGCTTTCCCTCTGCTCCAGGACCCTCCCCCTCCCTCCTGCTCTACTGGCCTGTCCCTGTTTGTCCTATAAGGCCCAGCCACTTCCAGTCTTCTCAGAAGATCAGTCACTTCCCTCAAGTCCCGTCCTGCTGCTCCAGTGTCTCCTTGTTCCTTTAATCTGAGGCTTGGTTACCCCACTGACTGTCAGTTCCTTTCGGATGGAGACTGCATCTTGGTTGTCCTCATTCTCCCACAAGGGAATATATGACTATATAATAGAATATTTTATATATAAATAAAATCAATTTATATAGACATATATAAAATACATAAAACATATAAACTGATCTTCTATATATTCATATATAGAAGTTCAAGCCATTTTCAGTGGTATTGGAGGGCCCTCATTCCCACCTCATTTCATTGTTAACTGTTATTCTCTCCTCACCATTACCCAGTATGTATCTTTCAGACTCTAGAACTGTGCTACCCAGTACAGGAGTCACCAGCAGCATGTGGACATTTACATTAATGTTTGAATATAATTAAAATTAAAATATGGCACTAGCTAAATCTTCAGTAGCCTTGTGTGACTAGTGGCTATTCAATTGGACTGGGCATTGTAGAATATTTCCATAGTTACAGAAAGGTCTAGATAATAAGATAAAGCCACTTTGGGGTCAGGTCACCTGGTGTGGAAGTGGTCAGCAGTCAGCAAGTACACACAGCACAAGTACGTGCAGCAGTCAGCAACTGCAGATTCTCATTCTGGCTCCACCAGAGGCACAGGACCTTGAACATGTCACTTAATGTTACTGAGGCTCATTTTCCTCATTGCTAAAACTAGGAAAATAACTGCCCTGGCTCATTCACTGATTTACTCTAAAGTGCCAGTGAGAAAATACATAAATACAAAGAAGCACTTAGAAAGCTGTGTGATAAAATGGAGGCGCAAGCTGTTATCAAGTCATCTCCTTTACTGGGTTTGGATTATGTTACTTACCCAGAGTTTGTTCAAGGGTGTATATAGACATACATGCATGCATTTACATGTATATGTATATATATCATATTATATAATACTAAAATATGTGTGTAAAATTGATTGACTTTTAAAACTTATCTTGTTTTCTAGTTGGCTAGACTCCTCACGTTCCCTTATGGAACAAGGCATCCAGGAGGATGAGCAGCTGCTGTTACGATTTAAATACTACACTTTCTTTGACTTGAATCCCAAAGTAAGATACTTTTTCTCTATTCTCTCTCTCCTTTTTAAATGCAAATGCTTTGAAATGTAAAGCTGAATCATTTAGTTACCAAAATTAGGATTAATTCTTGTAACCTTCTGTTTAGCTCTGCAGGGTTAGACCAATAAGTGTATACTGGTCTCTGGATTTTCCTGTTGGTCTCTAGTGGGAATGGTGAGCTTCCCCTGAGTTAGGGAGTCTCTGAGGACCTTCATGCATGGCATGTGCTGCCCCTCTCCACAGGGGCCCAGAACAAGAAGAGAGTGAGTGGCTCACAAGCATGAAGCCGGAGCCCTTCATGCTTAAGAAGAAAGGAGTTGTCAGGGCCAGGTTAAGAGGTGTAGGGTTTCTGGTGAAGAAGCCAGGACCCCATGATAGCACACACTTGGCTCCCCACCACAGTGCTGAATGAGTCTTGATTGGTGAGACAGAGGGGTCACCTGGGTCAATAAAGAACCCAGCTGGTTGCCAACTCCCATATTAAGTGCTCATCCCCTCCCTGAAGTTTCCCAGGACAGCTGAGTGGTGAAACAAGGCCTCTGAATGTCTGCCTTTTCTTTGCCCCAGCTCTCCCTTTTGTAGAGCTGTGAACCAGCATTTAAAATGGCCCAAAGTAGAAAATACAAACTGGTCACCTGAGTGCACAGGATTGTATTATTTCCACCAAAAGCTGGCTGCTTTTGTCCAATTACCAAAGGGCTGCTCTTCGAGGAGCTGCTCCAAGTCGCCTTCTGCGCCCATCCTTTCCTCGTGCATGGCAGTGTCTCTCTCTGTCTCTGCCACTATCTTCTCCCTAGTCCTTAGCTTAAATCTGGTCTCCAGAGGCCTTCTGGGATCACTGCTTCTCTAACTGGTGTCTTCTTTAAAATAAGCCCTATTTCTTGTCCTTCTCTGGAGCTCTTGCTCCATCTTTGGTTGAGATCCAGTTTTCTGCCCCTGGACCTGGCTTGTGTCTGGAGTGCATCACTTCCATCAAACCATGGTAAGAAAGCAAATTTTGGTTCTTCTTTGATTAAATCTGGAGGAGAAATCACTGTTACAGCTTTTCCTAACCAATTGTTTTAATTTTCCTAAGGGCAATGTGAATTATACAGCTATGAGGATTTTCTTTTTGTGTTGCCTATTAGAACCAAATCTTTTTTTAAATATTTATTTATTTTAATTGTTGATGATTGGTTACAATGTTGGTTTGATTTCTGTTGTACATCAACATGAATTAACCATAGGTGTCCATATGTCCCCTCCCTTTTGAATCTCCCTCCCACCTCCCACCCATTCTCACCCCTCTAAGCTGTTACAAAGCCCAGTGTGAGTTCCCTGAGTCATACAGCAAATTCCCATTGGCTATCTATTTACATATGTTACTGTATGTACATCCATGCTACCCTCTCCATTTATCTCACCCTTTCCTTCTTCTCCCCCACCCTTGTCCATAAGTCTGTTCTCTATGTCTGCATCTCCACTGTTGCTCTGTGAACAGATTCCTCAGTACTGTCCTTCTAGAGTCCATATATATATATGTTAATATGTGATATTTGCGTTTCTCTTTCTGACTTCCTCCACTCTGTGTAATAGGATCTAGGTTCCTCTACCTCATTAGAACTGACTCACATGCATCCCTTTATATGGCTGAGTAATATTCCATTGTATTTATGTACCTCTACTTCTTTATCCATTCATCTGTCAATGGACATCTAGGTTGCTTCCAAGTCTTGGCTATTGTAAATAGTGCTGCAGTGAATACTGGGGTACATGTATCTTCTGTTTTCTTCAGGGTATATGCCTAGAAGTGATATTGCTGGGTCATTTGGTAGTTCTATTCCTAGTTTTTTAAGAACTCTCCTTACTGTCTTCCATAGTGGCTATAACAATTTACATTCCTACCAGCAGTGCAGGAGGGTTCCCTTTTCTCCACACCATCTCCAGCACTTGTTGTTTGTGTATTTTTTAATTATGGCCATTCTGTTTGAGATGAAGTGATATCTCATTGTAGTTTTGATTTGCATTTCTCTAATAATGAGTGATGTTGAACATCTCTTCATATGTTTATTAGCCATCTATGTATGTTTTCTTTGGAGAAATGTCTGTTCAGGTCTTTTGCCCACTTTTTGATTGGGTTGTTTGTTTTTCTGGTATTAAGTTGTATGAGCTCTTGTATATTTTGGAAATTAATTCTTTGTCAGTTATTTTGTTTGCTGTTATTTTATCACATTCTATGGGTTGTCTTTTCACCTTGTTTATAGTTTCCTTTGCTGTGCAGAAGCTTTTAAGTTTAATTAGGTCCCATTTATCTATCTTTGTTTTAATTTCTCTTATTCTAAGAGGTGGGTCATAAAGGATCTTGCTATGATTTATGTCATATGGTATTCTGCCTGTTATCTTCTAAGAGTTTTATAGTTTCTAGTCTTACATGTAGGTCTTTAGTCCATTTCAAGTTTATCTTTGTGTATGGTGTTACTAAATGTTCTAATTTCATTCTTTTGTAGTTGTCCAGTTCTTCCAGCACTACTTATTAAAGAGACTGTCTTTTTCACATTGTGTATTCTTGCCTTCTTTGTCAAAGATAATTACCCTTATGTGCATGGATTTATCTCTGGACTTTTTTTCCTGTTCCATTGGTCTATACTTCTATTTTTGAGCCAATACCTTACTGTCTTGATGACTGTAGCTTTGTAGTATAGTCTGAAATCAAGCAAGTTGATTCCTCCAGCTCCATTCTTCTTTCTCAAGATTGCTTTGGCTATTTGGGATCTTTTGTATTTCCATACAGAATTGTGAAATTTTTTGTTCTACTTCTGTGAAAAATGTCGTTGGTAATTTGATAGGGACTGTATTGAATCTGTAGATTGCTTTTGGTAGTGTAGTCATTTTCACAATATTGATTCTTCCAACACGGGAGCATGGAATATCCCTTCATCTGTTTATGTCATCGTGATACTGTACATAGAAAATGCTAAAGACACTATCAGAAAATTAGTAGAACTAATTAGTGGATTTGATAAAGTCATAGGATACAAAATCAATAAATAGAAATCACTTGCATTCCTATATACTAACAATGAAAAATCAGAAAGAAAAATTAAGGAATCAATCCCATTTACCATTGCAACTAAAAGAATAAAATACCTAGGAATAAACCTATCTAAGGAGACAAAAGAGCTATATACAGAAAACTATAAGACACTGATGAAAAAAATCAAAGAACCAAATCTTTACATTTCCTATGACCTCAATTTTTAGTCTCATTCCTCACTCAACTTACTCTTTCCTTGCCTAGTCTCTAGGCAGCTTGTTCTACCTTGTTGTATGCTATCTATTCTAATATAGAAGTTTTTTTTTTTTTCTGAAATCTGATAAGACATAAATAAAGCATATTTATGCATTTTCTAATTGCTAAGTCAGGAATGTGACTCCATCTTGTCTGTTCAGACTTGTACCCTTGTTGTTTATTTTTTCATTTATTTATCAAACAACTACTGTGTGCCAAGGGCTTGCCAGGTGGCTCAGTGGTAAAGGATCTGCCTGCCAATATAGGAAATGGTCCCTGGGTCAGGAAGATCCCCTGGAGAAGAAAATGGCAGCCCAATTCCAGTATTCTTACCTGGAAAATCCCATGGATAGAGGAGCCTGACAGGCTACAGTACATGGGATTGCACAGAATCGGACATGACTCAGCAACTAAACAACAAACAGCAACCGTGTGCCAAGAGCTAAGATAGCAGCCAAGGACCCAAAACTGCTGGACATGATAATAAGGTTTTCAAATTAATGAAATAAAACATAAGATTACAATAAGGAATAATTATATTGAACTATAGTAACCAAAAGTATCCAAAATGGATATAAGTAAATCTCTTTCATTAATTGAATAAACAGGAATATATAGTGGCCATTCTCATGACTAGCTTAATATTGAAGTGGTGGTGATGCATGTGAGCATTATTGGAAAATAGCAACTGTAAGGAATATGAAAAGTCTGTGATTCTGGTAGTCATGAGTACTCTATAATACTGTGGTTTGTTGCTTACATTCATCATGGGTGGAAATGCTAAATTTCCACTAGCAGTTGGTGCAAATGGAGATGTAATTTTTCCTCATCCAAGCTTATAGACTACCTGATTTAGACTCCCAGATTCAGAAACCCTGCCCTACGATCACACTCAAGTCTTATTCCTTCTAGAATAAGAGCTTTTCTCTATTCTTGGTCACCCTGGCCCTTCCATTTTCTGAGCCACAACTGAGTGTGATTTCAGGACTCATACTTCTAATTGTACCACGTTCATGAATTTTCTCCACAAACTCCAGACTCCTTGAAAATAGGGAGCACTTCTGATAAATCCTTTGCCCTCCACCCCTACATGTTGCAAGGATGCTAGGAGAGTGATCCTTGGTCACTTGCTCTGTGATTGGATCGGCTAGGTCTTGAAGGCCTTCCTATCAGTTTCCTTGCCAAGAGATTCTACATTAAATTCCTTGCTTTGGCAATTGAGCTCATTGCTGAAAATAAACTCAGTCATCTACTTCTAAAAAATTTGTCAGAAACATGTGAATGACATCACAGTCAAAAAATTCAGACATGTCAAATCATCAGCCTAAGTTAGCAAACATGGAAGAGCAGTGTTAAATATGTATTGTCTAAAAAGTGGAAGATTATGAGGCTTCCCTGATGGTCCAGTTGTTAAGACTCCATGCTTCCAATACAGAGGGTGTGGGTTTCATTCCTGGTTGGGGAACTAAGATCCCACATGCCTCTCAGTGTGGCCAAATTTTTTTTTAAAAAGTAAAAATAATTTAAAAAGTGGAAGATTAAAAAGAATCATAATCCCAGAAGGAGGCAAGCACACCAAAGACAAAGGTCACCAGGGCCATTGTCCTAGGCTCTTTGCCTCCAGTCTCTGCTTGCTTAATCGGTAAGGAATTCTCTGTCCACAGCCTATGAACAAAATGTATTTGAATATAACAGCCAAATAGCAGCTGTCAACCCAAAAATGACTAGAAGATTCAGGCTAGCAGGATATGACTTTGCGATGCAAGATGATTCCCAACCAACTAGAGTTGTGGCAGCCCTCCCTCCCTTCCCCTCCTAAAGTACAGAGTGCTATAAATGAAACCAAGTTTAAGGCTTCTACTGCGTACTGAGTAGAAGATACAGAAACTTAAGATAGAGTTCATGTTTTCAAAGAATCTACAATAAATTAAGAAGAGCAAAGATAGCACCCAGGAAACCACTGCAAATATACAAGGCACCCTGTATTTAGGAACTAGATCAGTTAATTGGACCAGGGAACCTCTCTACTCTGGCTTTCAGAGGAGAGATACAAGCAAGCTACAGGGTGTAGGCTACCGGAACTGATTAAATTCTCAGATATATGAGAGTACTCGAATACAACATTTCAAATATATTACTTTAGCAATGCAAAAAGAATCCATAAAAGGAAAGATTGATACATTTTAATTAAAAGTGAAAACTGTGTACATGGCAAAAAACTACAAATAAGTAGAAAAATTTTATTGTAATACTACAAACAAAAGGCCAGACTCTCTAATATATACAGAGTTCTTCCAAATCAGTAATAAAATAGCAGCAACGTATTAGCAAAGGATGTGAACACATAGTTCATAGAAAAGGAACTATAATAGCTCTTAGTCTTACATCCACAAAGAACAAAAAGTTCCATATACTATCTTATTTATCTAAAGTGTGGAGAAACAGGTTCTCTCATACATAGACTGCTTGTAGGTCAAAGTACAAATTAAGTCTCTGTGGAAGACTATTTGACAGTGTCTGTCAGAATTACAATTCTGCATAGCTTTAACCCAGAAAATATACCCTTTGGTATTTTTACCACAGTTATACTCAAATATGTGAGTCAATATATCTGTACACAAGAATAGTTATTATTACATTGTTTGTTTTAGAAAAAATTTGGAAACCACCTAAACATCTATCAGTAGGGAACTGGTTAGTTACATTATGATCCATTCATCTAGTGTTGTGATTAGGAAGAATGAGTCAGCTTCCTTTTGATGGGAAACATGTTCAGGGAATATGATTGAGTAAATGGAGAAGGAAATGGCAATCCACTCCAGCACTCTTGCCTGGAAAATCCCATGGACGGAGGAGCCTGATAGGCTACAGTCCATGGGGTCACAAAGAGTCGGACACGACTGAGGGACTTCACTCTCTCACTCACTCACTCACTCAAAAAGGAACAAGATACAAAACAGTCAGGAGAGAAACCACCATTTGTGCGGAACAAGGAAGAAAGAGAGTTGACTTTTTATTGTACACCTTTTGTCTCTTTTAAATTCATTCAAAATTAATTTCATCATTATATACTCTTTTGCCCCATTTAAGGGCATTTTAAAATGTGTGCATTTAAAAAATAACTTTTATGACTTCAAAGCAACACTTTCCCTTTTATTAGGCTCATGTGGACTTTTTAAAGTCCAACCTCTTTGAAAAATGTTTCTTTGTTATTAATTTCCTCGTTAGGAAGCAGACAAACTCTGTCCTTGAAAGATGTGTTTTCTAACTTGATTCTGTACTAAGTCCTCAGGCCTGCAATATGTGGTTTACAAGTCTAACATCTTAGAGAAAAGTGCTGTCAAGGCAGGCGGTAATCAACTAGGACCTTCCATACTTCATACGTGTGTGTGTGTGTGTGTGTGTGTGTGTGTGTGTGTGTTAGTTGCTCAATCATGTCCTACTCTTTGCAACCCCATGGACTGTAGCCCACCAGGCTCCTCTGTCCATGGAATTCTCCAGGCATGAATACTGGAGTGGGTTTCCATTTCCTTCTCCAGGGGATCTTCCCAATCCAGGGATCAAACCCAGGTCTCCTGCATCGCAGTTAGATTCTTTACTGTCTAGGTCACAGGGGAAACCTATATAGACAGATAGATGCATATATATACACATATATATGTACACATTTACATTTATTTTTTACAAAAATAATATGACAGGGTTTACAGAGTTACATGTAATCATTTTTCACTCAGGAGTAAAATGGGAATTTTAGGCCTAAAATTAGATTTAAGATTACTGAACAGAGGCCATATAGCAACACAGACGTGATAAATCTTGATCATCACATAACTAGAAACATGTTGCTTTTATCCTTATGCAGGGTCTTACATATTCCCCCATCAATTAGTTTCATTTTAAGCAAAATACAAAAGCAAAATAGTTCATGGAAGTAATCTTCTTTTCAGTACATTAGCACATATGCCAAATTACACAAACTGCATGATAATCTCTATGTACTAAGGCTATATTTTTAGCATGTGCTCATACCTACTTCATTAAATACAGCATCCAGCTAGCAACCACAAAAAAAGGAATGCCTGCTCTACAGCAAAAAAGAAAACAACAACCTGCAGGATGGTGTCTTACAGGGTTTGTTGTTGTTTTATAGTCACTAAGTCATGTCCAACTCTTTTGCAACCCCATGGACTGTAGCCCACCAGATTCCTCTATCCATGGGATTTCCCAGGCAAAAATACTGGAACAGGTTGCCATTTCCTTCTCCAGAAAAGGTACATCAATTTTAGTAAGAGGCTTAAAAGATACTAAAAGTTGCTACCCAACTAACAGAGAATCTTGAATGATTAGATCAAATAGTAATCCTCTCCTGAGAGCATGAAAACTTTGGGAAGTAGGCTTTATTATTTTTTCCTATTGTTGATTGGTGGAAGGAGAAAGAGGTTTATTGAACTGACTAGATGGGGAAAAACAGGGATTTGAGCAGTGGAGGTGGCAGAAGCCACATATTTTGGTGATTTCTATTTTCAATTAACTAGGAGACAAAGGAAATCGAGGGCCAAGGAGAGAGCAGCAGTAGCCAGTCCCCACCAGGGAAAAATGTGTTTCTGAATCACTGAAACCCCTGAAAGAGCTCTCAGGGAAAACCTTTTGGGGCCCCTGTTAGCAAATGAACCTGCAAAATACCCAGGACCCTGTGCTCAGTGGGAATGCAAACAGTCCAAAGAGGAAAAGTCCAGAGCTCTCTGGATGTAGCAGACGATCTGGGGTTCCTCAGCAAGAGCCAGGCCTGGCCCAGCCTGTTCTCCTGATGTCAGTCTGGAAAAGTAGGCGACTCTTGTTAACCAATACTTTCAAAGAATTGTTTTACCAGATTTGGGAATGGAAAGGAGATAAGTAGTTTTAAGTGTGGAAGCGCTTATTCAATTTCTTAAATCTGTACTGACTGCATTTGAGAGAAAAGCCTTATCAGGTGATTTAATTTACTTTAACTAAGCAAACAGAGAAGAAGTAATAGGTAGACCAATAGATACATACATGCATACAGATATATATAAATATGTATATGACAAATGACAGTTTATGAGCCCAATTCAGATTTTAGCAACTGCAGGGGCCTTTCGTGGGGATAGGGTTGGGAGTTGGTTGCCTGGTTTTTGGTGTGCACTGTGTGTATATGTGGTTTTTTTAGTTTTCATGTCTTTGGATGGTAGTATAATTGGCATGCCATAAAATTCACCCATTGCAAGTATACATTGTAATTTTTAGTAAATTTACATAGTCGTGTAGCCATCACCACAATCTCGTTTTAAAACACTTGCATCATGCAAAAACGTTTCCAATCATACCCATTTGTGGTCAGTCTCTGTCCCAAGCCCCAGCCTGCACCTGATCTGCTTTCTGTCTTGAGTTTTGCCTTTTCTAGAAATTTCACATATGGAATCATACAGCGTGTAGCTTGTGTCTGGATTCTTTCACTCAGCATGCTGGCTTTGATGAGTATCTGCGTTTCTGCCTGAGTGGAGTCCCATCATGTGGATGGATACATGTGGATGCGTTTTGTTTATTCATCTTCAATTTGAGGGACACTCGAGTGTTTCTGGTTTGGAGCTGTTAGGAATAATGCTGCCATGAATGTTTTCATGCGTGTCATATTTCAGTTTGTTTTTGGAGGATTCTGGGGCAAACGCCTGAAGGTTTCCATGACACCTGGCAAAGTTAAAAAAACAAGGACAGACTTCCTTAAGACTGTTATTATTCCAGCCTCCTGAAAACCACACACTTGGATCTGCATTTGCCCTCCTTTCCAAGCAGTTTTAAAAGCAATGAGAAGGAGGAAGCCTGCGGGCAGGTCACAGTCCCACGCGCATAAAGTTAATGCAAAAGGAAAAGTGGACTCATGCTAACCAACCATCGATAAACCTGTTTACATACTCTGAATGTCTTTCTATTTCTCCACCATGTTTTCTTCAACATTTTTATCTTTTTTAAAGGATACAGTATAAACTCAATATGAAAGGAAAAAAGAAAATCAAACAAAGGAGTTACTGTTTAATTGGAACAGAATTCCAGTTTTGCAAGATGAAACAAGTTCTGGAGTCAGATGGTGGTCAATGCGAGTGTACTTAATGCCACTGTGTATACTTAAAAATGGTTAAGATGGTAAATTTCATATGTAATTTTTAAAGGAATTTTTAAAAATCAAACATAAAAAGGAAGTAGTTACAGTAAAAATGGAAAGTAATCCTTTACCATGATCTTTCTCTCAAGAGGTAGCCATGGTTAACAGCTTAATGATTAACCATCCTTGCAGATTTTTTCACATACATTTATAAACGTGTATTTGCTTTGCAGCTTGCTTCTTTTTACTTTATATCAGCCATATTTTCATGTCAGCCTATATGTGTCTGACTCACTTTTTTTAACTACTACAAAATAATCAAGGAAAAGGCTAAAGCCTGGTGGCTCAGAGGTTAAAGTGTCTGCCTCCAATGTGGGAGACCTGGGTTCAATCCCTGGGTCGGGAAGATCCCCTGGAGAAGGAAATGGTAACCCACTCCAGTATCCTTGCCTGGAGAATCCTATGGACAGAAAAGCCTGGTAGGCTACAGTCCACGGGGTCACAAAGAGTCGAACACAACTGAGCAACTTCACATAGTTTATCAGGACCTGTGGATTGCTTATCTTTGATGAATGCTTTGTATCTCTTTAGAATAGTAACCATGGACATGCTCATGAAAGGGCAAAAAGACATTCAAAGATCCTGCCAGAGTGCTTCCTACTGACATATGTGTATGTGCCAGTTTACACTACATCCTCACCAACACCACACATTATCAGTACTTACAACCTAGATAAATCTGATTGGAAAATAGAAATTATGTCATCTGGTTTTAGTTTTAATTCTCTGATTATTAGTGAGGTCAAGCATATTTTCCAATGTTTATGTGGCCATTTTAGTTTCATCTGTGAATTGCCTGTTTATATATATTTGCCCCATTTTTTATTGAATTCTTTATATTTTTCATATTGATTTATAGGAGCACTTATTTATTGTAAATATTTTCTTTCAATCTATATCTTGTCTTAACATATAATCTTCTCTAGGGTATTTTTCACCATTAAAAATGTTTAAATGATTTTAAAATGATTGTAAAGTCAGCCTTATGCATCATAACCTAAAGGCTTCCTGTCTTGCTTAGAAAGGGCTTCCTCTCTGAAAGATAACAAAGTTTTCTGTTGTGTTTCCTTCTAATAGTTTTGATTGTTATCTTTAGATTTTTAAATATAATATGCCTTTAGATATAAAATCATATACCACATGCCTTTAGATATAAAATCATATACCATGCATTTCACATACCAACCTTCCACTCATTTAAAATGTACAAGTCAGTGGTTTTTAGTATATTCAGAGTTGTGCAACCACTACTACTATGTAATTTCAGAGCATTTTCATCATCCCATCAAAAAACCTTATCACCCATTAGGAGTCTCTTCCCATTTCCCTTCAATTCTCCCAGTCCTTAACAACCATCAGTCTACTTTCTACCTCTGTGGATTGGCCTGTTCTGGACATTTCATGTAAATGGAATTATACAGTATACAAAATACATGGTACTTTGTGACAGTTTCTTTCCTTTAGCATATTTTCAGGGTCCATCTGTATTGTAGCATGTATCAGTATTGTATTTCTTTTTATTGCCAAATAATATTCCATTATATGTTATGCCACATTTTTTTTCATGGACATCTGAATTATTTCTATTTTTTGGTTATTATGACTAATGCTGCTGTGACCATTCATGTACACATCTGGGGTTTTTTTCCTTTGACTTTTTTTAATTGTGCTAAAATAAACAAAATATAGCATTTGCCATTTTAATCATTTTTAGGTCTACAGTTCAGTGTCAAGAAGTATAGTCACAGTGTAGTGCAACTATCACCACTATTCCCAGAACTGTTTCATCATCCTGTACAGAAATTCTATACACATTAAACAAAACTCCCCATTTTTCCCTTCCTCCAGCAGCTAGTAAACTCTATTCTACTTCCTATCTGTATGAATTTGTCTATTCTCAGCAGTTCATCATATAAGTGGAGTCATACAATAGTTGTCTTTCTGTGTCTGTCTGTTTTCACTGAGCGTAATGTCTTCAAGATGCATATATCTTATAGCTTGTATCAGAATTCCTGTCCTTCTTAAGGCTGAATAATACTTCTTGTATGTATATACTTCTTTTTGTTATTCATTCATCAATTGATAGATATTTTGGTTGTTTCTACTTTGGGGCTATTGTGAATAATGCTACTGTGAACACTGCAGTACAAGTATCCATTCAAGTCCCTGTTTTCATTCTTTTTCAGTATATACTTATGAGTGGAATTGCTGGATCTTACTCTATGTTCAACTTTTTGATGAACTGCCAAACTGTATCTTATGGAGGCTGCACCATTTTACATTCCCACAAGCAATGCATAAGAATTCCAATTTCTCCATATTCTTAGCAACATTTGTTATTATCTGTCTTTTAGGTTAGATTGATCCTAGTGGATGTGAGATGGTATCACATTGTGGTTTTGCATGCTTGGATTCTTTAATCTATCTGTATATTTTGGATGTGTAAGGCTTTGTGATTTTCTATCTTGTCTTCCAAATGGCTAGGCATTTTTAACACTATTATAGTGTTGAAAGAAAGCTTCTCTTGCTTATAAAATGCCATTTTATTTTATATTAAATTACATACCTTCATTAGGTCTGTTGCTAGATATTGCTTTATTGACATTTTGTCCATTGCCACAGCAATAACACACAGTTTTAGTTGCTGCCACTTTATTGTATGTTTCAATAACCGAGAGGAAAAGTACCTTCCCAACATTGCTGTTTTTCAAATTGTTCTTGGAGATATTTGAACATTGTCTTTTCCAGCCCAACTTGAACAGCTTGCATGAAGTTCCACTAAAAACCTGTGTCCTTGTCCACTGAAACACAGAGGGTGGGGGGTTAAGATTCTGCTTAGAATTACACAGAGTCTACAGATCAGCCTGGGGACCCCTTCTCCTTATTTTGCTTAACACATAAACCATTCCATTAGCTGTGTTTCCCACCAACAGAAGTATGATAAGAAAGGGAAAATAATGGAGTCTAACTAAGATGGGTCGGTTTGGCCTCTTGAAGAAGCTCTGGGAAATATTTTGAGAAAGAAAATTCTTAATTCAGAAGTAAAATGAACTGCAGTAGTGGAAAGATAGAGGGGTTTCTTTCAGTTACCTGAACTAAAATGTATTGCATTTGATTAATAAGAATTGACCTCATTTATTCTAGAACTTTTGTATCATGGGATGTAAATATGTCCCATCACACACACATGTGCACATGCCTGTTCTTCTCTCTAGTATGATGCTGTCCGAATAAACCAACTCTATGAACAAGCCAGGTGGGCCATTCTCTTAGAAGAAATTGACTGCACAGAGGAAGAAATGTTGATCTTTGCAGCACTACAGGTATGGGAACGTTGGTACCTTCCTCTGGAAGGAAACAAAGAAAATTTTGCTCCTTAAAGTTTCATTTTCTTTCTACTGATTTTTTCTTAGAAAAGGAGTTGAAAATCAGTGTAGTAAATTTAAGTTTAAAATATTCCTCATAACCAACCTATGCATACATCTTATAAGGCAACAGTCTTGCTATCCTCATTGCTCCCACACTATAAGGTCAACCAGTGATGGAGAAGAACTGAGTTGGAACATAACTAACCATAAATCTCAAAATAATTTACATTAAAATGTCAGTTTCCCTGCATACCTGGGAGATCTCCTTCCAGGAGATGTTCAGTATTTTCTGTCTTCATTTGTGTATCTAGTAATCCTAAACACTCTGTTTCTGTTGTAGTATCACATTAGCAAACTGTCGTTGTCCACTGAAATGCAGGATTTTACAAATGAGTCTGAGGTTGACGAAGTAGAAGCAGCACTTTCTAATTTGGAAGTGACCCTGGAAGGTGGAAAAGCAGACAACACTTTGGTATGAATGTTTCTGATAACTCAGAATTGTGGCTTTGCTCTGATTGACAAATATAAATGTGCTTTTTTATTATAAATAAGGGAATATTTTGTCTGATTTTGAAGAAAGGAAAATACTCTCTTCCTCGGACAAACTTAAACTTGACTAGCTTTTCTCAGATCAGCTCTGTAAGTAACTGTAAGGTATTTTTATCACTCCCGATGACAATTCTTTTGTATTGTATTTCTGCTTAAAGATAAGCTAGCTTGGTATGAGGGAAAGACCGCTCTGGTCTCCATTTCACTAGAGTGGAACATGATATTGGCCCTTTAACTGAAGTCTAGAAGAATGAGGTAGCTGTGAAAGTAGAGAGGATGCTTCACAGATACAAAACCATGTGATCTGTTGACCTAGTCATGCATTTCTTTGGGCAAGACTGTACACTGTAAAAAGTTCCTGAACCCTTTTGACTTTAGGAAATAAAGAAAAACTCTCCAGTAAAACATAAAGTAATAATGCTCCTGCTTCTTATCCAGCAAATGTGGCTGAATTGTCAGCTTTATAATTGCAGTGCCCTGCCTTGTTTGATTCATTTGTTGGGAGCCACCCTTTTGTTTAACTTCTTCAATCATTAGTTTAATCACATTGAATCAGAGAGGTAGATTCATTGTAATTTGGTATAAATAGTAATAGATGTAATGAGACATTATATTGTATTTAATGTGTGTTCTCTTATAATTAAATTCCTTAAAATAGGGAATTGGTATAATGCAAAAGCAACTACCTTATATAAATGAAATTCTCAGATTCTGAAGAAATCCAGGCGCTGAACCACATTTATGAGATCTGGGCCCCACGAAACTGGATTTCTGTTTTGTTTACTTCCTCTACTAAATACTTACAGTGGAAAAGTCATCCTTCTTAGAACAATTGGAAAATTCCCTCTCAACGCCCTCAATATTTTTATGTGATGCCAAATAGTCTTTTCAGTTTGAAAACAGGCACCAATCTATACCATAGAATGAACTTTGAACCAGATTCTTTCTGAGAATCAGTAGGATTCTATATATCAGTAAACTAGATATAGCTACTCTTATACACTCTGATGTAAAAATTATGAAATATTTTGTTTGAGCATAAAAGTAGTTTCTAACTCAGATTTTTAACTTGAATGAAAGTGTATGGTCAGTTTTTTTTTAATCTTTTTTCATTTGTGTAATATATGACACAGAAAGTGAAAAAATGCAAAAATGTATAGCTTAACAAATCAGTATTAAATTATCAGCCAAGTTACCACCCAAATCAAGAAACAGAACTTCACCAGTTACCCTCAGGATCCCCACATGTGCCTAATCTCAGGCCCAGCCCTCTCCCACCCTACCCTTGAGGTAACTACTGGAAATGTAGCTAGTATAACTGAGGAAGTGAGTTTTTTATTTTATTTAATTTTAATTAATTCTTATGTAAATAGTTCCACGTGGCAGGTGGCTACAGTGTGGGATAGAGTACCAGCACCACCTGTCTAATTACTGCTTGTCAAATGTTATCTGCTTTTCCTCAGGAGGACATTACTGATATCCCTAAACTTGCAGATAATCTCAGATTATTTAGGTAAGTCACCCTTGAAGAGGAAAGAAGTTACTCATAGCAAAATCTTGCAGGTAAAGAATGTAGGAGTTTAAACTGAACATCCATTAGGCAGGTTCATGGTTCAAAGGTAAGAGAACAAGCTTTGGCATCAGACAGATAATGGATGGAGTCCTAGCTCCATAGCGCACAACAGTGGGATGATCTCAGGCATTGTCATCATGTCTCTGAGCCTCAGTTTCCTGATCTATGAAGTGGGGATATACCTCCTCTTGGGTATGTTGGGAATATTAAATTAAATGATGCATATGAAGCATTAAACATGGTTCCTGGCTCATGAAATGCTAGTATAAATATGGTCAGTATTGGTGATCGTGAACACATATGCCAGACTTTTATGGTCCACCTTCTCAGGGCTCTCATACCATTTGAAGGCTCTTTTATGATTGCCTCTAGAGCTTTGATCCCAGACTTACAGAGAGTTGGCTTCCCTGGTGGCTCAGAGAGTAAAGAATCTGCCTGCAATGCAGGAGATGTGGGTTCAATCCCTGGGTCAGGAAAATCCCCTGGAGAAGGGGGTGACTACCCATTCCAGTATTCTTGCCTGGAGAATTCCATGGACAGAGGAGTCTGATGGGCTACAATCCATGAGGTCGCAGAGTCAGACATGACTGAGTGACTAACACACACATACACACACCTTAGTTTATCTACCTTCACCTGTTAAGGTATTTCTGATAAACCCCCCAGTCACCTCAGATCACTCTGAAACTGTTAAAAGGAACAGAAGTGTTTTACTTTCTTCATGAAGGTCTGCCACATTTGTGATGGTGCCAAGGTGGGTTAGGATGAAAGGAGTAAGGTTCGTTTGAAGTTCTATCTGTTACTTTATGGTTTGTTGACTTTTCCTGACAAACTGACACTTCACTTAGTTGGCTTGAAAAGAAACACCGGTTGCTTTTGTTACCACGATTCAAAGAAAAACTTGGAAAGAATGAGCAATGAATCAGATATAAATGAGAAATAAGAGTCCAAAGGTAACAGTATTTGTCACTGGGTTTCTTCAGGGTTCTTTTTTAATGTGATCTTAGCAGATGGTCCAAACAATAGGGTCATTCATTTAACTTCTGTGGCATAAATAGTTGTAACCATGTATCATTACAGTCAAAATTACAGAAAAAAATAATAACAATTGGAATCCACAAATCTCTTTATAAATTATTAATTGTTCTTGAGAGAAATCTGATTGCCATAGCTTCCGTATAGAGCAAACTGAGCTCTTCACAGACCAAATGATGACAGTATTCTTCCTATAAAATGATAAATCCTAAAAAGGAGATGATATTCTAGAAGTAAGCCCCACATCCATATCACTTTAAAGTGACTTTTATGCTAAAACTCACAAAGTTATCCTCATATTTGGCCAGTGGACACTTTGTCTACCAAAGTTCTCAATGCATTGAATGTAATATATAATATTGTTTCTGGAAGAAATAAATATAGGAGGAAGGGACGGGGGAGAGTGGAGCTAATGACACAGGAAAGGAAAAGAGAAAGGAGGAAGGAGGTTGCAGGGTATACCTCTGCTGTTGGTGGGTGTGTGATCCTTATAGGCCATTCTTTTCTCTGGGCCTCCTGTCCTCAACAGAAGAGCACTGAACTAGCCCTTTGGTTTTAAATTTTTTTCGTTGACAGTGAAGCTCCTTTTTCTTTCCTGCTGCTGCTAATGCTAAGTCGCTTCAGTCGTGTCTGACTCTGTGCGACCGCATAGACAGCAGCCCACCAGGCTCCCTCGTCCCTGGGATTCTCCAGGCAAGAACACTGGAGTGGGTTGCCATTTCCTTCTCCAATGCATGAAAGTGAAAAGTGAGTGAAAAGTGAGTGAAAGTGAAAAGTGAGTGAAAAGTCAGTCGTGCCTGACTCTTAGCGACCCCATGGACTGCAGCCTATCAGGCTCCTCCGCCCATAGGATTTTCCAGGCAAGAGTACTGGAGTGGGTTGCCATTGCCTTCTCTGAAACCACATCTATTGAACCCACATGTAAATAATGGACTTCTCTTCCTAGCAATGTGGTATCTGATCTGATGCAAATCTCAATCTTGCTTACCTATACAAAATTGATCTTGAAGTGAGACTGGGAAGTCACAAGTGAGACTTCCTCAGCTTGTAGGGAATGAAGAGGGAACCAGTTCTATTAGGTTGGTGCAAAAGTAAATGTGGTTCTGTATTGTTGAACTTTGCCATTTGATATTGGAATACATTCTTAAATGTGGTTATGTTATATATCATTTTAATGCATATTTCTCACTTTATTTTTTTTGCTAATGACATTATTTGTTGTGTATTTTACACTCATTTTAGAAATGTAAACTATGGAAATGATATTAGACATAAAGCAAATTCAAGCAATTTTCTGATTTGAGTTCAGAAGGGGTCATAAAGCAGCAGAGATGTTGCATAAAACCTGCAATAATGCATTTGGCTCAGGAACTGCTAATGAACGTACAGTGGCAGTTCAAGAGTGTTGCAAAGGAGATGAGAGACTTGAAGATGAGGAGTGCAGTGGCTGGCCATCCAAAGTTGACAACAACCAATTGAGAGCAATCATCAAAGCTGATCCTCTTACAACTGCATGAGAATTTGCGGAAGAACTCGGCATCGACCATTCTACAATCATTTAGCATTTGAAACAAATTGGAAAGGCGAAAAGGCTTGAATTGATAGATAGGTGCCTCATGAGCTGACCAAAAATCAAAAAAACCATCATTTTGAAGCATCTTCTCTTATCCTATACAACAACAACTAACCATTTCTTGATTGGATTGTGACATGCAAGAAAAAAGTGGATTTTATATGATGACCAGTAACAACCAGCTCAGTGGTTGGACCAAGAAGACGCTCCAAAGAACTTCTCAAAGCCAAACTTGCACCAAAAAAAATGTCATGATCACTCTTTGGTGATCTGCTGCCAGTCTGATCCACTACAGCTTTCTGAATCCCAGTGAAATCATTACATCTGAGAAGTGAGCTCAGCAAATCAATGAGATGCACCAAAAACTGCAACACCTGTAGCTGGCATTGGTCAACAGAAAGGGCCCAGTCCTTCCCACCTAACCGCATTGCATGCCACACAACCAGAGCTCCAAAAGTTGAACGAACTGGGCTACATATGAAGTTTTACCTCATCCGTCATATTCACCTGACCTCTTGCCAACCTTGGACTACCAGTTCTTCAAGCATCTCAACAACTTTTTGCAGGGAAAATGCTTCCACAACCAGCAGGAGGTAGAAAATGCTTTCCAAGAGTTCATCAAATTTCGAAGCACAGACTTTTTACATTACAGGAAAAAACAAACTTATTTCTTGTTGGCAAAAATGTGTTGATTGTAATGGTTCCTATTTTGATTAATAAAAATGTGTTTGAGCCTAGTTAAAATGATTTAAAATTCACAGTCCAAAACAGCAATTACATTTGCACCAACCTAATGCAGATGCTGGAGAAGGAAATGGCAATCCACTCCAGTATTCTTGGCTGGAAAATCCCATGGACAGAGGAGCCTGATGGGCTACAGACCATGGGGTTGCAAGAGGCAGACATGGCTTAGCAACTAAACCACCACCACACCTGAATGGTCTAGTGGTTTTCCCTCCCTTTCCCTAATACAGATGAAGGGCTTCCCAGGTGACTCAGTGGTAAAGAACCCTCCTGCCAATGCAGGAGACACAGGAGACGGTTCAATCCCTGGGTCAGGAAGGTCCCCTGGAGGAGGGCATGGCTACCCACTCCAGTATTCGAATCCCAAGGACGGAGGAGCCTGGTGGGCTACAATTCATAGAGTCACAAAGAGTCAGACACAACCGAACTGACATAGCACACACGCACAATACACATGAGGCCTCAGTTGCACAGGGAGATTAGGCTATAGACATGGATTCTCATGGCTCAGGGCTGGGACTGTAATCCCTGCATAAAATTTAAGGTGGGGTTGCCTCCTGTGAGGCAGTGAGCCAGGACTGAAGCCGCTGCGTAAAGGCAGAAACTTGTAAGAGCTGCCTTTTCTGCTTAACCAGGAATAGAAAAACTGCCCATCAGTGGAAGGAAGAGTAAGAAGTTCATCTTTGCGTGGAGTTCTGTGTAGGGAAATGCGATGTCCTTTGAAAAATAAGAGCCATGGTCTGTGCCACACCCAGATGTAGATCTAAATTTAAATGTCTTCTATGATAAAAGAATTCTGAAAAATAAAACATACTGGTCCAAAACCACAGAAGCTATGAAACCCTGGCAAATGTAATTGCAGAAATACCTAAAGAGCTACAGAGAAAGTAAACCCCCTCAAATAAACAAACAAATAAAAACCTTCCCAATAAAAATTGCTAACCCTGTGAGTTCATGAACTACCGTAAAGAAACATCAGTAGGCCCAATAAATAAGAGGATTAGGCAGTAGAACAATCTGAAGAAACCATAATATGAGTATGTTAAAAATCATTAAATATACTGAAAGGTAAACATTTTAATGAAAGTTAATACTAGAAACTCTAGAAAAGAAAAACATAGTCACAGAAATTGAAAATTGAATACATGTGTTAAACATCAAGTTTAAAACACAGCTAAAGGGAAGCCCCTGTCAGTCCAGTGTTTAGGACTCAGATTTCACTGCCAAGGGCCCAGGTTTGTTCCCTGGTCAAGGAACTAAGATCTCACAAGCCGCACAGCATGGCCAGAAATTTAAAAAGTTAAGGAGAGGACTTAGAAAGATAAAAGTGGAAAATACGATATAGGTAGAATAAGAGGGTTCAACTAGGAGTTTAGGAAGGAAAAAAGGGTAGAGAAGCAAGCATTCAAAAGAGGATATCCCTGGACTTGCCTGGTGGTACAGTGGATAAGAATCTGCTTGCCAATGCAGGAGACATAGTTTTGATCCCTCATCTGGGAAGATTCCACATGCTGCAGAGCAACTAAGCCCATGAGCCACAACTACTCAAGCCCATGCACAGCCAAATAAATAAATAAAAAGTCAACAAATGAGAAACCCTAGGGTTAAGAGGATTAAACTGCAGAGATTGAACATTGTGGCTCTGCCTTTCTCTGAGCATTCCTTGAAATAGCATACGCAAATTACAAGAATTTTTTTGAAGGGCAATTAGATGAAGAAAATGTGATTCCTACATTGTATCCAGTTAATGAGGAAATTGTTGAAGACCATCAAGTGGAACCAGGTGTTTCCTCAACTTCAGAAGTCAAAGAGGAGGCACTGAATACAAACGATCAAGTTCCTCCTCCTCGAACAAATGAGCTTGAGGAAGCTTGTTGGAGCTCTAGCTTTAGAAGATCAGTTTGTCCCTTGCCCACCACGTTGCCTCCAATTAACGACGTGAGTCAGGACACTGTGATACTGGTGCCAACAACTTAAGTTGAGTACCGACGGCCAGAAAATAGAAGTTTCTCGGAGACTCCAAGAACATGCTTATCCTGAAAAAGACCAGTGTATTCCTAAATCATCACAGCAGGCCAAAATGCACTCATGTTCAAGGAAATACAACATGATGACCAAGAGTGGAAGTATACAGAAAAGAAAGATGAGTGAGAGTGAGGAAAGGGCTAACAAGGTTGATGTGGTAACTTCAGCTCAGGTAGCCATGCTGGCAGCATGGTCAAGAATTGCTGCAGGGGCTGTTCAGCCGAAGGCTGTGAATGTGTGTGCCCTTCTTACCTCTCAGTCCTTTCTGCCCCAAGCCTCAAGCATCCAGTGTTTTGTGGTCCACGGCAGACCACTCTTGGCAGACACAGAATGTTGGGTTCACCTGCAGTTCCAAGCAGGTCAGACCTGGGTTCCCAACACCCCAGGAGGATGACCTCTCTCTTCATGGCCTGGAAGATAACATGTTATGCCCTGAATGTGTTCGGAGGAATAAGAAGATTATGAAAAGATTAATCGCAGTGGGGAGGAGGAAGAAACCTGGTTTGGATACATCAACATCATTGCTTTTAAATGGGCCATGTCTTAAAACAGAATAAGTGATTATGAGAGGGGAAGGAGTGTGAAGTGGGGAAATGGGTGATAGGGGTAATTTTATGGTAATCATGGTAACTAGATTTTTGTAGCATCAAATATCGAATTACTATTGTATATCTGTAGTGGTGTGTGCGTGTTTGTGTGTGTGTGTGTGTGTGTGTGTGTGTGCTCAGTCGCTGTTGTT
This sequence comes from Ovis aries, assembly GCF_016772045.2. Classification (NCBI taxonomy): domain Eukaryota; kingdom Metazoa; phylum Chordata; class Mammalia; order Artiodactyla; family Bovidae; genus Ovis; species Ovis aries. The sequence continues at coordinate 47,980,766 of NC_056066.1, read as the reverse complement.
CAGTTGAGCTTGATTCTTTGGGACCCCATAAACTGCAGTCTGACAAGCTTTGCTGTCCATGGAATTTTCCAGGCAAGAATACTGGTGGAGGACTTGCCATTTCCTTGTCCAGGGGAAACTTCCTGACCCAGGGATCAAACCTGCGTCTCCTGCATTGGCAGGAGGATTCTTTACCACTGTGTCATCTGGAAAGCCCTGTATATCTGTAATGAAATGCTATATACTGGTTTTGCCTCAATTTTTTAAAACGTTAGAATTTACCACGGGAGCCTTCTGGTCTTGGAGTTTTGCTTGTTGAGAAGTTTTTGATTACTGATTCAATCTCCTTACTAGTAATCAGGGGGGAAAGGATAAATGGTGGAGAGTCCACGGTTAAAGTGACTCACATCCCAGTGATGGCTATGCTCTGTCCTCACCATCCTCAGTGTGGCCTAATGCCTTAAGTACAGATGGGAATGTCTATATTCTGTACTTGAGGTTTATCTGAAAGTGACTGTTTCTAGCTATGTATTGATAGAATTTAATTTGGTTTCATTTTAGTTAATAGATTTTTTTTTTTTAGCAGTTTTAGGCTTAACACTGAATGCTCCATTGTCTGGATATACCATAATTTATCCATTCATATCTTGAAGGCCACCTTGGTTGCTTCCAAGTTTTGGCAACTATGAATAAAGCTGCTAAAAACAAACGCAAAAGTCTATAAATAAGGCAAAAATCATATATAAAAAAAGAATGCTTGAGAGTTTTCATAATTGTTGAGGACAAAATCCTTAAATTCAGAAATCTCATATCCAAACAAAATAAATCAATATAAATGTACATCTTGATATGGCCCAACACTGGTAAGAGAAAGTTGTTAAAGTCTGAGAGAAAAGATAGATTTCCTACAAAAGAAAAATAGGGGCAGCAGATTTCTTGTTGGCTGGAAGATATTTTGAAAGGACTAAGGAAAGATAAGGGCTTTCCAGGTGGCACTAGTGGTAAAGAACCAGCCTACCAATGCAGGAGACATAAAAGACGCAGGTTTGATCCTTGGTCGGGAATGTCCCCTGGAGGAGGACACTGTCACGCATTCCAGTATTCTTGCATGGGAATCCATGGACAGAGGAGTCTGGCAGGCTGTCATCCATGAGTGCTTGCCCAGTCACTTCAGTCATGTCCGACTCTTTGCAACCCTATGGCTGCTCTGTCCATGGGATTCTCCAGGCAAGAATACTGGAATGGGTGACCATGCCCTCCCCCAGGGGATCTTCCTGACCCAGGTCCATGAGGTCACAGAGTCAGACATGACTAAAGCGACTTAGCACACAGCACATAAGAGAAGATAAGTCGATCCAGAACTTTATGCCCAATCAATCTCTTTAAGATTTTACTTGCTACAAACCCTTAAATATAAATCAGGCAAGATATAATCCTAATAGTCAGTTATATGTTTAATAAAAACAATGATTTATCCCCAAACTGTGAGGTATAACCACTGCTGGAGAGACTGCTTGGAATAAATGGCTCCACAGCAAGGTTATAGCTGAGAGGTTATACATAAAATTCATTCATGGAATTATTCACAGTCAAGTTACTATAGCAAAGAAGTTCCAATCAGACATACACAATGTGCTATAAAAAACTGTCAGTTTGATTCAATTTATAAATGAGACTCTGTACAGTACTTTTAAAGAGATGGAGGGTGACCATGAAAATCTCTGGTCCTGCTCTAAGGCTCACTGGTTATCACATGCAAAATTACCTATAAGTGTTATACTTTAAAAAAAAAAAAAAACTGTTCCAAATCTATGACTTTTCTGTGATAATAAGTGGCCATTGGTAGTGAGTCTCCAGATACTTTAAAAATAATAGATACACTTAATCTGTAAATTTTTAAAGGTGATTGTAAAATGAGGGAGTATGGAACTAGATTTTGAAAGATATTAATGCTATGAAGAGAACATTTTGAGAGTTATTTGGAAATGTTTCCATTGCCACAGTGTTGCCGGTAATGATCCTGCCTATTAAAACAGTATTATCTGCTCACCTTTAAAACTTGGAAACAGAATTTTTCTGTGTCAAACAGCATCCAAATTGAATGATAGTGTATTTGAAACACACTTATTAAAAATACTAAATTACAACATATCCTGATTAGTTTGCATAAGTGAGTGATTGACATCAAGGAATATGAAAATTAGTAGCCTTGCTTCAACAAAACCCTTCACAAACAGATAGATGGCATTAAAATATGAATATTGTAATTAGTAAACACAGCCAACAGTGTGGTTCCTCCACTGGGATTTGTATAACCTCCCTTCTTGAAACAAAATGAACTTTTCATATATAATTTTCAATAACTGTAAATATGTTAGGAAGTAGGTACTCAAAATATTTTAAAGATAGATTGTGCCCAGATTTACTTTGGAGATTATGGGGCAAACTAGGAAACCATGTTAGGAAAGCTTACCTGAATTACAGACACCTGTGCCCTAAACTGAACCTGCTGAATAGGACTCTCTGGGAATGGGTCCAGGCTTATATATCTCCAATAAGTTCCCTTCCATGTCTGATGAATACCAGAGTTTGAGAACCATTTTTCTAGAAAATAAAGTCCAACTTCTTAGCCATACAATCCAGAGGCCCCCAGTGGCCCCAGCCTGCTCGCTGTTCTTGTCTTCATCAGCCCTGACATGGAAATGACTTAGTTTCAGAAACTGCCCCTCTGCCCATTTCCATGGCTCAACCCAGCAGCACCCAGCATAAGGGAGATGTCCAGGAAGTGTTGACCCAACTTCTACCAGCAAGGTACCCAACTCTGACTCACCTCTGCATTTTGGACATGCAGTTGCCTGCACTTTTCTTTTTGAAATTTCTTTTCTGTTCTTCCCATCATATGCTTATTGATCCTTCATTCTGAGTTTAAACACTGTGTCCTCTGTTACTACTCCTATATCCTTGTTGTGTGACTTACCACATTTTTTTATATTTATTTACTTACACATTTCCCTCTTTAAAAGGGAAGCTCCATGAGGATTTGAGACTGTCTCATTCTTTCTGCTTTTATTTCTCTTTGTCATTCTTCAGGTAAAATTTATGGATTACTTTTTCATTTATTTTTATTGAGGTAACACTGACTTATAATACTATGTGATTTTCATATATACATCATTATGTTTCTACTTCTGTGTACCCTACAGTGTGCTCACCACTAAAATTTAGCTTCCGTCTATCACCATGGGCTTCCTCGGTGGCTCAATGGTAAAGAATCTGCCTGCATTGCAGGAGACACGGCTTCAGTCCCTGGATCCAGAAGATCCCTTGGAGAAGGAAATGACAACCCACTCCAGTATACTTCCTAGAGAATCCCATGGACAGAGCCACCTGGTGGGCCACAATCTATGGGGTCACAAGAGTCAGACACAACTTAAGCTACTAAACCACAACCCACCACCACCATATAGTTTATCCCTTTAACCCACTGTTCCCCCCTTTCCCCAACCCTCCCCTTCTAGTAACTACTACTCTCACTTCTATATCTATGTGTTTGTTTTGGTTTGTTCATTTATTTTTGTCTGTTTTTAATTAGTTTTTTATATTCCACACATGAATGAAATCATACTGTATTTGTCTTCCTCTGTATGACTTATTGCACTTAATGTAGTACCCTCAAAGTCCATGACAAATGACAAGATTTCATTCTATTTTGTGGCTAATATTTCATTGTGAATATATATATTGAAAATATACATATATATTCATATACATGTTCATATCATCTCTTCTTTATTCATTTATTGATGAACACTCTGGTTGTTTCCATATCTTGGCTATAGTAAATAATGCCACATTGAACATAGGGGTGCATATATCTTTTCAAATTAGTGTTTCCATATTCTTTAGATAAATACTCAGAGAAATGAAATTGCTGAGTTTTACAGTAGTTCTAATCTTAATTTTTTGAGGAATCTCCATATTGTTTTCCATGGTGGCTATATCAACTTACATTACCACCAACAGTGTGTGAGAGTTCTCTTTTCTCTATAACCTCACCAACACTTTTTATTTCTAGTATTTTTTATAATAGCCAGTCTAACAAGCATAAAGTGATTTTAACCTCGTGGCTTTGATTTGCATTTTCCTAATAATTAGTGATGTTGAACATCTTTCCATGTATCTATTGGTCACCTGTATGTCTTTGGAAAAGTGTCTATTCATCTCCTCTGCTCAGTCTTTGGGTTGTTTGTTTTTTGTTATTGCTGAATTATATGAGCTCTTTATATATTTTGGATATATGTATTTGCTCTATTGGATATATCATTTGCAAATATCTTCTTCCATTCTGTAGCTTGTCTGTTCATTTTTATGGTTTCCTTTGCCATCCAGAATCTTCTTAAAATCCAGTTTTTAAAATTTGCTTTTGTTTCCCTTGCTTGAGGAGACTTAGCTAGAAAGACATTGCTAAGACCAATATCTAAGCAATGCTGGCAAACATAGGTGTAGTGCCTATGTATTCTTCTTCTAGGAGTTTTATGGTTTCAAGTTTTACATTCAAGTCTTTAATCCATTTTGAGTTGCTTTTTTGTGTATGGTATAAGATAATAAGCTTCCCAGGTGGCTCAGTGGTAAAAAAAAAAAAATCCATCTGCCAATGCAAGAGACATGGGTTTGATCCCTGGGTTGGCAAGATCCTCTGGATAAGGAAATGACAACCCCCTCCAGTATTCTTGCCTGGAAAATCCCATGGACAGAGGAAAATCCCATGGACTGACAGGCTACAGTCCATGGAGTCACAAAAGAGTCAGACATGACTTAGCAACTAAACAACAATAATAAGATAGTGATCTCATTTCATTTTTTTGCTTGTAACAGTCTAGTTTCTCCAACACCACTTATTGAAGAGACTATTCTTTCCCCATTGTATGTGCTTTGCTCCTTTACCTAAATTAATTGTCCATATGTGCATGGGTTTTTCTGCCTATACCATGCTGTTTTGATTACTGTGGCTTTGTGATATAGTTTAAAATCAGGGAATGTGATACCTCCAGCTTTGTCCCCTACCCTCATCAGGATTACTTTGGCTATTCGGAGTTTTTTGTGGTTCCATATAACTTTAGAAATTTTTGCTCAATATCTGTGAAAAACATTCTTGGGATTTTGATAGGGATTGCATTGAATCTGCAGATTGCTTTAGGCAATATGAACATTTTAATTATGTTAATTCTTCCAGTCCATGAATGTGGAGTATCTTCCCATTTATCTGTATCTTCTCCAGTTTCTTTTAACAATGTCATATAGTTTCCAGTGTACAAGGGACTGTCTCATTCTTGTGTACATCATTCCCCATTCTGACACCTTCTCCACTCCTTTCCCTGCCTTTCCTCAGTCTCTGGAATATGGAATAAGAGTTTGGGGATGTGTGAAAGCAGTTGGAGGATGACCCAACCTGGAAGAAGAGAGTAGAAAGAGTTTAAAATCTTTTGATACTCTTCAAGTCCAATTAAAGTGGAGAAACAGAGTTTCATTCTTAATTCTGAATAGAAACATTTAGAATCCTGAGACTAAACTGAGACTTCACTATGTTTTGTTTGTAGGCTATGTCCTTAGATTTTATTTTGAAAACATTGTTTGTTAACTTTGGCAAATCTGATTCTTAGACAGGTACCTTTCAAATATGTCCCTTAAAATTATCTTACAACTCTCAACATAATAAAACTTAACAAGTAGTGGTTTTTTAAATCCTGGAAATATTAACTACATATAATGTTTTTCAATTTTATTATATAATTGTTATGTAACAATCTCCTGTAATACGCTGGTTTTTTAAATTAACATTTCCCTTATCTTTGTGTTAAGGATAGCACATTTTTAGCAGACAAAAGATTATTACCGACATGTTAAAAGACTTGCCTAGAAGCATATGTGAGTGCAGTTAACCCCAAGCTTCCTGTCTTCCTCCCATTCTTAAATACAGAAACCCAGCTCTCTGAAATGAGATACCCTGATCCACCCCCAAAGCTGGAATTGTCCCAATGAACCACATATGAAACCTACTACCTTTTCTCTGTCTAGCTGTACCCTCTTCCCTGCTCCCCAGCTTGCTCTCTCGTTTTCTAGTTTGAATGACTTAGCTGAGGTCTTCTTTTGGCACTGCCAGCCTTGTCTAGCCCAGATTACAGTTTTCTGGCCTAAACAGATACCGTGGTTAGAAATCTTCCCTCAAAATATTTTTTAATAACAGTAGGGTCTACATGGATTAGCTATAGATTTTGGTGATTTCCATGGCTCACTGGGAATTTTCTGGTTGGTTTCTTTTAGGGTCAAGAGGAAAATACAGAAAAAGTTGCTTACTTTTATATCTGATTTTTATGTTTGTAACTTGAAGCTTGTGTTCTCCATATGGACAGCTTTTTCAGAATCAAGAAATAAATTGAAATTTTAGATGTCTCCATATTCACGGATATTTCTCACATCATCACAATAATAATAATAATAACTTGTTGAGCACTTCAGTTTGCCAGACACTTTACAGAAATTACCTCTTTCTACCCTCACAAAAGCCCTGTGAGTTTGAGGCTGATACTCTCCCATCACACAGAAGTAGTACACATGGCCCAAACAGACACAGCAGCTCTCCCAGGGTCATACATTTATACAGGAGAGCTAAAGTGTAGCACTGAGTGGTCTAGCTCCTGAAATTTTGTGTTAACTTCTACATCTCATATCAAAACTCCCATTTTCCAGTTTTAGAAATGAGTTAGCAATTTGAAAATTATTAAAAAATACAGAGAATGTTGTTTGAAAGGATCTCTAGAGCATCTTGATTCGCTTGAATTTGCAATGTGTCCTACATTTCTGGATGGTTTTTCAAATGTTTACTGTACTTTAATTTGCAGGCCCAAAAAGCTAATATTAAAAGCTTTCAAACAATATTGGTTTGTCTTTAAAGACACATCTATAGCCTACTTTAAGAATAAGGAACTTGAACAAGGAGAACCAGTTGAAAAATTAAACCTTAGAGGTAAGAGGATCCAGTATCTCAGTATGTCTTGACAAGGCCCATCAAGAGGGTGAAAGCATGATCACCCAGTGAAGCATGTTCACTCCCAGAGAAAAATCGGTCTGTCATGGGCTGTCAATGGCCACCTGCCTGGAGCTCCTCCTCCCCGTGAAGTACGAACCTGGAATGCAAATCAGTGAAAAAACAATCAGTTATTATGCTGCCCGTTCTTTCCCAGTGTGTCCAAGTCTCTGATGTGATGGTAATTGTTGTCATAAATATAGTACATGAGACATTGTTGGAACCTGTAAAGCTTTCTGAATTCCAAAACAACTATGTTTAATTCAATGTCACATTTGGGCTTTATGTCTGAAAATGGCTGTGAGTGTACTGGTAACTCCATTAACTAAAAATTTAATTAACTAGCGCACTCAATTCCCTTATCATTGTGACAATCAGAGAATTCCCTCTCCTTTAATTCTTTCAAAGTTTATGTTCAATAACTGATCATATGAGTTAGCCAAATTAGCCTGAAAAGGAAGTCAATCGATGACACATTTAAGAAATCCATAAAATAAAATATTTTTATTTATCCATGTTAAGTTCATAACTTACCTAGTAATCATTTAATTCAGCAGTCCCTAGCCTTTTTGGCACCAGGGACTAGTTTTGTGGAAGACTGGTTTTCCACAGATTAGGAGCAGGGGTCGGGGGACGGTTTGGGGATGGTTCAAGCACACTACATTGATTGTGCACTTTATTCCTATTATTGTTACATCATCTCCACCTCAGCCCATCAAGCATTAGATCCCAGAGGTTGGGGACCCCTGCTTTAATCAATGTTATCAGCCTGCTCTTCAGTTTTTCAGAAGAGAGTCAAATCTGAAGAGTTTATGTTCAAATTCTTTGTTTTTAGATGCACATCTGATATTTGTCTAATAGATTTCTCAGAACTCAGTTCTTTCCCTGCCTTCTGTCGTTCAGGTTGTGAAGTTGTGCCAGATGTAAATGTAGCAGGGAGAAAATTTGGAATCAAATTACTAATCCCAGTTGCTGATGGTATGAATGAAGTGTATCTGAGATGTGACCACGTAAGTAAAATCACTTCTCTTTTACTAAGCCTCAAGACAAACCATCTCAGTTGTTTTCTCAAATCAGAGCGCTCATCAGTCAGTTCCTGCTTTTTAACAATCACAAAAATCATAAAGATACGTACCAATAAGCATTCTGCCAGGTGACTAGGGATTGGATGATTCAGGCTGTGGGCAGCTGGACAAATCTGCTTCAAGCCATCCACCTGGCTCAGCTTGGCTCTTTACCACTGGCTGAGCTCACGGGCTTTACTTTGAGCCCCAGGCTGCCTGGGGAGGCTCTTCTCATAGTGATGGCAGAAGTACCAGAAGGAGAGTGGGAATGTGTGAGACCTCCTAACGCTTAAGCCTGGAGTCAGTTGGTAGGTACACTGTCATTTCCACCCACACTCCGCTGATTAAAGCACATCCTTGGCCAGGCCGAAAGTCAAAAGATGGGAAATTACACTCTGGCTCTGATGGGAGGGACTGTAAAATTACATGGCTAGAGACGTGGATGCAAGGAGGGTGATGACTGAGGCCAGTGATTCAGTGAGCCACACCTACTGTTGCCCTGAAGAATTAATTTCACTCTTCACCCACATCCCCTAGGCTTCTGGGACCACTCCCCTTTGCTTCCTGATTTGCTCCCTGAGGTAGCAAATGAGCACAGACATTAAAGAACAGTAGAAGCCACAACTAGCTGGTTCACATCCACCAATATGAGAAGTCAGTTAATGATTTTCCTCACTGTCTTTTGTCAAAGGGATAAGACATGATATGAAAATGGGAATATACATCAAGGACGTTCCCCAGTAGTTTCAATTTTCACCTGTCTGTGCTCCATGAAGCTCCTTGTGTCCTTGGTTCATCTTTACATTCAAAGTTCACCACATAGAATTTCTCACAGTCGACATTCCCGTTCTCCAGTCCTTTGGTATCTAGTAACTCAACACAGGACACAAAACGTCTCATATGGTGTTAAATTAGGTGATTAACAGACAGTTCAAATGCATGCCACCCCACATCTTCTAGAATGATGGTCCAAATCCTGCTCTGTTCCCAGCATGGCAGCTTTGTACTTGAACTTGCTTCTCAGCCCTCTGGTGTTTCTTGCAGGAGAGTCAGTATGCCCAATGGATGGCTGCCTGCATCTTGGCATCAAAGGGCAAAACCATGGCAGACAGCTCCTACCAGCCAGAGGTCCTCAACATTCTTTCTTTTCTGAAGATGAAAAACCGGAACTCAGCATCTCAGGTGGCTTCTGGTCTCGAAAACATGGACATAAACCCAGAATGTTTTGTGTCACCTCGGTGTGCAAAAAAGCACAAGTCTAAACAGGTACTGCTAAGCAGGCTGGGGTGATTATTTGCAGTACATTCTGTATTTTCTGAAATAGAATAGGGAATTAAATTGATTGAGATCATCATCATGAAAAATCAGCTAACGGGGAAATTTAACTATGAACTGGGTATCAAATGATATTAAGAAATTATTGTTAATTCTTTAAATATTTATCTACTGGACTGTGTTGGATCTTAATTGCAGCATGAGGGGTCTTCACTGTGCCATGTGGGCTTCTCTCTAATTGCAACACACAGGCTCTGAGCATGCAGGCTCAGTCACTGTAGCACATAGGTTTAGTTGCTCTGTGACATGTGGGATCTAAGTTCCCCAACCAGATATTGAACCCATGTTCCCTGCATCGGAGAGTGCATTTTTAACCACTCGGCCAACAAGGAAGTCCCAAATTATTGTTAATTTTGATAGCAATGACTGCACTACTAACTGAACATGGCGGTATTCCCAGAATAAAAATTTTAAAAGAATGATTTAGTCCCCACAAATTAAAATTTTAAATTTATGCTTCCATAAGAGTGGGTTGAAAGGTACACAGTAAAATGATTCAAGTAGAACCATTGCCCATGGAGACCCCACAGACCCCAGAAAGAAAGCAAGCCTACAAATTACCTGATCATCCTGCTTCTCCCCAGTGATTTGTGTGTATTATAGAAAAAGAGAGAGAGAGAATGAATGAATGAATGGAAAGGAATTGTCTTTGTGAAGCCGCAGTTGGGTCTTGTATTCATTCTTCTCACTGGAGACCTGAAGCCAACAGGATACTTGCTGTAGAGAGTCAGTGTCTGCTAAAGGGAATTTGACATCTTCCACTTCTGCTTAGCTGGCAGCCTGCATTCTGGAAGCCCACCAGAACGTGGCCCAAATGCCCCTGGTCGAAGCCAAGCTGCGATTCATCCAGGCATGGCAGTCTCTACCTGAATTCGGCCTCACCTACTACCTTGTCAGGTGATTATAATGCTCACCTGCCTCTTACTTTCTGTTCAATTCTAAGTGCCTTCCTTGGAATCCAGTTTATTCTCATTTGGTCTAGAATATAAAATTCTCTTTTTTTTAAACTTTAGAATACTTTCTGTTCACAAATGGCCATCACTTTTGGCTGCTCATAACAATCTTCCATACCTCTGTTAAGAGTGCCTACCTGATCTCTCTGCTTCTCCTGCTTGTTCCCTAAGTTTTCAATTTAGCAGCCTGTGTGATCCTTTTAAGTCAAATCCTGTCAGGCTTCTTCTCACCCCATCTAAAGGCATTCTGTCACACTCAGGGTAAAGGCCAAATCCTTACAGTGGCCCTGCAGGACCTTAACTCTAGAATTTCACTTCCTCTCCCCTCATTCATGCTGCCCTAGCCTCTTGGCAGGGAGCCATGCTGGCCTCCTGGCAGGGCTTTGAGCATGAGGGGGCTGGTGAGGGAAAGAGAGCTCAGGCCTTTGCCCTGTGCCCTCCGCCTAAGATACTTTTTCTCCAGGTATCCACATAACTCACGCCCTCATAGACACCAGTTCTTCAATCAAATCTTCTTTCTCACTAAGATATCCCTGACACTCTATTTAAAATTGTAAGAACCTCCTCCCCATTATTCCCTGTCTCACTTCTGTGCTTTATTCTCATTCATGATCTTATCTGACATATATATTTCATTTATTCATGACCCTCTCTCCCAGTTAGGATATAAGCTCAATGAGGTTAGGAATGTTCTTTCTGTCTGCTTAGGTTGCTGTGCCTAAGCAGTGCCTAGAAGGGTGCCTGGCATACACAATTGGTACTAATTTGAATTAATTGACTTGACTACCTCTTATTTTGCTTTCCTCTAATGTCAATTTCATTTAAATGATGTCAGCAGGACATCCTAATTCTCTCCAGCCTTTATATTCTCTCTATCACAATAATAATGCCCTTTGCAGAAAGTTAACCCCTCATTGTCTACTTAATTATTTCGAAATGTTGGTATTATTTTTAAGAAGTTGTGTGTGAATAAACATCATGTCACAGGAAGTAGTTACATCTTTTAATTAAATTTTTTCAGATTTAAAGGAAGCAAAAAAGATGACATTCTGGGAATTTCATATAATAGGTTGATTAGAATCGATGCAGCCACTGGGATCCCAATTACAACATGGAGATTTACAAATATGAAACAGTGGAATGTAAACTGGGAAATCCGGCAGGTAAAGTGAAAGTCTGGATACATTCAGTATTGAACCTATTAAACCTGTGCTCCCTCAGAACTGCAGCTTATTCTGATTTTAAGAAGGTATTCTTATACCTAGAATTTAGAAACCACAAGCATGTGGTAATTGTCTGCTAAAATAATCATAGGCAGTTCTGGGCAGTTCCCTAACAAGTATAGGCCAAATGCTTTTGAATTAACATAAGTTGGCTTGGTCTCCATACAGACAGACTCTAAAATTGCTCAGTAGTTTAATTTCCTTCAACTCATGTATGATTATATAAGATTTAGGCTGATAATTACTTAGCAGAAGTCACCTGAGATGCATATATCATACAGAATAAATCCAAAACAGGCCTCATCTGACTGGCTGCCAAGAGGTATAACTGGTTGAGGACTCCCAGGCTCAACTGACCATGTGGAAAGCATTCTAGTCCCAAAGGGGAAAAGTACCAAAGCCAGCATGGTACACAGGGGTGACAGGGGAAAATTCCACCTCCGACTTCAGGAGCCGTCCACCACAATCATCTCTGCCCTGGGAACCAGGCCACACCTACGTCACAGGCTGTGCTGGACTGAGTCAGAGCCACCTGAGAGTCCTGATGGTTTAAAACATTCTTCTAATGATGACAGAGGAGCTCTACCTCATTCCTGTGGCATTCCTATTTTTCCAGTAGAAAGCTGTCAATGTAGAGGGAGGTTAAGAGGCTCGCATTTTTTTTAAGAACCATGGATTCCTCTCAGCACAGCTGTTGACAGTCTTAATTCTTTTGTAGAATGAAGGTCTGAGATTAGATGGCCTCTAAGGCAGTGGCTTGAAAACCTTGCTATACCCTCAAGGCCATATAAATCCACCTCTGGGAAATGGAAATCAAAACTACAAGGTGCCACCTCACACCAGTCAGAATGACCATCATCAAAAAATCAGCAAACAATAAATGCTGGAGAGGGTGTCAAGAAAAGGGAAACCTCCTACACTGTTGGTGTAAGTTGGTGCAACCATTCTGGAAAACAGTATGGCGGTTCCTCAGAAAACTGAAAACAGAATTACCATATGATCCAGAAATCCCACTCCTGGGCATATATCCAGACAGAACTCTAATTCAAAAGATATGTGGACCTCTATGTTTAAAGCAGCACTATTCACAATAGCCAAGACATGGAGACAACCTAAATGTCCAACAACAGGTGAATGGGTAGAGAAGATGTGGTCCATAGATACAATGGAGTACTACTCAGCCGTGAAAAAGAACAGAATAATGCCATTTGCAGCAACATGGATACACCTAGAGATCCTCATACTAAGTGAAACAAGTCAAAAAAAAGGAAGATAAATACCATATGATATCAATTATATGGCTATACCATATGATACAGAACCTAAAATATGGCACAAATGAACAAAAACAGAAACAGACTCACAGACACAGAGGACAGACTGATGTTTGCCACAGGGGAGAGAGTTGAGGGAGGGATGGAGTGGGAGATTGGGTTTAGCAGATGTAAGCTTTTGTATATAGAATGGATAAACAGGGTCCTGCTGCATAGAACTATGCAAAGAACTATATTCAGTATGCTATGATAAACCATAATAGCAAAGGCTATTGTAAAAATGTATACACACACACACACACACACACACACACGTGTGTATATATATATATATATATATATATATATATATATATATTGGGTTGGCCAAAAAATTCATTTGGGTTTTTCCAGAAGATGTTACAGAATGAACAAACAGTTTGGCCAACCCTGTATATATATATATATCTGAATCACTTTGCTATACAGCCGAAATTAGCATGGCATTGTAAATCAACTACAATTTTAAAAAATAACCCAACTGTGTACCTTAAATAGGTCTGTTTATTATATATCAGTTATACCTCAGTAACACCATTTGGAAAAAAAAATCCAACTCTGGGAATGGGCAAGGTCAGTGACTGTTTTTTTTAAAGGTTTTTAAAATAACATTTATTTCTTAAAACTTATCATGTGCATAATAGGAAACCAAAAAACACAAAAGGCAAAAAACAAAGTCATCCATAATCACAAGCAGTTTACCATTTGATGTGTCTTTCTAGGCTTCATTTGTTTATCTATAAAAGTAAGCATCCATTTTTATATAATTAAGATCATATAGTCATATAGCATGGTTTTTCACACATCATGAATATTTACCATTTCAAAGTGCCAAAGCTATATGAGTATTTGATAACCAAGAATACACTACACCAACTCAATCTAGAAGGAAAAAATGTAGTCCTACCTTTCCTGGGACAAAAATTTCATAAAAGTAAAAAATGGCGACAGACTCTACATAAAGATGTTGGCAGAGTCATGATTAAAATACGACATTCCCTTAATATTCCATTAAAAGTGAGACATGAAGCAAAATATAAATATGAACACCTCCACATATATCCCTCCATTTATACTTCCTCTTCCCCTCTGCTGCCAACCTAATGAACAAGTCCTGACCTATATTTCTCAGATGGATTAATAAGTCCATGTCCAAGATGCTACTTTTTTATCAATTATAACAAAGATATTTACAAATTGATTAATTCAATAGTTCTACTTTTTAGTCATATGTTGTCACCTCAGGACATCTAAAAGACTTAGATGTTGCAAATAGAGAATGAACTTTGCGAAGATGTCTTGCTTTGTGTATAAGGACATTTCAACATATCCATTGTTGTATAAGTTACATGCATTTTAGCTTTGCTGTATATTCTTTGTAAATACTGGACAGTATGTCCCAATTGTATAATATCTAGTCTCTAGATATTAAAGAGTAGCCAATGTTTGACAAAAGTACAGTTAGTAAACTAACACATTTTGCACACTTTGTGTTAAAATTCATTGAAAGGCCATCTTCTGAAAGGGACCTTTGGAAGTGAAATTGTAAGTCACATCTAAGTGACACACGTGCCCATACTTACCCACTGTTGGATGATGATGGAAAGAAGAAATTGAGAGAAATGAAGCATTCTAGATTAGAATGTTTCTATGTAGATCATCCATTCTTAAGGTCCTCAGCTGATTCCAGTGGTAGCCAAGGTAGAGAACCCGTCAAGCTTCAATTTCTTCTAGTGTAGAGTTTATGACTTCCAGCTGGGAAGGACTGAGGGCCGTGGCCATGGAAAAATGCATGTGAGCCTTTTCTTCTCCGCTCAAAACTCTGCAAAGCATCCTGTCCCTCCACACACAGTGTTTAGACAGTTCTTTCATCTAAAGAGACAGACAGGAAATATCTTTGCATTAGGTCTTAGTGTTTTCCCAGGTGCGCGGCAAAGTTGACACCACAAGAGGGCGCACGGAGAGCAGAGATGTTTTTCTCTAAGCTTTGATGCAAGCAGTGGGGTTTTGTGAGGTTCGGGAAAAGCTGTCAGCACCTCAGCAGTCCTCAGCTCTGGACCATCTCCAGCCAAGCGGCTTCTTTTCGATCCATCCTTGTGAGTTTTAAGCGTACCTATGCCTTCCCCTTCCAGGTGGCTATCGAGTTTGACCAGAACGTCTCCATTGCGTTCACCTGCCTGAGTGCGGATTGCAAAATCGTGCATGAGTACATCGGAGGCTACATTTTCCTGTCCACCCGCTCCAAGGACCAGAATGAAACGCTTGACGAGGACCTGTTCCACAAGTTGACCGGCGGCCAGGAGTGAGCACAGCAGGCCTGCTGGGCCTACACAGAGGGCGGCCTCCCTGGAGCTGGGTCCATGGCCCGAATCGTGTGTACGCTCCAGGCTGACAGCATATATGGACACCCAGACCCTCTCCTTATTTCAGACACCTTGCCTAGCACATCCGTCCCCCACCTCTTCCCTCTGCCACCTGTGGTGGAAGGAGCCTGGTAACTTAAAATGTGGGGTGGGAGAGAGCACCGTACTTGGCATTGCTCTAAGGCCCCACCTGTAACTTGAAGAGCCTGTGCGTACAGGGTTGGAAGCTGCCCGTGTGCTTATGGCTTGGTTGTTAAGTCAGAGGAAAGCCAGGTAGCACATGTAGTAAGGACAAATCTTATTCCCCAAACTCAGGTATGAAAAGAAATAGGTCTTTCCTTAACAGAAGTGCTTTTACCTGCCATCTTGTGGAACTGGTAGAGGGAGCCCTGATTTTTCTTACGTCCTGGGGATCAAGGTCTAGGGTGCAGGTCTGGGGGAAGGTGGGGTTACCTGGTACTAGTTGGTGACAAGGCGTCAGAGTAGTGGCCCTTGGTGGCATGAGTCCAGAGCGGCATCTGCCAAGGTGATCACTGACCCCTCTTGTCTTGGACACAGGTTACTGCCCCCCACCCCGCTGCAAGTCCCATTCCATTCCAGCCACCTTTAAGTCCTTCTAAAGACGTGATAACACATGGGTTCTGGGAATCCCACTCCTCAAAACTGCTTCATGTCTCCAAAGCTTCTACTCTGGGTTGGGGCTCAAGAAGATGGGTCCAATTCTCTCTTCACAAAACCACTTCATGCATCGAGGCTTCCAGCAAAGTTTCCATTGCAACCCGTCAGGGAGAGAAGAGCAGGACAGCCCATCCCCAAAGCCCACCAAATTTAAGAGCTCTTGGCATCCCTGGAGACTTCTACTGGGCCTTTGGCTGGTGGGTGGGTGGGGTAGGGAAGCCTTGCTCTTATCACTCAACAGTGTTCTCTTAGATTTGTGTCTGTTTACGTGACTGTGTTCACTCAGTTGCTCAGTTGTGTCTGACTCTGACCCCATGGACTGTGACCCACCAGGCTCCTCCATCCATGGAATTTTCCAGGGAAGAATACTGGAGCAGGTTGCCATTTCTTACTCCACATGAATTTGAGCAAATTCTGAGAGACAGTGGAGAACAGAAGGGCCTGGCATGCTGCAGTCCATGAGGTCACAAAGGGTCAGACATGACTTAGCAACTGAACGACATATGACTCATGGCCTTTCCCCTAAAGGCTTTTGACTTTTGTAAATCAAAAGCTGATAACAAACCTTTTTTTTTTCCTCCGCTTTTTGCTTTGTCATCTCTGCCATGAGACATGAACATGGGCCAATTAACAGCTGCCTCAACTGTCATTTTCTGTTTTGGTTTCATTGTTGGGATGAGTTTTAAGAAAGTAAAAAGCAGTACTGGGGATAGAAGGATATATGAGATGTATTTTATTATGTTTTTATAAATATTCTTCTGTCACACAAAGGATATGGGTTGCAAGGTTAAGGCCGAGACTCCCTTTCCACTTTAAAGTTCCTTTAGGATGCAAAGCTCAGGGGGCCTTGTTGGACCTTAGATGCCCAAAGACATCCACTGTTGCTTTATTTTCCAACAGAGCTATTTGAGAAGACAGATCTCTGCAATTCTGGGGGCCACCTCAAGACAGCTTTGGCTGGGGACTCTTCAGCCCTGAGGCAGAAGTTGTCACTGGAAGTTCCTCTTTCAGCCTCACCTTAGAAGTGAATGTTAGTGAAGAATCTTCAGGCCAATACCTGAACTTCTGAGGCCTGGCTTAAAGATTAATTGTGCCTCAGGCACTTGACTCATCTGGTCCATGTCAGAAAGAACTGAGTTTGAAAATCCCTGGTGGCTCAGAGGTTAAAGCGTCTGCCTGCAATGCGGGAGACCCAGGTTCAATCCCTGGGTTAGGAAGATCCCCTGGAGAAGGAAATGGCAACCCACTTCAGTATTCTTGCCTGGAGAATCCCATGGATGGAGGAGCCTGGTAGGGTACAGTCCACGGGGTTGCAAAGAGTCAGACACGACTGAGCAACTTCACTCACTCACTCATACAGAAACCAGTGCCAAGTGAATGGTGCTGAAGTTGGTGGTTATTTCTCCATAGTCCTGGGTCCCATTATTTTAG
Organism: Ovis aries; assembly: GCF_016772045.2. Classification (NCBI taxonomy): domain Eukaryota; kingdom Metazoa; phylum Chordata; class Mammalia; order Artiodactyla; family Bovidae; genus Ovis; species Ovis aries. The sequence continues at coordinate 47,963,343 of NC_056066.1, read as the reverse complement.
AACCTAGCTGGGGCCTAGATTAAAATAGTGCTCCTTGATATCACAGTTTACCCGTCTGCTGTCAAATACAGCTCTGCCTAATTTACCAAAACTAGACCTTTGGTTCAACTTTCTTCCTCAGCTTTTCCTAGTTGTCTGATATTTCCATGTAAAACTCAAAAGAGTTGACTGGTTTTAACCAGACTTTTAAGGGAGCATTTCTTCCATGACTACACAGCAACATCCCAGAGGAAAAAGCAAGTGTGACAAAAATCATAAACATTGCTATTCTAAAGAGCAACTTACAGATTTTTTACATTGGGTGCAAAGGTCACCTGACTTCCTATGATGAAATTTGAAATTAATGTGTGGCTTTCAACCTTGTTTGTTTTCTTATCTATGGTACATGGGGAAATCTGCATTTTTTTGTTATTTTATATGACTTTTTAAAAGTTTTCTACAGATTTGAATATGGTCTAATTGTGTCATCTCCAGTCTATTGACTCTAAAAAGGTGTATATTTTCTCCACTTTGAAAAAGAAGTGCAACTTTCAGGTTTAACATATGCTTTTGCTCACAGTTCCAAGATTTGAGCATATTCTCTGCAGTGAGATTGACTTAGAAACATTACTTAATCATTGGTTTCAACTTTTTTTTTTTTAAATCAACTGATCATCACCAGATTTTCTGACATATAGTGAGCTCTTTTTATCCAGGTCTACCTTTTGGAAAAAGCACCATAGATCAAAAATAGCCAGAGGCATCAGAATGCCTCTGATGTATGGTCAAATGTCAAGGGCACATGTTTCATTTAGATGGTCCATAAGAATTAGGGATGTGGAGTTTGTAGACATCCTTTCATGCAGTTCTTTTTTTTTTAACTGCAGTTGATTTACAATACAGTTACAATACAGTTGTATTAGTTTCAGGTACAGATTCTTTTCCATTATAGGTATTACAAGATATTGAGTATGGTTTCAGGTACTGTTGCAACCTTTGTGCAATTCTCACATCAACGCATAAGGGGCAGGAATGACTTGCCTTCTCATTTCACAAAGGAGAAACCCGGCTCAGTAACTTGCCCAAGGTAATACCAAGAGTAAGCAATGGAACAAGATTGAGAGGCAAGTCTTAACTACAGAGACCATTGACCTTAGCGCAGCAAACCCCACAAAAACCTGTGCAGCATTGAAATGCCTACCCCAGCCCCAGTACAGGCCTCTCCTGAGCTCAGTGTCCCCGTTTCACACACTGGTGGGGGAGGGCCAGGGAAACTAAAGGGTTGGTTGCCTCCGAGGAGCTGGGGAGGTGCAGGGGTATCAGAAAGGTCTGGGAGCCAGAGAAGTGAGTTGCCTCACAAGTATTTTGATTCTGGGAAAGTTTCTTTTTCAGTCCCAAGGTCAAAAAAGTAAGCAGATGAATCTTTCATTTGAAAACTCATCTTTGAGTTGCAGGCATTAGAAGCAAGACATCCTGAAATTGCTTAAAATTTTTAAACAGTTTTTTTTTATTCACTTGTAAGTAAAGACTCTTTTTTTCACTTCAGTATATTCAGCAAAGAGTGAAATAGAAAAGGAGGCTCCTTTCCACTCCTCCAACCTCCCTGAGAGATTCCAGGCTGACAGGAAGAAGAGAAGAAGCAGCAAAATCATGTGAAATAATGAAATATACATGAAATACATTCTTTCATTTTCCCACACAAACACATGATTTTTATAAAATCACAGGAGATGATCATGTGAGATAATGACATATACGACTTTCATTCTTTACCCACACAGCATGTGGTTTCCTACTTCCTCCTCATCCCTTGCTATCACCCCTGAATCTCTCTAGATGGTAAGGGTGGGAGAAAGCTGCCTCTTTTTCTTTTTCACCCCCTTTCCCCTCTTCAGGCCCCTTACCTCCAAGAGCCATTGGACCCTGAAAATCCTAGAAAAGCTGACAGTCCCCACATAGCCCTTCCTTGTATTCAAGTTTCCCTATCCCATTTCTCAAGAGCGCATTCCTCCCTGAAGCCAAGGGGAAATACTGAGCTCCAGCAAAGAGAACAAAACCTGCCTGTGGGTTCTCCCTCCTCACAAATGCCTGCACTGCCCTCAACTCTTGCTGGCCTTGGGGTGATGGATTCTCAGATTTCTTCAGAGCAGAAATCTTCTGAGTGAAAGGTCAGATTCCAATAAGCCACCCTGGAGCCCAGAGCTCCCAGAAGCCACTTCACATGACACTAGGCCAGAAGATTTAGAGAGAGCCTCCAGGAGCCTCCCTACGTTTGCCCAGACATGCATGTTGCGTGAAGACCCAGCTCCCTCAGAGCAGCCCTTCTGTGAACAGAATGTAAACAGAATGGGAATGTGAGGTTTCTCTTCAGATTTGCTCATGCTCCTCACTAACAACTGTCAAAAGAGATCTTCAACTAAATGAATTTCCTTCCTCTGACTCGCCACTGTGTGTGTGACCTTGCAGGCCTCAGTTTCTCCAGTCATTACAGAGAGAAAATCCTACAGTCCCTCCTGTACAGAGGACCTCAAATGACAGTGCTGTCCACGACCCAGCAGGGGGTTATTTCTCTTCTCCTCCCTTGAAAGTTGGGAGGCAAGCCTCTGGCTGCTCTCTGAGATCCCCAGAGGCAGGAATGTGCCAGGGGAGGAGGAGAGCCCTTTGTGAGGGGACCCAGGGCCTCAGGGGAGAGCAGGGTCCAAAGCCCCAAGCCTGCATCCTTGTTGGCCCCAAACAGGGCCCATAACAGCGAAGCAAGGTTGGCAAATGAGGTCCTGAAAGAGGGAAAGAATTGTATATCTTTGAGAAAAGAAGGGATGGGGAATGCAACAGAGCCTGGGGGCCCAGGCCCCACACATAGGGGTTGGTGGTGGAGTGGCTGGTTTGGGCCCAGCACCTGCCTTATAAAGGAAGCCCTGACTTGTGCCCACTGTGACTGTTGGGAGAGAACAAGGACGCTCTTTCAGGCAGCATAGTGGAGAGTGGGAAAGCCAGTGCTGAAATAGTGAGGTCTTCCAGGAACGGGTGAGGCTCAGGGATGGAGGTCTGATGGAGGGGCTTACAAAGGGGCTCAGATACCTGCTGCTGCTGCTGCTGCTGCTGCTGCTGCTGCTGCTGCTGCTGCTGCTGCTGCTGCTGCTGCTGCTGCTGCTGCTGAAGTCACTTCAGTCGTGTCCGACTCTGTGCGACCCCATAGACGGCAGCCCACCAGGCTCCCCCGTCCCTGGGATTCTCCAGGCAAGAACACTGGAGTGGGTTGCCATTTCCTTCTCCAATGCATGAAAGTGAAAAATGAAAGTGAAGTCGCTCAGTCGTGTCCAACTCTGTGTGATCCCATGGACTGTAGCCCACCAGGCTCCTCCATCCATGAGATTTTCCAGGCAAGAGTACTGGAGTGGGGTGCCATTGCCTTCTCCCAGATACCTGCAGTGTTCCCCAAAAATTAATATTAGCAGCCAGGTCAGTCCACATGACCCAGCAGAACCTGTGTTTTCTTTTCTAGGACTTAGCCCACACACTCAGCTTCAAAATGGAAAAGCACGCTCTTTGCTATTGAGGGTCGGATACTGAGCACGAAACCCACATACACTGCAGCTTGCGTGCATAAGTGCTAAGTCACTTCAGTTTTGTCCAACTGTGCAACCCCATGTACTGTAGCCTGCCGGACACCTCTGCCCATGGGGATTCTCCAGGCAAGAATACTGGTGAAAGTGTATTGTTGGATCCACAACACTGGTTAGAGACGCCAGATCCATAGGGCCGGGAACAGGGTGAAGCAAGCAAGTCACCCGGGGCACAGTTAAGGAGGTCCTCACCACCAGGGCCTCCCTTATCTCATCCTTATCCCAGCTCCAAGGCCCACCCTGACCTCTTGAATTTTAACAAGACCTTCAAGTGATATGTGTACACAGCAAAGTCTGAGAAGCTCTGGCCTAAGACACATGGCATGGATTTGGCGGAGAGGACATCAAACCCTGAGGCATCATAAACACAAATACCATAAAACCTACTTGCCAGTATATGGGTTGGCTAGTTTTCCCCCAAAACTTCATGTTTACCCAGAACCAGTGAATGTAACCTAATTGGAAATAAAGTCTTTGAAGATGTAATCAGGTTAGGATGAGGTGCACTAAATTAGGGTGGCCCCTAAATCCAGTATGACTGGGGGCTTTATAAGAAGAGAGAAGACAGGTAGAGACAGGGAGAAAGAAGGCCCTGTGGTGACTGAGACAAAGATTAGAGCGGTGTAGCTGCAAGCCAGGACTTCCCAGGTGGCACTAGTGGTAAAGAAGCCACTTGCCAATGTAGGAGACGTAAGAGACGCAGGTTTGATCCCTGGCTTGGGAATGACAACCCACTTCAATATTCTTCCCTGGAGACTCCCATGGACAGAGGAGCCTGGCAGTTGATAGGGTCGCATAGACTTGGACGTGACTGAAGCAACTTACCACGCACGCACACATGCAACTACAAGTCAAGGACTGCTGGCAACCACAAGGGCAAGAACACATTATTCCCAAGACCCTTCAGAGAGATCACAGTCCAGCTGACGTCTTAATTTTAGACATTTAGATTCCAGAACTGCAAAAGAACAAATTTCTATTTGAAGCCAGCAGGCCTATGGTAAAATTTTATGGCAGTTCTAGGAAAATAATGCAGCCAGAATTTTGACATCTTTAAAAATGGGGGTGCTGCTTTCCCCACTGAATCACTGGGTTACTGGAAAGAATATATGACAGAATGACTGCAAAGATGTTTCAAAAACTATAAAATGCAGAGATTTCCCTGGTAGTCCAGTGGCTAAGAGTCCATACTCCCAACTCAGAAGGCCGGAGTTCAATCCCTGGTCAGGGAACTAGATCCCACATGCGTCAACTAAAGATCCCACGTGCCACAACCAAGACCTGGTGCAGCCAAACAAATAAATGTTAATGAAAAAAACTATAAAATGCAATTCAAAGATGACACATTATTTTTTTTGTATTTTTAAATCTTTATTTTTGATCATGCTGTGTGGCATATGGGATCTTAGTTCCCCGACCGGGGATCAAACCCTCAGCCCCTGCATTCAGAACACAGAGACTTAACCACTGGACCACGAGGGAGGTGCCAACATTATTATTTTTAATGAGGACATACTTTCAGTTATAAAATATTTATGTACTTATTTTCAAAGAAGTTTGTGTAATAATTTGCCCCCTCCTCCCAGGGGTTGGTAGTGCATACCTCTTGCCCCATTGTGTGGATTTGGCCATATGACTTCCTTTGGGCAATCAGATGTTAGTTAGTGATTGATGTGAGCAGAGGCCCTCATGTCCTTGTACAGTTTGACTGCCCTTTTGCACTCCCGTCATCCACTGTGAGAACAGGTCCCCCAGATAATCACCTGGGCCACAGAATGGAACATAATGCTTCACTTTTAAGACATTTTTTTTCCCTTTTTTTCTCACCATCTTCACCTATTTCTTCCATTCTCCACTCCCCACTTCTGGAAACCACCAGTTTGTTCTGTTTCTAGGGGTTCAGTTTTTCTAGATTCCACATATAAATGTGATTATACAGTATTTATTAATATCTTTTTCTGACTTATTTCACTTGCCATAAAACCATCCAGGTCCATCCATGTTGTTACAAATAGCAGCATTTCCTTCTTTTATGGCTAATATTCCACTGTGTAGATATATCCATTCATCTGTCAATGGACACTTGAATTGTTTCCACGTCTTAGCTATTGCGAATGATGCTGCAGTGAACATGAAAGGTACAGTTACTGCTTCTAGAAAGTGGTTTTCATTTCCTTCAGATAAATACCCAGAAGTGGAATTGCTTGATCATCTGGTAATTCTATTTATACTATTTATCATTTTTTTTAGGAACCTCCATACTATTTTCCACAGTGGCAACACCAGTTTATATTCCTATTTTAAGATATTTTCCTGCTTGCTTTTCTGATCCCATTTAGAAAATTCTCTTACAGAGTCTGAATTTGATCATTTTTTCACCATAATCAAAAGCTAAAAGCATCAACCTGGTCAAAAAGGAAACTGGAAAAACAATGGTAGAGGAAGACCAAGCCTTGATCTAAGAGTATCTGTCTCCTCAGCTGAAAGGCAAGGGGTAAAGACTGGGTGGTTTCTTGTAGCCCCTTATATCCCAGGTTTTGGTAATTATTGTCCATTCCCCCCACCTCCTCAGTCATGTCCAGGTGCATCCCCGACTCCAGTGTAACACTCCAAGCCTTTCTACCATACGTTTGCCTTTCTCTCAAAACTATCATCATTCTGCCAACACAACCGAGTTATCTGTGTCAGGCCCTATTGTTATATAACTCAAATTTCAGGGTAGGATGACAAGCTGCTGTGGCAGTCAAATATGCCTGAGGGGCCAAAGGAATACTGAGAGGTTAAATGGCTCAGCCATCTTAGAGCCAGTAAAGTCAGCTTCTGCCTCCCCAAAGAGCAGTCTCTACAGTAACATTGCTAATGATCCAAGGCTAAAAGAATTAGGAAACCAACACGTATTAGCGGCTATCACTTGTGCTTCCCACAAGGTCATTCCCTTCATCCTCTGGGTGAGGTAGGTATTATCAACCCCATTATACAGATTTGGAAAAGTACAGGGAGTCCTGGTAAATTTTTAATAACTCCATGGGCAGGAGGGAGCCCCAGTTTGCCAGTTTCCCTGGTTTAAAGATGCCTACCACAGCCAACATGACCCAAGATGACATCAGAGTTGGGAAGAGATTCAAATACCTGGCTTTCTGAGAAGACTCCAGCACTCACCATAACTGTGTACAGAGAGGTCAAGCAACTAATCAAGGTCACCCAGCTAAAATGTGGAAAGCGAGGATGTGAACCCAGACCTCTGACTTTAGTACAGCTCTTGATATTCCCATGTGAATGGCAAGTCCTTGTGAGCAGAGAGCCCTAGACTGTCTTCATACGTAATAATACACCCCTGAGGTGATTTTTCCCAGAACATAATAGGTCAGACCTATAAAACTCCATGGACATTTTTTCCTCCCAATTACATCACATCAGATTTCCAACAACAAAATGATGAAAATTTCTTCTAAAAAAAATCTTAGACCTAACTGCTGACCTACTTGTTCAATATGACATTTGACTGCAAATGGGACAGAGGCGGAGTTTAGGAGGGGAAAGAATTCTGCCTTCTTCCCAATAGCTCGAACACCCAACGGTGACCAGAGACAACCCTACCCACTCCCACTCCACCCCACACAGGGTTGGCCCAGTTCCCGCCATTGCATGTAAATGATTGATGCCAATTCCACCAGAGAGAGGTGACCTTTCCTCAGGGACTGAGCGCCGTTTTCAGAGGCTGAGTGAAATGTTTTCATTCTAACCTTTGCCTCCCTTTATAGATGGTTCTTTGAAACCAGTAGACATCAGGAGAACAAATGGGTAGTCAAACACTCTGTAAGAAGCTGTTGAATAATCAATTGTTTATAACCCAGCAGAGTCCACTCTAGGACTTTGCAACTCCATGGACTGTAGTCCACCAGGCTCCTCTGTTCATGGGATTTCACAGGCAAAAATACTGGAGGGGGTTGTCATTTCCTTCTCCAGGGGATCTTCCTGATCCAAGGATCGAACCTGTGTCTCCTACATTGGCAGGCAGATTCTTTACCACTGAGTCATTGGAAAACAACACTCTAGGATAAGGGGGTGTAAATGCAAGTACATTCAGGGGCAGACAATGTGCATAGTCACAGCCAGTCATGTGAAACCACAGGGCTTCTCGAAGCTTGCCCTGTCTAGTATGCACATATCTTTAAAATATGTGAATATGTGTCTCATGTATCTGAGAATGTGATGCAGCCACTGGGCCGAGAGTTTTCAAGCCTTGCTGTGATTCAGTCAATCATAATTCAACCAATGTAGTTAAATCACACACACACAGTTTTTACATATTTCAGTTAGAATCATAAAGCTATAAGTGACAGAAAACCCAAAATAATAGTGACTCATAAACAAGCAAGGTTTTTCTCTTCCACCTAAAACTCTCAAGGCAAGCCTAGACCAAAAAGGCATTATGTTTGTACCATGTCAGAGACCCACATCCTTTTAACCTTTTCCTCTGCCATCTCATGGTGTGACTTTGCTGTCATCTCTTTGGTAGCTGCTTTAGCTTCAGGCATTATGTCGCACAGCTTCAATTAGCTACAAGGGAGATTGAAATATTTGGTCTTTATTCAAAGTAACCATGAACTCAATTCAAAATCAGCATTCTGGGACTTCCCTAATGGTCCAGTGGCTAAGAGTTTGCATTTTCAATACAGGGAGCCAGGGAATGATCCCTGGTCAGGAAACTAGATCCCACCTGCCACAACAGAGAGTTCACATGTGCAACTAAAAAGGCCTCGCGCATCATAACTAAGACCCAGTGCAACCAAATAAAGAAATAAATGTTTTTAAAAATAGGTTTTTAAAACTAACTTTGCTAGTTGAGGGGGTGGAAACCCAGTTGATTAATAAATATAAAGAATACTGGATGGAGAGAAGGCATAGATAATAATCAGTGGACACAGACGAGTTTTGTTTGGGTGAGCCTAATATCTCAATCACTCCTGGTACAGTGTAATTCTATGAAGTATGTGTGGATCTTTGCAATGGTGGTGCATCATCAAAACTCCCCTTTGGAAATTCTTAGCAAAGCCTCATTCACCTTATTTGGGATATCCTGACTGGATGAATCTTCATTGTTTTCATGGACATTCAGCTTTTGGAAATATCTAAAACTAAACAAGGTGAGTTATGAGATTTTGATAAAATATTTTTGTGAATGCTCTAGTAAATAAAAGAAATTCTGTTGATTATTTTCTGTGCATATCATAGTCCTTCTAAAAGCAATTCCACAACAAGAAACACAAATGTTTTCAACTATGAAAGCATCCTTTACAAAAGGACACCACCTACCAAGTCACTTCACTCAAGACAAACTCTTGCCAGATTTTCTTTTTTAATTACACTCAGGAGTTGGTGATCCAAACATCCTCTTAAATAAAACAGGCAGGTATTTTTCATTTTCTCCATACTCCTAAAAAAAGAAATGATGTCAGAGTTCTAATCTTGGGTTCTTCCTCAGACTTAATTTATGAAATTAATCCTAATTCCCCCAAGCAATAAAACAGAAACAGCAAATGCCTCCCATCGAAAGGAAGGTGGTGAACAAGAATTGGTCATCAACTTCCTAGAATTTAGTGTATCTCTCCTAGTTTACATAAATACTTGACATAATTAATGCTCACCAGTAAAATGGTTTTGTTATTAATATATTATTCAGGATTGATCATCAGATACTTAGGGCTTCCCAGGTAGTGCAGTGGTAAAGAATCTGCCTGCCAAACGCAGGAGACACAGGTTCAATCCCTGGGTCAGGAAGAGCCCCTGGAGTAGGAAATGGCATAGTATTCTTGTCTGGAAGATTCTATGGACAGAAGAGGCTGGCGGGCCACAGTCCATGGGGTCACAAAGAGTATTATCTATATTCTTTTTGGCAATAATAGAAAGGCAGCTCTGTTAAAATCAGCTTTTCAAACAAGTACCTAGTGTTCCCACTTTCTGAAATCACTGTGCTGTACAGCTTGCTGTACAGCTTTTTCTCAATCCTCCTTAGCACCTACCCTTAGCTCATGATTTGTAATGTAATGACCTGTACATTACTGGGCACAGTGAAGTCATCAGAGGGGAGCAGTCTCATGTTTTGACTCCAAATCCTTCCTCACACGTTCTTCTTCCCTCCTGTCCTGGTGAGAACAGTGCTCAGTCTTGAGCCTTTGAGTATTGTCCCCTTGTGACCTGCGAAGGACTTGATTCCTACAGTTTGCTCTTCTCTCTTTCACATCATTCACCTCTCCCTATCTCACGGTGCACTCTCACCCAGCCTGCAAACATGTTCTGATCTGTGGGGATTTAAAACACAGCTGCAAATTCTATGACTGTCCTTCCACCAAAGGGCAGGAACTATGTCCCAACCTTTAATCTGGTTGGGCTTCCGGCTAGATTGATCAATAGAGTACAGCCAAAGTGATAGTCTTTGACTCCTAAACATTAGTCATAAAAGTCCAGGTAGCTTCTATCTTGTCATGGGGCACTCCCTCTTGAGCTCTGAGGCCATCATACTAGAGAGGCCACAAGCAGGCACTCTAGCTGACAGGCAAGTGGAGCTCATACCCACCAGATGCCAGACCTGTGAGTGAAGCCATCTTGAACCCTCAAAACCAACCTCTTCAACAGCCGAATACTACTGATGACTCCAGTTAATACAAACTGGAGCAAAAGAATCATCCAGCCAACCTCTGACCAAATTTCTGGCCCACAGTAATCATGGAATAGAATATAAGGATTATTGCTTAAAGCCACTATTTATAGGGTACTTGCTAGGCAGCCATTGAAAACTACAATATTTCCAACTTTAAAAATTTTGAATTCCACCTTACCCCATTTTTCTGCTCCTTCTCACAGCAAAATTTCTTCCAAGTGTTAAGAAAGCTAAAACTCTCTTTCTTGCACCTTAACTGTTTCCTCTCTGGCTTCTGTTCCCTTGCTCACCACCTCAAACTCTGCTCTCGCCCAGGTCTTGTCCTCCCCTTTATTCGGTCTCTCCAAGCCTGACTGGTCATGCCCTCCTTACCAAAACTCTGATAATACCAAACTTTCCTGAGTTTTCTTCCCCTCCCTTGCTGATCCTTCTCAGCCAGCTAGGTTGCCTCCACCTTCACGTGCTGGTAACTGCGTCCCCTCCTTTTCTCTCTGCACACATTCCCTGGGACGCCTCAACCAGGCTGCTGGCTTTAAGCACTATCTCTATGTGGTGACATTTCCAGAGTGTAGCTCTCCCGCTTTGCCCTCCCCTCAGAATTCCATAGTCGGATATCTGCTTATCTCCTCAACAGCTCTGAAAATCCAGCAGATATCTCAAACAGTATGGCCCAAACAGAGCCTGTGATTTTCCTACCCTGAATCTGTTGATCTTCTCTGAGTCTTCTCTTTCCCAGTAAATGGCATCTCAATCCATTCAGTCCTCAAGCCAAAAGCCTGCATGCATGCTAAGTCGCTTCAGTCATGTCCGACTCTGTGTGACCCTATGGACTGCAGCCCTCCAGGCTCCTCTGTCCAGGGGATTCTCTAGGCAAAAATACTGGAGTGGGCTTCCACGCCCTCCTCCAGGGGATCTTCCCGACCCGGGGATAGAACCCACATCTCTTACATCTCCTAGATTTCCAGGCAGGTCCTTTACCACTAGCACCACCTGCAGATCATCCTTAATACCTTCTTTTCTCTCCCTCATTTGTCAGTTTCCTTCAGCTACTATAACAGATTGCCACAACCTCAGTGATTTAGGAGAAGGCAATAGCAACCCGCTCCAGTACTCTTGCCTGGAGAATACCATGGACGGAGGAGCCTGGAAGGCTGTAGTCCATGGAGTCGCTGAGGGTTGGACACGACTGAAGTGACTTAGCAGCAGTGATTTAACACAACACATGTAATATTCAGCTATAAAAAGGAATGAAATTTTTTAAAAAGGAATGAAATTTTGATATATGTTACAACATGATGGACCTTGAAGACGCTATGCTTTAGTGAGATAAGCCAGAATAGAAGGACAAATATTGTATGACTCCACTTACAGGAAGTATCTAGAATAGACAAATACAGAGACAAAAAGTAGAACAGAGGTCACCAGGAGTTGGGGAGAGGGGGAATGAGGAGTTATTATTTAATGGGTTCAGAGTTTTTTACTGAGATGATGAAGTTTTTTAAGCCAAAGATAGTGGTGATGGTTATACAACACTGTTAATGTATTTAATGCTACTGGTTTGTAAACTTAATGAATAGTTAAATTGATACATTTTAAATTATGTAAATTTTACCACCATAAAAAAATAACATATACATGTGTTCCCTCAGAATTCTTGAGGTGAGAATTCTGAAGTCAGAGTCACTGAGCCAAAATCAAAGTGTCAGCTGGACCGTGCTCCTCCAGAGCAATTAGGAGAGGATCCACTCCCTTGCCTTTTCCAGCCTCTAAAGCTGCGTTCCTCAAGCCAGCAGTGGAGCATCCTTCTTCAGTCTCCACTTTGCATTCTTCTTTGCGGCAAAATCTCTCTCTGCCTCCTTCTGAATAGATAAATAAAAATACTTGTGATTACATTCAGGGCCCATCCACATAATCCAGGATAATCTCATCTTCAAGATCCATTACCTTAACCACACTTGCAAAGTTCCTTTTGCTATATAAAGTAACATCTATAGGTTCCAGGGATTAAGACATGGATATTTTTGAGGGCAATTATTCAGCCTACCATTCCTCACTTTCAATCCACTAACAAATTCTGTGGCTTCTACCTCATACATATCAAAGATGTATCCTTGGCTCCACTTTTATTATCAACACTCTCAAGCCAATATCATCACCCTACTAATGTAACTCCTTAGCTTTGTTGCAGGAAGGGGGACCCCTTCTAGGGCTCAAGATTGGACTTTTATCCAAGGAGACATACATGCTGACAAAGCTAGAGACTTTATTGGAAAGGGGAGCCCAGGCGGAAAGCAGCAGAGTAATGGAACCCAAGAGAACTGCTCTGCCACCTGGCTCAGTCTCAGATTTTATGGTGATGGGGTTAGTTTCCAGGCTGTCTCTGACTAATCATCTTGCTTGGCCCATAGTCTGACTCAGGGTCATTCCTAGTAGCGTGCACATCTCTCAGCCAAGATGGATTCTGGCAATAAGGATTCTGGGAGATTGGTCATCTTCTCCCTCCTTTTGGCCCCTCCTGAATTCTACTGGTTAGTCTTCCAGTGGCAGCATCAAGTTCCTTATTGGGACCTCCTGTTCTGAGACAATTCAAGCAAGCAGTTATCATTGTAACCCTAACCCTGGCCACAGACAGCATTTTGGGCAACAGTTCCCTAGCAACTTTGCTCTTGCCTACAACAAAGCAAAGACAGTGACCTTTCAACACACCAAGCATGCCATGTGCAATTTATTTGCAACATACTGTCCCTGCCTTCCTCTCCCCTCCCCTACATTCCTACAGACACAAAGATCTACTTTCTGCAACTCAGACCCAACAGGTCCTTTCCTGGAGGCTTTTCCCTGGAACATTATTCCTGTGGCTCTTGGCATGACAGCTCCCTCTCATCCTTGGGTCTCAGTTCAAATGAAGCAATCCCTCTTGATGTCCATCTCCACTCTCCTTCCTGATTCCTTTACATTGTAAAGGAATGTAACAGTCACTAGCCTGTTTATTTCCTTTACAGCTCTTACTGCAATCTGTAATTACCTTATCCATGAATTTGCTTGTCTTCTATACTCCCCAATAGGATGAAAGTTTCCAAAATAAGAGACTATATCTGTTCCAGCATTTTGAATAGTAGTTAGTGTAGAGCAGAAGGTCAGTGTGTTGAACGAATTAATGTACAAATGAAATTGACATCGTAACCAAGGTCTGTATCAACCAAAATAGATAAAAATATGCTGCAGTAGTAACAAGCAACCTAAAACTACAAAGTTTATTTCTCACACTATATATGTTCAACCTCAAGAGAACTCTGGTCTTCCTAGGGGCCAGGCTAATGGAGCAGCCACCTCCCAAACAGTGTCAGCTGCAAGAGTGGAAGAGAGAACTCCTTGAAAGTTCTCACTATAGCAGTTAACGACAGAGGATGAGATGGTTGGATGGCATCACTGACTCAATGGACATGGGTTTGGGTGGACTCCAGGAGCTGGTGATGGACAGGGAGGCCTGGCATGCTGCAGTTCACAGGGTCGCAAAGAGTCGGCCATGACTGAGAGACTGAACTGAACTGATAGCAGTTAAATGCATTGCCTAGAAGTGACGCACATTGCTTCCTGTTACAACCCACTGACTGGAATAAAACATGGAAACATGGTCCCACTCAACCACAATGGGCCAGGAGTAAAATCTTACCAAGTGGCCAGAGGGAGAGAACCTGAAATATGTGGCTAATAGCATTAATGGCTACAAGCCTTGTCAAAACTCCATTTCTTTGTACATACTGAGCCCTCTGCCTGGGATGTTCTTCAGAGTTAACTGCTATAGGCCATCATATGACTATACCATGATTTATGTATCTATTCTCCATTTGTGTGTGTATCACAACAAACTGTGGAAAATTCTTCAAGAGATGGAAATACCAGACCACTTTTCCTGCCTCCTGAGAAATCTGTATGCAGGTCAAGAAGCAACAATTAGAACTGGACATTGGAACAGCAGACTGGTTCCAAATCAGGAAAGTACATCAAGGCTACATATTGTCACCCTGCTTATTTAACTGATACCCAGAGTACAATCATGCAAAATGTCGGGCTGGATGAAGCACAAGCTGGAATCAACATTGCCAGGAGAAATATCAATAACCTCAGATGTGCAGATGACACCATCCTTATGGCAGAAAGCAAAGAAGAGCCTCTTGATGAAAGTGAAAGAGAGTGAAAAAATTGGCTTAAAACTCAACATTCAGAAAACTAAGACCATGGGATCCGGTCCCATCACTTTATGGCAAATAGAAGGGGAAACAATGGAAACAGTTGCAGACTTTATTTTGGGGGGTTCCAAAATCATTGCAGATGGTGACTGCAGCCATGAAATTAAAAGAAGCTTGCTCCTTGGAAGAAAAGCTATGACCAACCTAGACAGCATATTTAAAACTATGATTTTCCGAGTTGGACTATAAAGAAAGCTGAGCACTGAAGAATTGATGCTTTTGAACTGTGGTGTTGGAGAAGACTCTTGAGAGTCCCTTGGACTGCAAGGAGATCCAACCAGTCTGTCCTAGAGGAAATCAGTCCTGAATATTCACTGGAAAGACTGATGCTGAGGCTGAAACTCCAATACTTTGGCCACCTGATGTGAAGGACTGACTCATTGGAAAAGACTCTGTTGCTGGGAAAGTTTGAAGGTGGAAGGAGGAGGGGACGACAGAGGATGAGATGGTTGGATGGCATCACCAATTCAGTGGACATGAGTTTGAGCAAGCTCCAGGAGTTGGTGATGGACAGGGAAGCCTGGTGTGCTGGCAGTCCATGGGGTCACAAAGAGCTGGACATGACTGAGCGACTGAACTGAACTGAACTTTCTTATTTGTGTCATTTGGGCTATTTTCAGTTCAGGGCTTTTGAATAAAGCTGTTATATACATTCTTTTGGTGGATATATACACTCATTTCTCTTTCATATTAACCCAAGATTGCAACTGCTGAGTCACCAGGTAGATGTACACTTGACATTCACAGATGGATAGTGCCAGTTTTCCAAAATAGCTGTACCACCTTACACTCTCATCTGCAGAGTTCTAGCTGCTCCACATCTTCCCCACAACTTGGTACCATCAATCTATTTCATTTTGGCCATCCTGGTGGGTGCCTACTAGTATCTCATTGTAGCTTAAATTTGTGTTTCCATGGTGACTAATGATGTTGAGCATACACTCATATACTTACTGGATGGCATGCATTACTTCATTCCACAAAATGGTACTGAACATCCACACTGCATGTGTATATGGCTATAGCAATGGGAATAAATAACATTCAGGCTCCATGAAATCGTATATCATTGCCTTGTTTGTGCAACTTGAACATTGTTGCTTCTGAAAGAATTTTATTCAACATATTAAAAATCTAAATAAATATACAGGCAAACCCTGACAGTCCTTCTATGGAAAATCCTAAATTAGGAAATATGACTGATCAGAAACAGAAGGAGATGCAGTTAATAAACCCTTATTCATTCAGCAAATATTTCTTAAGCATATATGTGCGCAGGTACTGCCAGACCCTGAAAACAGCAAGGAACAGGCTGGACACCTCCAGAGCTAACAGAGCTTGCAGCTCAGCCCTTTGTGACAGGATGGTGCACTCACACTATGCAGGACTGTGTTCTGTCCTCTGCCCTTTCTAGTCTGGGGACTGCGTGAAGACAGAGTCCCATGTCCTGTTCATCTCTGAGTCACCATTTTACATCCTGAGCACCTCAGGCAAATGCTGCCATGTTCTGAGGACTGTTTTTGTTGTTGTTCAATCACTAAGTTGTGTCTGACTCTTTGCGACCCCGTGGACTGCAGCACACCAGGCTTCCCTGTCCTTCACCATCTCAAACATGTGTTGAATTGCAAAGCCTGAACCAATTGATTCACTTAAAAATATGAGACAGGGTCTTCCCTGGTGACCATGGTAAAAGAATCCTCCTGCCAATGCAAGGGACATGGGTTTGATCCCTGATCCCAGGAGATCCCACATGCCACAGAGCAACTAATCCTGTGTACCACAACTATTGAGCACGTGCTCTAGAGCCTGGGAGCCACAGCTGAGCCCATATGCCCTAGAACTTGTGCTCTGCAACAAGAGAAACCACTGCAATAAGATGCGGGTGCACTGTAATGAAGAGTAGCCCCTGCAACTAGAGAAAACCTGTGCAGCAACAAAGACCCAGCACAACCAAAAGTAAATAAACAAATAAAATTCAGCATTGGGAGTAGAAAGAAAATATACGAGACAAGTAGAAGCTTCAGGATGCAGACATTGTACCCAATCAAAGATTAGCTCTGTTATGATGCAAACCCAGTATCCTGTCCCACTTTAAAGAACTTTGTATTTGTGTACTGCCTCTGAAAGTGAAAAAAGTGAAAGTGTTAGTCACTCAGTCGTGTCCAACTCTTTGCAATCTCATGGACTGTAGCTTGTCAGGCTCTTCTATCCATGGAATTCTCCAGGCAAGAACACTGGAGTGGGTAACCATTCCCTTCTCCAGGGGATCTTCCTGACCCAGAGATCGAACCCAGGTCTCCTGTATTGCAGGCAGATTCTTTACCATCTGAATTACCAGGGAACCTCATGCCTCTGAGATGTGGTAAATTCCAGAATGTGTTTTATAAAAGCAGCCTAGGGATTTCCCTGGTGGGTCTAGTGGTTAAGAATTCACCTTGACATCCCATGTGCTGCAACAAAGACCCTAGTGCAGACAAATTAATTAATTTAAAAAACAAACAGCCTACTTACTACCTTATCCCACTTCCTACAGCCACATACAAAATAAAGTGCCAGATTAGAGTCTCACTTTTCAATTTTTTCTCTTCCACTAAAAATTTTAACAGGATCTCAAATGGTAATTTTTTTT
Source organism: Ovis aries (assembly GCF_016772045.2). Taxonomy (NCBI): domain Eukaryota; kingdom Metazoa; phylum Chordata; class Mammalia; order Artiodactyla; family Bovidae; genus Ovis; species Ovis aries. Next base: position 47,946,201 of record NC_056066.1, on the reverse strand, counting down.
TTCATTCTAAGCATCCTATAAATCCTCACGTTAAAACTTCACTGTCACTGAGTGATGTGTCAATAGAAAAATAAACATGAGTCCCAACCTGTTACTATTTCATTCTGTCAAGCTCAGATCAGCCGCATGAGTGGAGCCCCGACCTCTGCTCTGCATACCATTCCGTGAGAGCTGCTGCCTGGAGACTTGACAACCTGGTACCATCTCCTCCCACTATCACCCTCCCATTCCTCCAGCTTATCTCTGGTGTCAGAGAAGAATGAGCCTCAAACTTGTACATTCCAACTCCAGCCCTTGGGGGAAGAACCCTTGGCACAGCCATTTGGCATCTGGAGGCAGGATGGGGAAGCTGGCTGCCCAGTCACCCATCACATAAGCCAGGCCCCTCACTGCACCCAGGCTGGCAGAACCATGCACAGAGCTAGACAGGGTCCCTTTGGAAAGCACCAAATCTGAGTCTCTGGGGCAGCCCCATATAGTCTCGGGGTATTTATCTCTGGCGTACTGGGAATGGTATCAGGACCACAGCGGTCAGCACCCCTAGAAACTCTGCCAGTCTCCTGACTCTCGTCAGGTGTGTTCCATGAGTCACGCCTATGGAGAAAGGCCCACCGTGCTAATGCCAGGGCAGATGAGACCTGGCTGGCTATGCAAACAAGCCCAGAGCCCAAAACAGAACAGTGAGAATTGGGTCAACCCTTCCTTCTCACTGGACTATTGGGACTCAACTATGTAACCCCAGACAAGCCAGTGTTCCTCAAAGGGGTCAGTTCTCTCCCTCTAAAACAGACAGGGAGGGGGTGGAACCAGGCAAGTCACATCTAAGGCCAAGGATCCATGACTCTGATTTCAAGCTAAATCCAGAAAAAAACATGTAGCCAGGTGTGTAATTACTGATTTACTGTTTTTCTTCTGAAGGCTCTGGGTTTACTAACATCTAACCTTGTGATTTTCTTCCAAGAGAACTTTCCCCCCAGTACCCCTAGCTGTACTCGGGAAAAGGATTGGAAACTTCTCTGGGACTCAGTTCTCTCCTTCTATTCCTACCTCCACCACCTCCACCTATACCCACCATGCCCACTCAACCTTCACCTGAGCTCTTCTCAAGGCTGGGATGCTGGCAGACCAGGGATGTAAGTCTCAGGCACTTGCATTTTATAAAATATTCTTTATTTGGCTGTGCTGGGTCTTAGTTGCAGCATGTGGGATCTTTTATTTGTAGCATGTGAACTCTTAATTTCAGCATTTTAGATACAGTCCCATGACCAGGGATTGAACCCTGGGCCCCTGCATTGTGAGTGCAGTCTTAGCCACTAGACCACTAGGGAAGTCCCAAGCACTTTCATGTAACATTCGCTGTTTTGAGTCCTGCCCCATCCACTCCTGGGCCCCTTGGGGGGAATTCTAACTCATTTCTCATCCTGTGTGCCAGCCTATATCCTGGGCACCTGGGCTCAAAAGAAGAATGATGTGTCCCATACTCAGGGAGTTGACTCTTAAATTAGGGAGGCACCACATCAGTCCACAGGACAGCAGTTAACCCCAGGTCCACCTGGGAGAGAACACCAAGTGAAAGCCTGCCTGGGCAAAACCTTGAAGGTGCTAGGCAGATGCTGTCAGTGCCTACCCATCCCCATAGCCCTCCTTAGAGTTCGCAGGGCAAAGCAGATGTGCTGGGCAGTTAGAGCCATAGGAAGAACCCTTGAGCCAACAAGCAGCAGAGGCTGAGGGGGTAAACACCCCACCTCCTCGCCACGGGATGAAATAATCCCAAGGCAGCTGGACACAGGCTCCCAGGAGGGCTGAGTGACCTGCTTGTAGTTAACACAGCTGCAGTACCTGCCCTTCTGGGTCTCACTTCCTTACTCCCTCTCCATGCCTCTCAGGATGGTCTCTGGGGTAAATTACCTGCATGCAAGTCCTTACCTAAAGGCCAACTTCTGAGGGAAGCCACGGGAGGTCTGGAAGAGTGAGCTGGATTGGAGAGTAAGGTGGTCCTGAGGAGGGCACCCAGACAGAAAGCCCACTTTGGAAGACCCCCTGGGGGTGGCATGCAGCCTGGCACACTTGTTGGCTCCAGGACTTTGTCATTGGACCTTAGCATCCTTGTCCAAAGAGGGCAAACACTTGAGTCATCTTTTCCAGAGGTGGTGCTGGGGGAGGAGAAGGGGCAGGAAAAGATGACCAGGGGCTTCCTGAGAGGTGCCCAGTGACCCTGCCCACCCATCTGCCTCAGTCCTGGGGCCACAAGAGCCCAGAAAGTCATTCTTTGGAGAATGAGCTGCTCAACTATGAAAGGAAATACCCCATCTGTCCTGGCTTTTAGAGTGATTTGGGTCCAAGTATTTGGAAGTTTCTCTTGTGCTTACAAAGGATATTACAGTGTGAAATCCTGAAGCCTGTGGAAGGCAATATAAAGCAGTGGGTAAGCCAGGCAGAAACTAGTAGTGTGCTCCAAAGCCTAGAAAGCCTCTGAGAGCCTCAGTTTCCTTACCTGTAGCATGGGAAAAATCTTACCCAGTGAGGATTTGAGTGTGGATTCAAAAAGAATCCACATGCATCCCAATGCATATGGCATTGGGCTCTGAGTATAGTAAGTGCTCAGTTTTAAAAGGTGGAGGGAGGGGGCCAGGATGCTGGTAACAAGCGGAGTGCACCCACTGAGGCAAGGCTAACATACCACCTGGGTGAGACCCCTGAACAAATGCTGCCATTAAGGATCTGCCTCCAGACTCCCTGGCTTAAAGGCCCAACTGGGTAGCCCACCAAGAGTATCTCTGCTTGAGTTGCTGCTGCTGCTGCTAAGTCACTTCAGTTGTGTCCAACTCTTAGTGATCCCATGGACTACAGCCTACCAGGCTCCTCCATCCATGGGATTTTCCAGGCAAGAGTACTGGAATGGGTTGCCATTGCCTTCTCTGGTCTGCTTGGGTTGGGTATGACCAAAGCAACAGAGCAGAGGGCCGAGCTCAGATATTGGGTCCACCTCACCTGGCCAGGCCCTTGCTGCCACTGGTGGGCTACCCAGCAAAAGCAGGAATGAGAAGGTGGCTCAGAGGGCTTGGGGCTCCGGCAAGTGTCAGACAATGACCTCAGGGGGCTCCTCGAATAGGGCCTGTCCAGGCCTCTTGCCCCACTGGTGTCCAGAGGAGCAGGCCAACATCACTCCCTGGTGTCCTCTTTACAGGTCTCCAAGGACAGCCACTTCCTCCTCAGGGTCTCCATTCAAATGGGCATGTTTCAGTGGATTCAGCTCCCCCTCATCTGGGCACCCCAGCCTGAACACCCCAAACCTCTGCTGCCCTCAGGTTGCTGGTCACCTTGAGAGCAGACCCAGCTGGTTATTCTCTGGAAGAAGCTGAGTTGTGGTTGACCTGCTGGGTGCTCTCTGGCATGAGAACCAAGCAAAGGTAGAGGTAAGGGCCTCACCTCAGGCTGCCCACTGACCCCCACACCGGTCCTTTCACTCTTCCCATCTTTCCCTGATCCCTCCTCCCTCTTGACCTCATGTCATTTATGACACAGCATTTCTACCTCTGGGGCCTGAGCCTCAGGCTCCTTGGGTAGTGAATGCAATGCCCTAAACAGTGCTGCACAGAACAGGCATCTCCCTGCCCTCTCGTGTCGCTGATGGAGGTATACTTCTGAGCAGCAAGGCTCCAGGCTAGCACTTAGCTGAAAGGATATTTTTGAGGCTTTAGGTAAAGAAGGCCTCAAAAGAGATGCCCAGGAATTTGCAATTATCCAGTTAAACATGCCAATCCCCAGAGGTCCTGGAGTTCCTCAGGGCTGTTCAGATAAGGACTGACAGGAGGAGGGATGAAATTCTGGTCTCAGAAGTCTGTGTACACAGCGCTGGGAATGATTAACCCCTGGCCGGGGGTAGGGGGTGGGGTGTGCAGATCAAAGACCCTAGATGAACAAACAGTCTTGGAATTCTGGAGAAGAAAGGCACTGACGGCTCTAAACAAATATGCTCAAAGGAACGCACACTTAACATCCCCACAGCTTCGGGAAGACCTGGGCTTGTGGTAACCAGGACTGATCACCCCAGCCATGGGGTGGGAATGATCCTTCTGCACTTCTGCCTTCTTTATTGATTCCCACCCCTTATGAGAGACAAACATTCGTACTTTCACCAAAGTGGGTCCCGGAGAACCCAAGCCATGGGGCTTCCCTGGTGGCTCAGTGGTAAAGAATCTGCCTGCCAATGCAGGAGACACGGGTTTGATCTCTGAGCCAGGAAGATCCCACATGCTGAGGAGCAACTAAGCCCCTGAGCCACAACTATTGAGCCTGTGGTGTAGAGCTCGGGAGTCACAACTACGGAAGCCTGCGTGCCCCAGAGCCTGTGCTCAGTAACAAGAGAAGCCACCGCAGTGAGAAGCCCACGTACCTCAACTAACAGTAGCCCCCACTTACCACAACTAGAGAAAAGCCCAACAACAAAGCCCCAGCACATCCAAAAATAAATAAGTAAATTATTATTTTTTAAAAGGAAACAAAACCAGTCCTTCTCGATTTGCCCCATGCCTGCCCCTGCTCTCACACTCCTCTGAGGATGCCCCTCCTGCCGCTTTTTCTTTCCTGTGGACTGGGGTGCCTTCCTCTTCTGGGAAGGGGGCTTCCTCGTCATACCAGCTCACCATGCAGCCTCCAGGAAATAGGAACCACCTGGCAGGAGGATTACATTCCTGGGAGGTGACGGGGCTGCCTCTGCCCCTCTGCAGCTGTCAGCCCTCAGCACTCACATTGGCCCAGAAGAGCTGACTCCCTCCATCTCAGGCCCCAGAAAGGTGGTTGGCTTGGTGGTTAACTGGCTGGCATGGGGCCAGGTGAAGATGGGGGAGGGCTGAAAGGAGGTGCCATGCCTGGAAAGGGGCAGGGGCCGGCCTAGGTCCAGAGCAGGCAGAGGAGACAGGCAGTGAGGGTGCTGGCTGAAGACCACAGTGTCTCAGTAGGGAAGAGGGGGTGTGGGAGCTGGGGTATCCAAGGCTCCCTGGTGGGTGGGGCCAGGGCCAGGGGCATCTGGGAAACAGACCTCCTGAAATTCAAAGTTGAGCTTCTAGCCACTGGCTCCTGGAATCTACAAGACAAAACTGAAGACTGCATACAGGGGCACCCAGGGCTGCCACACTCCGAAAGGACAGCTTCTGAGTGAGTATGACATACTGCTGGACACGTGGACTCCTAGACTCAGTTTCCAGGATTTTTCTCATTACCTTGACCCGCAACTAGCAAGAGGAGGCCCTTTCCCTGGATCCAGGGTGGTTGCTCAGGGACTTAGCAGTCAACAGAGACAGCAGAGCAGAAACACACACCTGCAGAAATGAGGGGATGTCAAGCAGTGACCTCAAGGCCAGGACCTAGTTGGAAATAGCTTTGCCACTCCCGCACCAGCCCACTGCTGCCTTATCTACCCCAATTTGATCTCCCAGCTGCCTGTGTAATCCTGGGTACTCCAGAAACTCCACACTGAGCAGCTCTCGGCCATCTCTTGCCGGCAGGGCTGACTTCAGGAGTTTTTGTTGAGACCAACCTGGGATGAGAGAATGCTTTTCTCCAGGTTCCCAAGCCCTACAACTGTCTAGAGGCTCCTTTCTTCCCTGAAGGCAACCCTGAGCCTTCCCAAGAAAGAGATCCCAGAACCTGAAGTGTAACCCTCAAAAAAGATCAGAGGCATACCAGACTCACCTGTGGCTGGGCAGTTCTAAGGATAAAAAGTGGGACAACCAATGTCGTTGAAACTAACAAAATCTCCCTCAAGTCCCATGTTTTTACCCCAGTGGAGCTTCCTCCCTATGGAAGCCTCCCATTCAAGTGTTATTAATATATATTTATGCAGCAACGTCTGCGCTCTTGGGGAAGAGTTTACAAAAAGACCACGTTCCCTTCTCTCCAGAAGCTCATGGGATGAAGACAAGCAAAGGGAGCTTTCTGGGTTCAGAGCCAAATGAGGGAGGCCTTCAGCAAAAGACTCCCTATGGGTGGTAACCCTTGAGTTAATTAGAGGGAAGGGGAAAGATTGGGGAAGGAAGGGCAGAAGGTGCCCCGGCGTACATGCAGGAAATGATGGGGAAGCAGGCAGGGGCCAAGTCACTACACATCCCCGACGCAGGGATCAACCCCCGCCCTTCAGGGAACATCCAGGGCTAGGTTCTCCTGGGAAAGGGGCAGCGAGGTGGGGACATTTGCCCCTTCTTTCGGGGTTTCCGCTGCATTTAATGAGCTGTCCCGCTGTTCTCTCCAGACACCCGCCATGTGGTGGGCCCTACTGCTGCTGCTGCCTTTCACGATAGCGCCGCGACCCAGCCGGGCGCGGCCGCTCCAGAACACCCTTGTTTTCCGGCTCACTCAACAGGGCCCCTGGGGGAGCGGGGCCGGTAACTCCACGGTCTCGCCCTGCGAATGGCTCCCAGTCGCGGGGGTCACGACCCTGACTTTCGTGAACCGTGGCCTAGAGCGCCTGCCCGGCTGCCTGCCCCGCGCGCTGCGCAGCCTCGACGGCAGCCACAACCTGCTGCGCGCCTTGAGCGCTCCGGAGTTGGGCCACCTGCCACAGTTACAGGTGCTGACACTGCGCCACAACCGCATCGCTGCGCTGCGCTGGGGCCCCGGAGCGCCCGCGGGGCTGCACTCCCTCGACCTCAGCTACAACCTGCTGGCCACCCTGCCGCCGTGCACCGGGCCCGCCCTGCCCGGTCTCCGCGCGCTGGCGCTGGCCGGGAACCCGCTGCGGGCTCTGCAGCCCGGGGCCTTCGCCTGTTTTCCGGAGCTGCGCCTGCTCAACCTGTCCTACACCGAGCTGGGCCGCGGCGACCACGAGGACATCGCCGACGCTACCTTTGTGGGGGTGGGCGGCGCGCCCCTGGCCGCCCTCCAGGTGCTGGATCTCAGTGGCACATTCCTCCCCCGCGGTGAGTGCCGGCACCGAGCGTCTAAGCCTGCGGGGTGGACGATCCCGGGAGGGAGGGCTGTGAACTTCCTCGAGGGGCGCTGCCCCCCGGGCGTCTTCTTGCAGGAAGGCTCAAAGAGACCCCAGAGATTCCCTGAGCCTAGGGCACCCTGTTCGAAGCGCCTCACTGGTCTGCAATCCTGGAGTCCCAAGAGCTGGGGGCTATCACCTTTGCTCTGCCTGTGAGGAAACCAGGGCACAGAAAGGAGAATGCTGGCCTGCAGACTCCCAGCTCCTTAGCGGTGCCTCCACGTCTGAACTGTGGCGTTCTGGGTCCAGAGCCCACAGGTTTAACCTCTGTTCTGCTCCCCAGCAGAATGGAGAATGGGGAGTGGACGCAGTGCTTTGGGGCTGATGAATGGGCAAACCTGGTATCAAACATTTTAACATGAAGCACCTGATGTTCAGAGGATGCTTTCATTGATTTCTATTAATACTTAGTTGGCTAAAATTCTTTCTGTGAATGTTAAATCCTTCAAACAAGACACAGAAGAGAGGTGGGAATATCTATTCTCCTGTACTTGGGTATTCTGACTCTGATTTACAAGCTTGGTTTTATTGTTTAAAAACGCTTCACATGCTGATAATCACCTGTTCCACCACCACCAAGAGAATAAAAAGCAAGAAGGGAAGCAGAGAAGGGGCACGTTCTCCATTTACTAGGAGAGCGATGAAATGAGATTTCTCAGCCTCCTCCTGCCCCACTCCTCCTCTGAGCCTCCTTCCTTACATTCCTCAAAGATTTCCCCTGCTCGTGGTAGCCATCACACTGAAGCCTGGGGCTTCTGTGTGGGGTTTAACAAGAGGGTGGGACAACAGCGTACTTGGAGACAGTGTCCTAGAGTCAGGCTCAGCCTTGTTCCTTCCTTGTTGTGTGGCCTTTAGCCAGTCATCATCCTCTGGGACCTCAGCTGTCTGGGGCTGGAAAGGGAAGGACTGGTCTTCTCTGAAGGCCCTTCCAGCTGAAGTGGCCCATGCTCCTGAGATTCCTGAAGCTGCCCACTGTCCCCATGCTCAGCAATGACCTTTACCACTCACCTGTCACTCTCACTGTTTCCTTAATGCTGTGCCAGCCTTATGGGTTCATGCCTTCCAGGATAGTGGGCAGTGTCCCATCTGTATTTCAGTTCAGTTGGGATGGATCAGAAACCTGCCGCAGCTCACATCCCTCTACCTGAGGAAGATGCCAAGGCTGAGGAGTCTAGAGGGGGACATTTTCAAGATGACCCCTGACCTGCAGCATCTGGATTGTCAAGATTCGCCAGCACTTACTTCTGTCCATACATATATCTTTCAAGACACGCCTCACCTACGGGTCCTTCATTTCCAGAAGTAAGTGTTTCTAAAACACATGACTGATTTTTGTCCATTACACTAAATTGAATAGTCATAACTATTTTATAGAATAAACTAGACCTTCCTTTTCCTCCCATTGCTCTTTCAAGTCCTCGTTGGGGTCTTGTTCCTCCTTATGCTTTGGAGGATATGGTAAGCACATCCCAGAGAGTCCTTCTGGCCTAAAAACCAACCAACTCAGTGCTGTCCACAGTAATGTTAAAACTTCAAACTCTCACACATGTCAAGTTTCCTTCAAGTCCAGGATGAGAAATTTGCAGTGGGAAGAGGGCATCAGGGTCTTCTCTATTTCTCCTTCCACCTGCTTCCCCATGTGTTTATGCACATCAGCAGCCCCTTCCAGGGCTTGAGCAGCTCCTACTTGCACTGGGACCCAGCGGTGGTTCCCTCTGGGCCAGGGGTTATCCCGAGTCTCACCATATCCACCCTCCTTCCCAAGAGCAACTACTATCCTGACTTCTAGCAGGAAGGGAAGTATACCTTTGAAGATGATCTCAAGCCACCCCCTTTCCTGGGAGCCCACAGCTAGGCCCTGGGAGGCAAGCACCATTGCCCTGCCATCACTCTTAATGTTGCCTTCTCTTTTTTCTTGACTAGCTCCAGAGTACTCACCTTGGGGTTTATCATGAGGGGAAAGGAGATAGAACACACAGAGCACTTAGCTCAGTGCCTGGCGCATTGTGTGCTCTGCAACGTTAGTGAAGATCATGGTGGTTGTGATGATGGTGAGATTATGTTGACAGTGATGGTGATAATGGTGTCTCATGATGATGGTGGTGGTTATGAATGGTGACAGGATGGTCATGGTGGTGATGATGATGGTGGTGATGATATGGATGGGAGAGATATCATCTCTGGCTTAGACTCCTCTTTTGAGTTTCAGACTGATGAAGCATTGTTTATCAGATGTGGAACCAAACTGCTTGGACTCAATCCTGACTCCACTCACCACTTCCTAGCTATGTGAGTTAGGGCAAGTTAACCTATGTTTTGCGGCTCAGTTTCCTCATCTATAAAATGGGAATAATGATCTGATCCTCCCCTACTGCATTGTTGTGAGAGGAACTGCTTTGATATGTATCTAGAACAGTGCCTGGCACAGAACAGGAGGTTTGTGTAATCACTACTGGGCATCTCCACTGGATGTCTCACAGGTCTTTCAGCATCTAGGACATACCTAGATACATGAGCCTAGAGCTCATGGGAACTCTGGGCTGGAGATTCCTAAATGAGCATCCTCAGCACAGAGGTAGTTGAGAAAGCATGAAGTGATGGCAGTGATGATGCTGATGGGGATAGCAGGGAAGACACCAGTAGCAGTGATGGTGTTGACGGCCATGAGATGGTGATGGTGATGATGAGAGCATGGCCTCTGCTTCCAGGGAGTGCACAGTTCTGTAGGGAGAAGACATCTGTCAATTGTCATGATATATTGGGATCAGTAACAGAGGCACATGCCACGTACCATGTCATAAGGCAAGTAGGGTCCGTGATGTCATAAGGCAAGTAGGGTCAGTGATCAGCTTCAGCAGGCTGGAAGAAAAACATAATTGCTCCATATCTTCAAAGGTGAGTCTAAACTCCCCAGGTGGAGAAAGGCAACTGAGACTCCTAGAAAAGCAGGCATCCCTGGATCAGAAGTGGGGGCTGCTTCCTCTTATCCCTACATTTCTCAGTTTGCTGCAGTCTGACCACCCACTTCAGCTTCATGGTTGAATTGAACCAGTGGCATTTCAGCTGCTATGTCCAGTGGACACTTCTCTATCCTCTAAGCCCCTTCTTGAGTCCTTCCTCCCTCTTGACACTCTCTCTTCTCATCCTTAGGATACTGCTCTGGTGCTTCTCCAGGTTTTCTGGATAGGCCTTCTTAAGGCCCTTGACTATTTCCTCTTCTTAAAACTTTTCTGCATGTCATTACTCATCCTACATGCTTCCTCTAGCACTGTTTCCACCCACTTTTCCAATGCCATAGGATTTGACAAAATGTGGGGTGTTGGTGATGTTCACTCTCAATGGAGCCAGAATGAAGTGGGATGAAGAGTCAGTGTAGGTGCAGACAGCTCTGAAGGTTTGCTCCCTGGTCACCAGGTCCAGCCTGGTCTCCATTCCCAATGGCTCTGTGATCAGCCCTTCCCACCCGCCCTGCAGGGTAGTTTGAGGTCAAGTTCTCATCATTCCCTACCCAGCTAACCAAAAGCCTTCTAAACCATGACCTTCAGGAGTACACAGGTTAGTGCAGGGAGTCTTAAACACTCTTGTGCCATGGACTTCTGTGGCAGTAGCTGAAGCCTGTGGGCCTTTCTCAGAAGTACATTCTCATATACCTAATATCCAGTCCCATCACTTCATGGCAAATAGATGGGGAAAATGTGGAAACAGTAATAGATTTTACTTTTTGAGGCTCAAAAATCACTGCAGATGGTGAGTGCAGTCATGAAATTAAAAGATTTTCCTTGGAAGAAAAGCTGTGACAAACCTAGACAGTGTATTAAAAAGCAGAGGCATTTACTTTGCTGGAAAGGTCTGCGTAGTCAAAATTACGGTTTTTCCAGTAGTCATGTATGGAAGTGAGAGTTGGACCATAAAGAAGGCTGCATGCCAAAGAATTGATGCTTTTCAACTGTGGTGTTGGAGAAGACTTTTGAGAGTCCCTTGGACAGCAAGGAGATCAAACCAGTCAATCCTAGAGGAAATCAATCCTGAATATTCATTTAAAGGGCTGATGCTGAAGCTGATGCTTCAGTGCTTTGGCCACCTGATGCAAAGAGCCAGCTTATTAGAAAAGACCCTACTGGTGGGAAAGATGGAGTACAGGAGGAGAAGGGGACGACAGAGGATGAGATGGTTGTATGGCATCACTGATTTAGAGAGGTTCCCTGGCTCAGGTGATAAACAATCTGCCTACAGTGCAGGAGACTTGAGTTTGATCCCTGGATTGGGAAGATCCCCTGGAGAAGGGAATGACAATCTATTCCAGTATTGCTGCCTGGAGAATCCCATAGACAGAGGAGCCTGATGGGCAATAGTCCATGGGGTCGCAAAGAGTTGGACTTGACTGACTAACACTTTTCACTGACTCCATGAACATGAGTTTGAGCAAGCTCCAAGAGATGGTGAAGGACAGGGAAGCCTGGTGTGCTTCAGTCCATGGGGTCAAAAAGAGTTGGATATGAGTGAGTGAGCAACAAAGAAACCAATTATAGTTATCAAAATATTTTTAAGTATGTGTTTCAGGACTATGTATGTGTGGTGTGCGTCTATTTTGTTGTTGTTGTTGTTGTTCAGTCGCTCAGTCATGTCCAACTCTTACAGACCCCATGGTTTCCCTGTCCTTTACTATTTCCCAGAGTTTGCTCAAACTTATGTTCATTGAGTCAGAGATGTTATCCAGCCATCTCATCCTCTGTGGCCCCTTTCTCCTGCCTTCAATCTTTCCAAGCATCAGGGTCTTTTCCAATGAGTTGGCTCTTTGCATCAGGTGGCCAAAGGATTGGAGCTCAAGTTTCAGCAATTCAGGGTTGATTTCTTTCCTTTAGGATTGACTGGTTTTATCTTCTTGCTGTCCAAGGGGCTCTCAAGAGTCCTCTACAGCACCACAGTTTGAAAACATCAATTTTTGGGTGCTCAACCGTCTTTTTGGTCCAACTCTCACATCCATACGTGACTACTGAGAAAACCATAGCTGTGACTATGCTGACCTTTGTCGGCAAAGTGATGTCTCTGTTTTTTAGTACACTGTCTAGGTTTGTCATAGCTTGTCTTCCAAGGAGCAAGCATCTTTTAACTTCATGGCCGGAGTCACCATCTGCAGTGATTTTGGAGCCCAGTAAAATAGAGTCTCTCCCTGTTTCCACACTTTCCCCATCTATTTGCCATCTGTTTGAAGTGATAGGACCAGATGCTATGATCTTCATTTTTTGAATGTTGAGTTTTAAGCCAACTTTTTCACTCTCCTCTTTCACCTTTATCAAGAGACCCTTCAGATCCTCTATGCTTTCTTCCATAACGGTGGTGTCATCTGCATATCTGAGGTTATTGATATTTCTCCTGGCAATCTTGATTCTGGCTTGAGCTTCATTCAGGCTGGCATTTCTCATGACGTAATCTACATATAAATTAAATAATCAAAGTGACAATATACAGCCTTGACGTACTCCTTTCCCAATTTGAACCAGTTAATTGTTCCAGTCCATTCTAACTATTGCTTCTTGATCTGCATACAAATTTCTTAGGAGACAGGTAAGGTGGTCTGATATTTCCATATCTTTAAGAATTTTCCACAGTTTGTTGTGATCTACAGTCACAGGCTTTAGCATAGTCAATGAAGAAGAAGTACATCTTTTCCTGGAATTCACTTGCCTTTTCTATGATCCAACGGATGTTGGCAATTTGCTCTCTGATTCCTCTGCCTTTTCTAAATACTGCTTGTATATCTGGAAGTTCTGGGTTCATGTACTGTTGAAGCCTAGCTTGAAGGATTTTGAGCATAACCTTGCTAGCATGCAATATGAGTGCAATTGTGAGGTAATTTGCACATTCTTTGGCTTTGCCCTTCTTTGGGATTGGAATTTAAACTGACCTTTTCCAGTGCTGCAGCTACTCCTTAAATTTAAAAAATCCAGCAAGAGGTCCAATAACTTCAACAGTTTTGATGATCATTAGGTTCAGCTCAGTCACTCAGTCGTGACCGACTCTTTGTGACCCCATGGACTGCAGTACGCCAGGCTTCCCTGTCCATCACCAGCTCCTGAGGCTTACTCAAACTCATGTCCATCGAGTCGGTGATGCTATCCAACCATCTCATCCTCTGTTGTTCCCTTCTCCTCCCACCTTCAATCTTTCCCAGCATCAAGGTTTGTTCCAATGAGTCAGTTCTTTGCATCAGGTGGCCAAAGTATTGGAATTTCAGCTTCTGCATCAGTCCTTCTGGATTATTTGGGACTGATTTCCTTTAGGATGGACTGGTTGGATCTCCTTGCAGTCCAAGGGACTCTCAAGAGTCTCCCCCAACACCACAGTTCAAAATCATCACATCTTAGGCACTCAGCTTCCTTTATAGTCCAACTCTTACATCCATACGTGACTATTGGGAAAACCATAGCTTTGACTAGATGGACCTTTGTTGGCAAAGTAATGTCTCTGCTTTTTAATATGCTGTCTAGGTTGGTCATAGCTTTTCTTCCAAGGAGCAAGCTTCTTTTAATTCCGCGGCTGCATTCACCATCTGCAGTGATTTTGGAGCCCCCCAAAATAAAGTCTGCCACTATTTCCCCATCTATTTGCCATGAAATGATGGGACCAGATGCCATGATCTTAGTTTTCTGAATGTTGAGTTTTAAGCCAACTTTTTCATCCTCCTCTTTCACTTTCATCAAGAGGCTCTTCAGTTCTTCTTCACTTTCTGCCATAAGGGCGGTGTCATCTGCGTATCTGAGGTTATTGATATTTCTCCTGGCAATCTTGATTCCAGCTTGTGCTTCATCCAGCCCAGCATTTTGCATGATGTAATCTGTATGTAAGTTAAATAAGCAGGGTGACAATATACAGCCTTGACGTATTCCTCTCCCTATTTGAACCAGTCTGTTGTTCCAATGTTCAGTTCTAACTGTTGCTTCTTGACCAGCATACAGATTTCTCAAGAAGCAGGTCAGGTGGTCTGGTATTCTCATCTCTTTAAGAATTTTCCATAGTTTGTTGTGATCCATGCAATAACTTTGGCATAGTCAATATAGCAGAAGTAGATGTTTTTCTGGAACTCTCTTGCTTTTTCTATGATCCAATGGATGTTGGCAATTTGATCTCTGGTTCCTCTTCCTTTTCTGAATCTAGCTTGAATATCTGGAAGTTCATGGTTCACATACTGTTGAAGCCTGGCTTGGAGAATTTTCAGCATTACTTTGCTAGTGTGTGAGATGAGGGCAATTGTGAGGAACTTTGAACATTCTTTGGGTTTGCCTTTCTTTGGGATTGGAATAAAAACTGACCTTTTCCAGTGCTGTGGCCACTGCTGAGTTTTCCAAATTTGCTGACATATTGAGTACTATACTTTACCAGCATCATCTTTTAGGATTTTAAATAGCTCAACTGGCGTTCCATCGCCTCCACTAGCTTTGTTTGTAGTGATGCTTCCTAAGGCCCACTGGACTTCACATTCCAGGAGGTCTGGCTCTAGGTGAGTAATCACACCATTGTGGTTATCTGGGTCATGAAGATCTTTTTTGTATAGTTCTTCTGTGTGTTGTTGCCACCTCTTCTTAATATCTTCTGCTTCTGTTAGGTCCATACCATTTCTGTCCTTTATTGTGCCCATCTTTGCATGAAATATTCCCTTGGTATCTCTAATTGTCTTGAAGAGATCTCTAGTCTTTCCCATTCTATTGGTTTCCTCTATTTCTTTGCATTGATCACTGAGGAAGGCTTTCTTATATCTCTTTGCTATTCTTTGGAACTCTGCATTCAAATGAGTATATCTTTCCTTTTCTCCTTTACCTTTAACTTCTCTTCTCAGCTATTTGTAAGGCCTCCTCAGACAACCTTTCTGCCTTTTTGCATTTCTTTTTCTTGGGAGTGGTCTTGATCACTGCCTCCTGTACAATGTCATGAACCTCTGTCCATAGTTCTTCAGGCACTCTATCAAATCTAATCCCTTGAATCTGTTTATCACTTCCACTGTATAATTGTAAGGGATTTGATTTAGGTCATAACTGAATGGTCTAGTGTTTTTCCCTATTTTCTTCAATTTAAGTCTGAATTTGGCAATAAGGAGTTCATGCATTAAGTGATTAAAGTGAAAGTCACTTAGTTGTGTCCTACTGTTTGTGACCCCATGAACTATACAGTCCATGGAATTCTCCAAGCCAGAATACTGGAGTAGGTAGCCTTTCCCGTCTCTGGGGAATCTTCCCAACCCAGGGATCTAACCAGGAACTCCTGCATTGCAGGCAGATTCTTTACTAACTGAGATATCAGGGAAGCCCTTTGATGATCATAAATGACAGAAAACTACTGAAAAGTGATTTCAAAATATGTGTTTTGTTGGTGATTCACCTGTGGTTTGTTGCCTTCATTCGTCACTGAAACAAATGGTGAATTTCAGTTAGAGATTTGTGAAAGAGAGCTCTATCCAAGTTCATATACCCTGTCTCCAAGGACCTCTGGTTGAGAACCCCTGTAATCGAGTCACCATATTCAGCCAGGAGATCTGTCTAAATTATAATCTGATTGAGTTTTAAGACAAATGAAAACTCTTCCATAGTTGGAGGAGGAGGTTTACCTCTTTGGCTGGCTCATCCCTGGACTCCACTGCACGACCAACCCCGCCCCCAACCCCGTGCTCCATCTGGGGAAGGAGCCACTTCCTCTCTGGGAGTTCTCAAGCCTCTGAAGCTCATCTCCCCTGTCATCTCCCCTGTGGCACCCTCTTCCCTTTTTCTCAAGCCCGCCTTGCTCTTGACTCTCCTTACCTCACCCAAAGCCTCCCCTGGGACATTATCTGTGATAGATGCTGGCAACATGTTGGTTCCTTGGCACAGCCAGCACTCTCTGGAGAGGAGGTAGCACCCTCCTGGCTTCTCTGCCAAACTGGCACACCCAATGTCTTTCACCGTCCCCTCTGACAATGCTACATGCAGGAGGGAGAGGCCTTTGGCAATATTTCAGCAAAAAAAGAAAACAGGGATTATTTAGAAGATAAGTAGAAACTTCTTCCATGTTAAGGTTCTGTCAGTTGAGATGCAGAGAATACCCAGACGTGGACACGCCTCAGGACATGAAGCAGGCTCTCCCACCCTTGGCATGTGAAGGGAATGCAACATGTCTTTATCATGTGCAAGTTGCAATGTGTGGCAGAAAGAGCCCCCAGAGAAGGAAAAGACTCCTTTTCCTTATATATAAAAATGAATGAAATATTGGAAATTCTAGTAGTTACTCGGCAGTTTCACTCCCAGGGGCCCAGGTTGAGTCCCTGGTCAGGAAACTAAAATCCCATAAGCTGCCAGGTTGGCCAAAAACAATAAATAAATAAAAAATAAGTGAGTGAAATATTACCTACCTCATGATCTGACATAATGATATCAATGAGATAATGTTATTATCTGAAATACTAAGCAGTGTTGTGTGTGTTCAGTCACTCAGTTGTGTCCAATTCTTTGCAATCCTCTGGACTGTAATTCAACCAGGCTTCTCTGTCCATGGGATTTTCCAGGAAAGAATATTGAAATAGGTTAACATTTCCTTCTCCTAAGTAATGTTAGTTAGTTAAGTCGCTCAGTCGTGTCTGACTCTTCGCGACCCCGTGGGCTGTAGCCCACCAGGCTCCACCGTCCATGGGATTCTCCAGGCAAGAATACTGGAGTGGGTTGCCATTTCCTTCTCCAGGGGATCTTCCCAACCCGGGGATCAAACCCAGGTCTCCTGCATTGCAGGCAGATGCTTTAACCTCTGAGCCACTTACCCCAAAATATGGTGATCTTTTCTTCTCCCACTTCAGGCAAAAAAAAAAAAAAAATTTCTTTGCAAAATTAAGTGTTAAGTAAACTCCCTTCTAAGATTTCCACTCTAGCTCTGTGAAACCTGCTAAAAGCAAGCATTTGCATATATATGTGTGTGTGTGTATATATATGTGTATATATATAGACACATACATACATTCATACACACACATATATGGGGCTTCCCAGGTGGTGCTAGAAGTAAAGAACCCACTTGTCAATACAAGAGATGTAAAAGATGTGAGTTTAATCCCTGAGTCCAGAAGATACCCTGGAGAAGGGCCTGGCAATCCACTCCAGTGTTCTTGCCCAGAGAATCCCACGGACAGAGGAGACTGGTGGGGAATCTATAGCTTTGCAAAGAGTCAGACACAACTGAAGTGACTTAGCATGCACTCATGCATACACAGAAGGCAGCAATGGCACCCCACTCCAGTACTCTTGCCTGGAAAATCCCATGGACGGAGGAGCCTGGTAGGCTGCAGTCCATGGGGTCACTGGTCGGACATGACTGAACAACTTCACTTTCACTTTTCACTTTCATGCATTGGAGAAGGAAATGGCAAGCCACTTCAGTGTTCTTGCCTGGAGAATCCCAGGGATGGCGGAGCCTGGTAGGCTGCTGTCTGTGCGGTTGCACAGAGCAGGACACGACTGACAGGACTTAGCAGCAGCAGCAGCAGCAACATGCATACACATATATGTGGGTTCCACTTAAGTGTCAATATAATGGCACACACATATGTTCAGTGCTCCGCAGGGGACAACTGTCAGGTGCCCACCAGCCAGGAGTGTTAGAGCAGATCTGGGTGGTGGGTCCTTCCTTGCCCAGAACATCTGCATCTCCCCCAGAGCAATAGAAGAAGGTTCCCAGGTAGATGGACAAAAGCTAGTCTTCGGTTAGAAGAGGCCTGTGGATACAGTGCAGTTCCTGTTGCTCACGATTCTCAGATTGTAACTAGAATGTGTACAAGAGGCTGGGAGGCTCTAGGAGTTGAGGCGGTTGAGGCCAAACACTTTGGGCAGAAAGAACAGAAAACCAGGAGGGAGCCTGCCATTGCTAGGTGTGGTATATTGTTGGCAAATATGGCCCCAGTAATTCCTCCCCTCATCCCTGTATACATAGCCCTTTGCAGATGTGACTTTGCAGCTGTTCCCACTATGAAGTAGAGTCTCTTTTCCACCTCTTAAAGCTGGGCATAGCCCTGTGACATGTTTAGGCCAAAGGGACATTAGCAAATGTGAGGTAAGCAGAGACTTGAAAGTAGTTAAGCAAACTGGGGCTCACCCTCTCTTGCTGGTAAGACTGGCACACTGACATGTGCACAAGCCTCTGGGTGATGAAAGACACAGGCAGAGAAGCCCTGGCAAACCAGTGGAGACTCCATATAGGTGAGGCAGTCCTAGATCTTTCCAGCCCAGGTGAGCCGGCCCAGACCACGAGAACCACTGAGTCAACCCATAGAATCATGAAAAAGAATAAACATGTATTGTTTTAAGTTAAGCTAGTAAGAGCTAACTGATACACTTCAGTGAGGCATCTTCCAAAGGACTGGTGTGGAATGCCATCAGCTATAGTCCAACTGCAGTAGTATACAGAGTGTTCTCATTAAGAACATATGGATACCTACGGCTGACTCTTGTTGATGTTTGACAGAAAACAACAAAATACTGTAAAGCAATTATCCTTCAATTAAAAAATAAATTTTAAAAAATTTCTGCACTTTCTTCATTAGTCTATAATAACAATATCATACTTTAATGTAGAGATCTACATTTATAAGTTCTTTTATAATCACAGACTCTTTTTTATATAGCCAGCAGGGAGAATTGTCTCCATTTGTTATGAGAGGTGATACTGACTAGGTTATGTTGGTATTGCCACAGATTTTTAAAAAAATCCAAAGTTAATCTGTTAATAGTTTTCTCAAAGCAAACTAGCCCCTAACAGAATGGTTTTCCCATGACGCTACTGTGGCTCTCTGGGTTTAGTGTTGACCTAATTGTACAACCCTGCGTTAATTAATTTTTGTGTATTTCAGCTGCAACTTGAGTACCTTCCATCCTTGGAACTTGCATTCCTCCCAGGTTCTGTCCATCAACCTCTTCGGCAACCCTCTCGCTTGCAGTTGTGAGTTGTCCTGGCTCCTCATGGATGCAAAGAGAATTGTCCTAAGCAGGTAACACATTTAAAAAGCAGATGACTGAGGGGTGAGGATCAAGTCTCTGGGCCTGAAGTTCTCACAGTTTGTATCCTGCTCATGTAACAATGCTGGGCAGGTTGTCAGTGCTAGGTGGGGCAACTGTTCCCCCTGTAGTCACAGTCAGGGACCCAGGAGATGAAGGCTCTGCCTCCATCCCAGCAAGCCTGAGGAGCAAAGAGCTGGAAGGAGCCCACTCAGGAGGCTTTAAAGGGCCAGGCCATCACTTTCATCCACATCCCATTGGTCAGATTAACTTAGCAGGTCATGCCTACTGCATTGGTGGCTGGGAAATGTAGTGTAGCTGTGTGCCCACTAGGAAAGCAAAATGGGCTATGTAAACAGCTAACTCTTTCTCCTAAAGTGGAGTTATCGTTGCTCATTTTACAAACAAGCGAACTGGGGCAAAAAGAGGAAGGTACTTGCTTAGATTCATGAAGCCACTGGGTGGAGGAGGCAGGATCTACTGTCTTCCAAAATTCTGCTCTTGGGACTTCCCTGGCTGTCTGGTCATTAAGACTCTGCTTCCAATGCAGGGGACCCCGGTTCCATCCCTTGTTGGGGAACTAAGATCCCATGTGTGGCAAAAAAAAAAAAAAAAAAAAGACACAAAACTGTGTTCCACTGAGTTCCCAGCACAGAGCCTGGCTTTCTGTAGCATTCAGTCCAGTGTCAGTGGGCTTATAGAGCTCTCATGGGACAGAAGCCTGACTATCAAGTGGGGCTCAGTCTGCCACCCCTCACCCCTTCATCTTGCCTATAGCACCAGTCTCTTTGCAGTGAATGAAAAGGTTGAGAGTTCAAGCTCTTCACACCACTTACTACTATTGATTTTGGTTGTTACTTAATCTCTTTGTGCCTCTACCTCCTCATCTGTAAAATGGGTATAATAGTGCCTATCTCATGAGGTCAGTCAGTCAGTCAGTTCAGTCGCTCAGTGTGTCCAACTCTTTGTGACCCCATAGCACACCAGGCCTCCCTGTCCATCATCAACTCCCGGAGTTCACTCAGACCCACGTCCATCGAGTCAGTGATGCCATCCAGCCATCTCATCCTCTGTCGTCCCCTTCTCCTCCTGCCCCCAATCCCTCCCAGCATCAGAGTCTTTTCCAATGAGTCAACTCTTCGCATGAGGTGGCCGAAGTATTGGAGTTTCAGCTTTAGCATCATTCCTTCCAAAGAAATCCCAGGGCTGATCTCCTTCAGAATGGACTGGTTGGATCTCCTTGCAGTCCAAGGGACTCTCAAGAGTCCTCTCCAACATCATAGTTCAAAGGCATCAATTCTTCGGCACTCAGCCTTCTTCACTGTCCAACTCTCACATCCATACATGACCACAGGAAAAACCATAGCCATCTCATGAGGTAGTGGAGATTAAATTGGGTTCTACATAAAAGTGTTAGCAATTGTCCCTAGCATGTAACAAAGTACTCAAAAAAATTTTAGCTAGTATGAGTGTTGTTACTAATACTCACCACCAGGAAGCAGAGAGGTGAGAATAAAATGACAGACCACACTTAGAGCATCTGGACTGCCCTTCACCATGCTCACCCTGGGCTTAGGCTCTGCATTTGCTAGCCATGCTATCTTGGGCAGTTAGTTCCTCTTTCTGAATTCCCATTTCCTTCTCTGTCCAATGGGACTTACAAGGGGAGCCTCCTTGAAGGTCACTGAGGTGACCCATGTTGAATGTGTACCATGTGGTATCTGGCAGATGTGTTAAACAAGGCTTGGGAGAGGGATTATCTGCCCTAAGCACTCAAAGCCCAGCACAGAAGCAGCCCCTCTAACTGACTGACCTCTCCTCTAGGGCGGCAGACATTGTGTGCAAACCAGCTGCAGGATCCAGTGGCACCTTCTCAGCGCCTCTTTTGCTGTCCCAGCTGCCAAGTGTGTGCCATTCAGATCAAAACACCACCCTCCTTGATTCCAACCCACCCTTCTCGGCCATCTCCACCCACACGCCATCTGCTCAGGGTTCCTCCACCTTGCAGAGCACAACACCCTCCACACATGCGGGAGGCCAACAGAGCGTCACCAAGTTTCCCTCCCTCCCTGTGGATTCCCCGACAGGAGCCGCCGCAGGGCTGCGGCACAGCATTACCAAGGATGGGGCCGCTCCCTCCACTACTGTCTCTCCAACAGGTTCGAGCAACTCTGGGGACCCACCTAAGGCTGTGAGCACGGCCTGGACAGAGCACCAAGAATATGCTACCGGGCTTATCCTGGAGCCTAATATCTCAGTGGCCTCCATCCCATGGGCCAGCAGACACCCTGGTCTCTCCCCTGCCTCCCGGGACTCAGTAAGCCTGCCCCAGCCCGCCTGGGAGACACGAGCCACCGCGCAGGCTCCCCACCCGCCTCCTTCCGAGCGCGGGATTCCTGTCCTGCTGCAGGATGACTCCAGGGAGGAGGAGGAAGAGGAGAGTGGAAAGGAGGAGGTAGGGGCGCCAGCCTGGGATGTACCCTGCGATTACCACCCCTGCAGGCACTTCCAGACACCGTGCGCAGAGCTTCAGCGACGCTGGCGGTGCCGGTGCCCCGGCCTCAGCGGAGAAGACACCCTGCCAGACCCTCCCAAGCTGCAGGCGGTGGCGGAGACCACCGACAAGTCGGCACTCGTGCGCTGGTGCGCCCCCAACTCAGTGGTGCGCGCCTACCAAATCCGCTACGCACCGGAGGGCTGGCCAGGGAACCAGTCGGTGGTGGGGGACGTATGTGCCACCGCGCGCCAGCACACCCTGCACGGGCTGTTACCAGCCACCGCCTACCGGGTGTGCGTCCTGGCGGCCAATGGCGCGGGGCTGAGCCGGCGCGGGGCGTGCATCGCCTTCACCACCGGGCAGAGCCCGGTGCTTGTCACAGCGGGGCTGGGCTCCGCTGGCGGCCTGCTGCTAGTCAGTACAGCGCTGCTGGCCACCGGTCTCTGCCGCCGGGGCCGGACGCCACGCACCCCACCCTGCCACACGCAGCTGCTGGCCTACCGCAACCCCGCCTTCGTCCCTGTGCCCGCAGCCCCGCTCTGACAGGCAGGTGTTCACTGAGCATCCACCACCAGCGTGGAGAAGGCGGTCCCGGGGTCTGGAAAGACCCGTCTGCCTATTGCTTCCTCAAGGCTTGCGCTCCTTGGGCACATCCGTGGCACTGGTCGAGCTGGGATCCTCAGCCCCGGAACCTCTGCCTTCCCTTCTTGCTTCTTCTCTCTGTTCCCACAAAAGTTATGGGTCGCCTTGCTGGGCACCCTGTGTCCCTCAGCATCCAGCCACTACTGTCCTGTTGGAAGCGACATCTTCAAGTCATTTCCGTAAAGTTCCCTCAAGGTCAAACTCTGGCTAAGGCTCTCCGGCTAGAGATCGACTCCAGCGGATTCTCTCCCGGGCTCCCTGTTCCACACACCCTGACCGCCCCCCTCCCAATACTCCCCCTCCCCCCGGACCCCTGCCAGTGGATTCTTAACCTGAGAACCAGTTATGCTCCCTGAAGCCTTCTGTTCATTTCAGGGTATGGCAGCATGTGTACTTCTAGCTTTAAACTGCAGTCTTCTCAGAACATCTGTGAAACACAGGCAGGGGGAAGGCTGTCCTTTCAAACTCAGTTAATGCATTTCACTTAAGACCAGCTGGGTAGAGGAACCATGAACTGCTTTTTGAAGGAAGCATGTTCAAGAACTTTTCTGAGAGAAAAAATGAACAAAAGGAAATCCTCAAGGCTCTAGCTAAATGCCAAAGCACTTCTCTGCTCAAATTGCATCAAACTTTCTTCTATACAAACTTAGGAAGGAAAGTGATTTTATTAAATTAAAATTGGGTCATAGTTCTAGATTTCAGTTTTCTACATTATCATTTATGTAAGTTTCCTGTAGCAGCCGTAACAGACTACCACAAACTTGGTTGTGTCAAACAACTGAAGTTTATTCTCTTACAGGTTAGGCCAGAAGTCCAGAGTCAAGGCATCAACAAGGTTGGTTCCTTCTGGAGACTAAGGGAAAACTGTTCCATTCCTCCCCTCTCCACTGGGGTGGGGGTGGGGGGCGGGGAGGGATGGCAGGGAGCCAGCAATACTTGGGTTTCTGGGCTTGCAGGTTCCTTATCCATGCCTCCTTGTCTTCTGACAGTCTCTAAATCCTGCCCCCCTTTTTTTCCATTATCTTTTCTCCAGTCTTGAGATATAACTGAGGTATAACATTGTTTAAGGTGTACCATGCAACAATTTGAGACTCCTATGTATTGAGAGATAATTACAATGACGTTAGTGAATACATCTGCCATGTCATACCGTTATCTTTGTGTACATGTGAGATAAGAACTTTTAAGATCTTAGCTACTTTCCAATATACAGTACTAACTGTAGTCATAATGAACTTTCTTGTACCATTTGACCACCTTCACCCATTCCCCATCCCACCTCCCACCTCTAGGAACCAACACTCTAACTCTTGAATTGGTTTTGTTAGATTTCACATATGTGATCATGATGAATTTGTCTTTGTCTTATTTCAGTTAGTATAATGCCCTCAGGATCCATCCATTTTGTTCCAAATTGCAGCACTTCCCTCTTTTTATGGTTGAATAATATTCTGTCATATATATTTTTTCTTTATCCACTCATCCATTGACATTTAGGTTATTTCCATGTCTTGATTACTGTAAATAACACTACAATGAACATGGGGAGTGAAGATATCTTGAGATAATGATCTTACTTCCTTTGGATATGTACCCAGAAGTCAAATTTCCCTCTTCTTGTAAGAACACCAGGTATTGGCTTAAGGCCCAGCCAAATCCAGTATGACCATCCTAATTTTGATTACATATGCAAAGACCCTATCCCTATACCCAAATAAAGTCACTTTCATAGGTACCGGGGGTTAGAATCTGAAAAATATCTTTCTGAGGCACAGTTCAACCCCAAACAGAATTTACTTCTAAGAAAAAAAAATTAAATTTGATTCTCATGGTATCTTTTGTTTCTATAACATGCTGCAGCACAGAAACTGTGCTGCAGAAACTAAGCATATCCAAGTTTGATCTGGATAATGGAATTGTACTACATATTTCTAGATGTTTGAAGTTTTAAAAAAGCTTCCCAAAATTCTAAGGTGGGTCCCTAGTTTTATCACATATGTAACCAAGAAAAATGGATTGATTTAAAAGATCTACCAGCTCCAAATTTAAAGCTGTAAGGCAAAAGCCCAAAATGTGACTAATATAAAAGCCCTCAGGCATGTAATTAAATTATCCCAGTGCCTTTTAAAGTTTAATATCAAGATTGAATCTGTTAGGTAGAGGCACCAAAATGAATGTCATGCTTGGAGTCTGTATGCATGACTCAAATATACCTAATACAATTCCAGTGTTTTATAAACCAGCAGAATTTGTTTTATAGCAATTCAGTACCCAAAAACCTACAGGCTGTTGGGGGCGGGGGAGTATATTAACAAGAATGAGATTAAGACTTGACTACTAAAGAGACTACTAAAGATCCAACTATAAGTCACTCCAAATAGTACCAATGCTAGACCACAAGTCAGCATAACAAAAAATAAAATTTTAATTCCCCCCCTACTTTATTTCAAGTTCTCCCTTTTAAAAACATTTTCACGTGCTTATATTTTGCTAGTACTGAGACATGTTCAATGTGCCTCTTGGGTAGTCCAGCAATCTGACTTCCACTTCTCACTGCCACCCAGGCCATTAAGAGACATTAAAGGAGGTTCCAGAAGGGGAGAATGACTAGCCTCACACAGCCCTTCTCTCACCCACTTCCACTGGAGTCCATAGCAGTGTCCCTGGCTGCAGGCTTCCGTACTTTTCAAGCCAGGGGTGACTCAGCAGCTAATCTGGGAACAAGGAAGCCAGGTCCAACAGGCAACAAAGGACACACTGATCCAAGGTTGCCACAACTGAGGCATGGATTTGGCTTATAACTCCTTATAATTTTTAACACAGCTTAACAGGCTACATTTAGATAACCTCACAGTATGAGGCTATATTACAAGGCCTCCACTCTGAAGAGGAAGCAGCCGGCACTAGCCACATGTCTTCCTCTCCTTGTACCTTCCATTCTCTTAAACATGACAGTGTAGTAAGAAAAGGACTTTTAAATCAGATGATCCTAAATCAATTATTTTTACAATGTAAGTGCAAGTGACACAGCTAAATGGACTTTATGAATCATAAAACTTCCACAACAGCAGATGACCATAGGATGCTATACAAACAACCCAAGTTGAGGGTCACTTTTTTCCCAGCTCTTTTATTCCTTTAACATCTTAACAAAAGAACATTCCTCAAGTTTAAAAAAAGAAAAAAACTTTGAAAAATATACAGTTTCGTATTATTTACATAACATACAAGTACAGGTCCCAGTATCATACAAACATATGTTAGAGATATAGTGGGAAGGTACAATATAACTCACTGCCTCCTGAATGGCTAGGGTAACGGACAGGTTTGCATTTTCCAACTACCTTTGTCACTTATTATCCTGATGCAAGGCACCTGAGAGGTTGGAAGACTTCTGAATGGAAACTTCAATAGCTTCCATTTTGATCTTATTGACTTCAAAATCGACTACATTTTAAATCTCTTTACAAGTTTATTTTATCCAAAACTAAGCTACCTTTATAGTCATTATCCTAGATAATCAAATATTAATGACATGTACTGTTAATACACACACAGATCTAAAAGTCAAACATACAACTGTGCACCTAAGTTATACAGGATTTTATATGTAACCCCAGGACACTCTCTAGTGCTTTGTGAGCAATCTAAATTTATTAAAGTGACAACTCTTCAGTTTCCATGCTCTCAGCTGGCTTTTTCAATGTATTTTTTTAAATGGCTTTTAAAAAAAGACTGAAAATAACTAGAATTGCTACTTATAAATTAATCAAGAAACCTAAGATAAAAAAATCCTAAATTATAGTTTTATTTGTATTTAAAAATATGTTGGAAATTCTGTATATGCCCATGATCAAGCTTATTGTCAATGCACATTACTTAAAATTTTGATGACATGGTTTGTTCTGACAAGTCCTCCTTCAAGCTGAACACGAAAATGAGGGAACTCCTGTAGACTTCCACTGGCCCTGCCATTGTTGATGTGTACTGCTTCCTTGTTAACAATAATGGATGACTTTTCATCTGCCTTTTATCACCTGGACAGTTTTCCGGCCATAATGATAATAACTGTAAGCTGATGCAGCTGTGGTAAAAGCTGTAAAACACCTTTTATGGAAGAAAAGAAAATTTAGTTTAAATGGTAACTATAAATATACATAAAGAATACACATAATATATACTAAAGAATACATTTAAAAGAGTTGTTTAAAAGTAAAAAAGGCTGTTAGTATAATTTTTTTTAACAAGAATCTAAATATATCGCTTTTCCTTAAGACTTCATTTGAATCAATAATGTCAAACAGAATTAATCTAGTTAACGAATCTGAAAAAATAACAGCAATTGTCATTTTTACCCAGACATTTTTGTATGACAGGTGGTTTTATTTTCACAGCCTCACCTTCCAGAGGAGACACTGCCCCAGAGAGCTTGCTCAGGGCCACAGAACTATGAGTCTGGCCTGGTTCCAACTCTAGAGCACTTGTGCTTCTCCCACTGTTCCATGCTGCTTAGAGTATTAGTATTAGAAGCTATTTCTTGCACGTTTGGGGAATTCTAATAATCTGAGTCATTTTTAATACAATTCATCTTTCTTTACTTAAAATTAATAGAAATTAATCATATTCTCTTTGAAACGACATGTGTGACGCTCAGGGCTCGCTGACTGTATGCAGCTAATAGGTTCGTTTTTATGCACATATGAGCTTCTGCTTCTGCCAGGTGAGGTGCAGGTTGATCAAGACCATTTTTGTTTGACCCCAAACCTGTTTATGCCAGTTTAATATCCTAAATTCACACATAAATTTAATGAAATATACATGTAGGACGAGTTGCTATTTCTGAGAATTAAGCTAGAAGCCTTGGAAAGGCAAGGCAATCTGCTAAACACTACTGTTGAAGTAAGTAGACAATATGGGCTTCCCTGCTGGCTCAGTGTAAAGAATCTGCCTACCAATGCAGGAGACACAGGTTTGACCCTGGGTTGGGAAGATCCCCTGGTGAAGGAAATGGCAACCCACTCTAGTACTCTTGCCTGGGAAATCCCATGGACAGAAGGAACCTAGCAGACTACTATAGTCCACAGGGTGGCAAAGGAGTTCAATGCAACTTAGTGTCTAAACAACAAGTAGACAATATAACTGCTAAAATACTGGAGAAAATAATAAAAATCTACAAAGTTTCTATACTCTACTCCATAAATGTCTTACATTCTTATATCATTTGAAAAGAAAAGAAAATGAAAATCAGAGTTTGTATTATGGATGCAGTTTTTTTGCAAGAAAGAAAAAATATCCTACTGATGAGCCTATAATCAAAGAAAATGAGTTGGGCTTATACCAGAAGATATAGGACGAATGAGAGTACAATTTATATTCTAACAAATAAAATGTTCAGCATGTGTATCATTTTTAAAGCTTCTTAGCTTAGCTGACTTTAGTTAACCATTTTCTGGCTCAGACTGCATCAAGCAATGCTTTAATTATTAAGTTAGAAATATAGTTAAAATATAGAGCTTTAGTATCGGTGTGATGTACATGGACTCAAAGTATGAATCTGACACATTTTCAAGGCTACACATAATCTTAACAAAATAAAATTCAAACTCCTTTCTCCAAGTTTCTTCCCCACTCTGCCCCCTCATTAGGCCGGGTGCACTTCCTTTTACCCACTCTCCTATACATCTGAGTTTGCCAGGGTCTGTCCTTCACCAGAAAGGCTTCCCCTCAGTCTCTCTCCAACTGGACTTCATGGCTCAAATGCCACTCCTCCCTGCAGCTTTTCCTCCTCTTCCTACTTGGAACATTTTTCTCTTCTCCAAAACCCCAACATAATATCTCTCATCCCTTATAACTTGCAGGAAAGCCCCTATAACTTCTACATCCTATAATTGATAGTAAGCTTCTTAAAAATGGTATCAATCAAAAAATATAGCTCCTACAGCTTTACCCAGTGTTTAAGAAACATGATTAAGGACTAAGTAATTCTAGGATTGTCACAATAAGCCATTTTGTTGATGTCCTCAGAGAGTAATTCTAAGTTAAGCTTACCACAGGATCTGAAGGTAAATGCTGTCAGCATAATTGAAAACTGGAGCTGCCAAAGAAGCCGCCACCAAGATTAACTGGACTGCTGTGTTTACCTTTAAAAAAAGAAGTCACAAATGAACAGTGCCAACCCAGCCATGTTTCAAGCTCATGAGAGAAAGGCATAACCCATCACAGTATAACACAACAGACTCTCAGCATGCCTGATGTTGTAACATCTCTGCCAAAAAAGCTGGCATTCACACAAAAGGCTGAACTTCACTAACTGGCTCATCTGTCTGCACAGCTGCCCTTTGCAAAAGGTGGGGAAGGGCAACTATCAGAAAACACCATTATCTTGAATTTTCATAGCAATTCAGTAACATTGTAAAGTTCTTTGCCTTTTTCTCATTTACCCATTAAAACAGACCTGAGAATATGGAAATAGTGAGGCTACTCTTCACAGGTGAAAAGGTCATGAGTTAAGTGACTTGCCTACAGTCTAGCAGGTTACAGATCCAAACTGAGAACCCAGATTTCCCAGCACTTCATTTAATGCTCCTTTCACTAGCAGTAGGTTAGATATGCAAGTTAGAAAGTTGAAGTGCATTCATCTCCATGAGAGAGGCTCTCAGGAGGAAATGAGTAGGTTTCCCTACCCTAAAAGACAGTATGGTGGAGAAAAGGAAGACGACAAAACCACTGGAGATTTTCTCTACTCATCTATAGATAAACATTCTGGGAAAGTAGCTGATATGTTGAAGGAAGCACCAATGTTCTCTCATCCATTCTGCAGCCAGATTACAAGGATTTCACTCCATTTTTAAAAAGAAGTAATAAAAATTGTCTGAAGAACTTCTTGTAAGACCAAGGAGTTGAGGCATTTGTTCCTAGCACCTCTTTAAGCCACTTTCCATATGGTGCTATACTTCAATTGCTATACTTGATACATATAAAAGTCACAGAAATAAATAAATAGGTAAATAAACAAATAACCAACCAACCAATCCATATTTGTAGGTAAAAATTAACCCCAGGGAGTCTCTGGTATAAGAGTAATCATCCTTTTGTCCCAAAGATGACTGGCATTCCTAACCTGTTAAACCTCTATCACACGGATGGAGCAAAATAATTACAGCAAACTTAAGTGCCTCAATAGGCATTAACAGTGTCCTCTCTGTGTGCAAAGACTAGCATGCAGTTATTGTCCTGAAAAGGGCTCAGGACAACAGATAGATAACTAAGAGCAGGAGTTGTTTATTAGTGAATAAAACTTTCTCCTATCTCTTTCCATGTAATTGCATGGATATTGCACCTGGGAGGGGTGGATAATGAAAGCAGAAAGAAATCTTCATACTCTCTTCGTGTCTCAATCAATATGCAATCATACTTCTACTTTCTCCACCTCCCCTATGTGATGGCCCTAATACTTCATTCAGAGACTTGAATTCTTAGACCACCAGACTACTATCATGAAACATACATGTATACTAGAGCTCCAGAGAGCCTGGAGGACAAAAGAACAGGGTTGATGCCTCCACTCTATCCACTATGGTCAATGCATTAAAATCTATCTTATTTTCAGCTGCTCCAGACTGAGGTTTATACTCATTCTAATAATCCACAAGGGAATAATAACTTAAAAGGATGTTGTGTGTCTCTTACCTTACTGATGAAGGTTGGTTTTAACCTAGCAGTGGCATAACAAGGATTGAAATATTTAGAAAGTGTTCGCTGGCAGAGGACAAAAAAAAAAGGATAAACTTTATTCAATGTATTAAGTTTAAAATAAATATATTGCTATTATTAATATATGTAACAGTTACTGAGTGTATACCACATGCCTGGCTATATGCTAGATCTATCACAAAGTCTGGCTGATGACATCTTTTTACTAAACAAATCTCCCTCATCACTGTTTTTCCTTTATAGATTAAAAAATCAAAATGAATAAAATGTTGACATTTTCACTGGACTGGGAATCAAAAGATGAGGCTGTTATGCTCATGTAGTGATTATTAGCTAAGTTATGCTTATCTGCTCAAATATTTGTAAAGCCAATGAACAAAAGTGCAAACAAATTATCCTATGCTTATAAAACTGTAATTTTTAAAAACCAGTTCTAGAGAATCCATAGTAGAAGCTAAGTTACACAGGAAAGGGTGCTTAGTCACACAAAACACTCTTAAGAAGGGACTTCCCTGGTGGTCCAGTGGCTGAGACTCTGAGTTCCCAATGCAAGGGGTCGGGGTTCAATCCCTGGTCAGAGAACTAGATCCCACATGCCACAACTAACAGAGCCTACAAGCTGCAATGAAGATTGAAGACCCTGCATACCACAACTAAGGGCAGCACAACCAAATAAATATTAAAAAACAAAAAAACAAAAAACATTCCTAAAAGAGTTTGCTGCTAGGGACAGGACTAGTTGGCCTGAGTTTTATGGGCTATCAACTAAAACGACTTGGACTTAAAATAAAAACATGCTTTAAAAAAATGTATTAGTCACATGTTCACTGAACAGCTACTATAACGGTGATTCAAAAGCAAGATGATAGTCTGTTTTCTTTAAATTCCTAGTAAATGGATTAAATACATAATTGTCATAAATTATTCCCATAAAATCCCATAAAATTCTCATGAAAATCAGTACACTATAGTGTTTTTTTTTCCTTTTGCCTTAAGATACAAATACTACTAAAAAACATTTTTTTGAAACAAACTCACCGGTGTTGGAAGAGTTCGATACCTGACATAAAACACAGCAGCAATCAACATTACATCTCTTGAAATTATCATATAAGTAAGTGGAACTGAAAATCAAATATAAGATAATTTTGATTGGAATTCTGAAAATTATTTAGACATTACACATAACATAAAGCCTTACCATTAACTGGTGTTTCACCTAAGTAAAAATTTTATAATAAACATTTATTGATGCCTGTCTAGGGTCCTTACCATGAACCAGTAATTTTTATATTCTTTTACCTGCCTTCAGAACAAGGTGAAAGACAGATTATGTTTTTAAGTTGTAATTATCAGTGTCAGCTCTACTCAGCCACCACCATTTCCTTGTTACTTCTCAGCTTTATAAGCTTGGAAAAAGATAACCTCACTATAATTACATGGAATGAGACTGTAAACAGGTTGGAAAAGATGTCAGGACTCAAGCCATTCTGACTTTCAAGAACTGACTGTTTGCTTCTGTAGTCTAGATTATTTTATGGGTAGTCTAGATTATTTTATGAACAGCAAATTTTGCTATATGTACCACTTGTGGAGAAACAATATCTTCAATTTTGCCTGGCCAGTTCCTATCCAAGCAATTTCCATTTTTCCTTCTGCTCATTCAGTCAATGAATTCTAACTAAACATGAACTCAACTTGTTTTCTCATTATTCCTAAGATCCTACAGGATGGCCCCAGAGCCAGAAGAAGGACATTTTAAATGGACACCGAAGGAACTCCTCCTGCTCCCCTGTTCAGTGAGAATGGGGGGGCAGAGGTCTTGTTTCACTTAACATCCTTCCACATCAAAGGAAGTTTTAACCATGACTATAAATCACATTTTATTAAAAAGAAATATTTTTTAAAGGAAAAAATCTTGAGGCTAACACTCAGTTCAAATTGTTTCATTTAGTAAAATAAAAGGATCATGCATAGCCCTTCCATAATACCTTCAAACAGCTCTTCTTGAATTACCTTTAAGGCTATCCTTATGGTCTGCTCCAATTCTGACATTCTATTGGTTCAGCAACTTAAGAACAATCTCACTAATTAATTACAAATTTAAAACTTAAATCTCTGCTGGTTGTGGCTGTTATATACATATAAATGTTGATCTATGGTGTAGTACTTCATGACAAGATGATTCTAAAGAGAAAATGCTTATCCACTCAAATCACGGCATTTAAAGCATAAAAAAGACTCCACTGTATGAACCAAATAAAAAAACAATCCAGTCATGATTTTTAGCAGGGTTTTTGTGCCTGTAAACCCAACTTTTCTATATAGCAATAATCAGCTGCAAAATCAAATAACAGAGTTTAAAATGCAGCAAACTCATGCAAATTATATATAGTAAACACAACATTACAGGAAAATAAACATCTGTTATTGTAGTTCATCACCACAAGTGGAAAAGAATATAAATAAGAGGTTTCTACAGAAGAACAGATGAGGTGATTCAATATACTGCAAAGCAGTGGGTTCTAGTTTTCTTAACTACCAAAATTACCATTTATTGAGCATCTGGCACAATTTAAGCATTATATACATATTATGTCATTTAATCTACATATCATCTCCATGAAATGTGAACCATCATTATCTCCATTTTACCAATAGGAAAACAAGCCTCAGGCAGATTATATATCCTGGCCAAGGTCACCAGTTAGTCAGTGGTACTGCAAAATGCATCTCTGGACTCAGTTCACCATCTGTCAATCTGTCTGACAGAGGAAAGGACTGCTTAAAAAACCAAGTGTTCCCCAAACTAACTACTCATCACAGAATCACCTCATAAAAGTTTTGTAAAAGCATAGATGAAAGCTCCCTGGGGGTTCTCAATACAGCCAGACTGAGACCGGGGCTGCAAGGCCTCTGCCAACTGACAGCCTGTATACTGTACATACAGGCTCTTATCTTTCATTCGAAGGGCAACTTTGTCCAGTTCCCTGGTTTTTGAATCTCCTAACTGTTCTTGCCTTCTTTCTCAGTCTTCCCTTCCGTTTTCTTCCAGGGCTAAAGCAGCTTTCCCTTTGTCTATTAGAGTACGACAGCATGTTAGTGGAGGTGTAAAATGTGTCAGGGAATGCTCCAAGGTTTTCTTCTCTATTTGCTAATTCTGTCTGAAATACAGTTTCTGCAACAAGGAAGTACATCATGGGCAAATTTATTAGTGTTAACAGGGAAATAATAAAATCAAGTCACTTTTACACACAAAGTGATCATTATCAATAGCATATACTGTTGCACTGAAAATTTAACACACAGCCACACTCATTTGTTTATGTATTTTCTATGCTATTTTCACACTACAATAGCAGACTTGAGTAGAAGCAACAAAGACCACATGACCCACAAAATTGGAAATATTTATTCACTATCTGGCCTTGACTGAAAAAGTCTGCCAACATTTGTTCTACATGCTAACCTCTAAATCAGGACCTCCACAATCTCTAAGGAGCAGATACAGAGCTCCTATCTACAGAACAGACTTACAAGTACTGAAAATTCAGGGCCATGTCTGGTCCCTCCATGTCTGTTCACCCTGGAGGGAATGATACCACTCCATGAATTCCACCAAAGCTCAGAGAGCACCCAGTTAACATTTTACGAAGTGAGTAGCCAAGGATCAGTAGCCATTTTAACAAAGCCTCCATCATAAAAGAGAGACCAAAACAAACAGGAAAAAAGAAAGAGTACACACACACACACACACACACATAAACAGAAGATATCCTGAAATGATGATATTCACCTATGATGTAAGAAAAGGACTTTAAAAAAAAAAAAAAAGAACACATAGAACAAGAGCTCTTGGAAATTAAAAATGACATCAATAAAAATGTCAATAAAGGGATAAATGACAAAGTTGAAGAAATCTCCCAGAAAGAGAATAAAAGAGAGTTTCCAATAAGAGAATCTAGAGAGAAATGTTTAGAACTGAAGAATAAGCTTTCAGACTGAAGGGGCCTTCTCATTACCCAGCACAATGGAAGACAGACTCTAGAACATAGACTATTGTAAACTCTCAGGCCAACAAGGTTAAAAAAAAAAGGTCCTCAGGTTCAGCTTCTGTTAATATCTGAGTAGGTAGTAATTCTCCTGCTAACACAACTAAAGACCATTTTTTAAAAAAACTTGAAAGTGAAAAGCTTATAGGATGCTAAGAAAGTATCACAATGAGAACTTGAGAAAATAAGCCTAGGCACTCAGAGCCACTGTCTGTGACCCTAGAGAAGTAAGCAACAAAACCAAATAAAACAAAGGGGTTTTGGCAGCTTTATGTGACGGCGGAACCGTAGTCAAAGCCCAGAGTCCTCAGGTTGGGCAGTGACAAACCACTTCCTAGCTTTAAGCTAGGATCTGAACAAATACTCCCACAGAGTTGAGAGAGGAGTTGGCCCTAAGTAAACTAAACCTTAAAAGAATGTTTTATCTGGCCATCTAGGTAGTCCCAGACTATCAGCATTCCTAGACACCTGGCAGAACTGAACAAAAATTTTCTTCCAGAGAGTGATGCCATCATCCTATACATCAAAATATTTCTCCAAATTATTTTAAAATATTAATACAGTGTCTAACAGTTTAAAAATACCAAAGACGTAAGATACCATGAGTAAAAATCAATAGAAACAGACACACGAAAGAGACTCTCAAAAGATATTATAAAATTAAAGCTTACTATGTTCAGAGGGCTATATATAAAAATTAAAGGGACATACATGAAAATTTCAGCAGGAAACTGGAAACTATAAAAGATGATTTGCTAAGTTTGAAGAAGAATAAAATAGACAGTCTATAACAAAAAAATACAATAGAAGAGTTAAATGAATTTGGCTCAGCTGACAAGAGACGCAGTGCAATGAAAGAGTGTGCTTCAGCTTCATTAGTCATCACCTAGAATGGAGTTTAGAAAAATAAAATGAGTAGGTAACATGCAGAAAAGAGGCTCAGACACTTAAAGAATACAGTGAGATCTAACACAGATACACTGCAGTCCCAAAAGGAGAAAAACAGGCAACAATACCTGAAGACTGGGCCTCAGAATTTTTTACAACTGATTAAAGATATCAATCTATACATTAAAAAGCCCAACAAATCACAAGCAGGATAAATAAAAAAGAAAAATCACACCAAATACTTTGAAACTATGAAAAACCAAAGAGAAAGAAGAAATCTTAAAAGCAGCCAGAGTTTAAAAATATCTTGGAAAATGAAATGAGTTAACAGTTGATTTCTTATTACCAACAACAGAAATGAGTAGACAATTGCACGGTATTCTTGTGGGGAAAGTAAGATCCCACACACCATGGAGCAACTAAGCCCATACGTAACTAGAGAGTCCACGTGCCACAACCTAAGATCCCACATGACGCAACTAACGTGACACAGCCAAACAAATATTCAGACTGTATATAGACAAAAGCAGGACCGAACATATGGGTCAAATGAAACACAGAGTAAAATGGAAGACTGCTACACAAATAGCAGTAATCATAGTAAATGGATTAAATGTTCCAGTTGAGAGAGAAAATATTTTTAGACTGGCTATATTAAAAGCCTATTATATGTTATTTACAACCAATACCTAAAATAGACGTAGACAAGTTGAAAGTGAAAGATTTATTTATCATGCAAACACTGGCCAGAGATAAGCTAGTGTAGCTAAGGTAATATTAAAAAAAAAACAGACAAAAGCAAAAATCATTTCTAAAGATACAGAAGGTCACTTCAAAATAAAATATTCAATTCACCAAGAAGACATAACAATTTTACTTTATATGTACTTAACAGCATAACTTCAAGAGACACAAAACAAAAGTCAGAGCTCAAAAGAAAAACTAATGGAAAACTAGACACAGCAGGAAACTTCACTCTCTCAGTAACTGACAGAAAAGCAGACTAAATGTAAAAAATGTCAGTAAAGAAATAAAAGTAAAATAAAAAAAGAAATAAAAGTAATTTATTAGCACTAAAAATTTGATGAAATGGACACACATAGACCATCACACCCAATGATCACAGAATATACATTCACTCAAAAAATGCCTAAAAATTTTGTTTATAAGATTTTACTGTATACTGGACTGAGGGGCTGAAAATCACAGAGCATGTTCTTTGAATACAGGTAATTATGCCCAAAATCAGTAACAACAAAAATTGTTAGAAAATCCCACAAATTGAGAAATAAATTTTTATTAACTCCACAGGCCAAAGAAAAATCATAATAGAAACAGATTACTCTGAATTCAGATAATGATAAGAACACAAATATCAACATATGAGAAACAGTGAAAAGGAAAATGCAAAATGCCTTAAATGGAAACATTAAAAAAGTAAAGCTGAGGGAATTCCCTGGTAGTCCAGTGGTTAGCACTCCATGATTCCACTTAGGGGGTACAGTTTCGATTCCTAAGCAGGGAACAAAGATCCCACCAGCCATACAGCATGGTCAAAAAAAAGAATGAGTTAAACATTCATCTACAGCTGCACTGTTCAATACAATAGCCAGCAGCTACATACATAAAGCCCTTGAAATGTGTCTAGTCTGAACTGAGATGCTGTAAGTACAAACCGCACGCTGGCTTTTGAAGACAGGGTATCAAAAAAAAAATCTCATGAATGATTTTTATCGTTTATACAAAGAAATGACTATTTTTGATCTAGTGGATTGAATAAAATGTTATTAAGGGGAGGGGGTAGCACAGGCAGCAATGCATGTGCAGAACATGCTGTCTCCACTGCAGCAGAACAATCACACACACACACACACACACACACACACACATACACACACACACATTTCACCTGTTTCCCTTCACTATGAATATAACTACTAAAAAAATTTTAATTAAATCTATGGTTCCCATTATATCTCTACGAGATAGGACTGATCTAAAGGATTTAGAAAAGAACATCGGAGAAAAGCCAAAGGATGACACAGAAATAAATCAGAGAAATTTGACAAAGCTCAAAGTTGGTTCTTTGTAAAGATTCACAAAACTGACAAACCTCTGGCAAGACAAGTCAAAGAAAAATAGGGCAAATAACTAATAATTAGAATGAAAGGGGGGACACTACATACCCTACAGACATCAAAAAGTTAATGTGGATAACTTTAACTTATAAATAGCTTATGGTAATTTTTTTAAATGTCACTGAAATGAATCAAGTTCCTAGAAAAACATCATAACTAACAAGACAAACAAAAGATGAACCAGAAAAAACTGAACATATATATATTTTTAAAAGTGAATCAATTATTTTAAAGTGTTTTCCCAAAGAAAACTCCAGGAAGCAATGGCTTCAACAAGTTCTACCAACATTCAAAGGAATAACTGAAATCTCACACAAACATTTCCCAAGAATGGGGGGTCGGGGAGGAAGTACACTCCCTAAAATTCATTTTATGAGATTAGTATAAAACTTGATATTAAAACCTAACAAGGGCATTTTTAGGAAAGAATGTTAAGCCAATTTTATGAATCTAGATATGAACTGACAAAATATCAGTAGTAAACCAAATACAGCAATATCTTCAAAACATACCATGATCAAGTTGGATTTATAACAGGAATGTCATCAGGTTGATTTAATTTAGAAAATCAATAATGTAATTCACCATACATTAAGCTAAAAGGGAAAAAATATAACTACCATAATACATGAAGAAAAAGAAATTTCATAAAATTCAATATCCAACATAAAAAAAACTTCTGAGCAAACTCCCTGTAGAAGTGAACTTTACCCTTACAAAGGGGTTCTACAAAACTCTACAGGAAATGTCATATTTAATACTGAAATATTGAAATCTTTCCTTCTGAGGCTGAAAATAAGACATAGACACCACTCTTAGTCAACACTGCACTGTGTACTATAGTGAGGCAAAATTTTAAAAAGATAAAAGTGCTGATGAAGAAACACACTGTCATCAATTATAGACAATACATAATTGAGGATGCAGAAACTCCAAGAGAATATACATTTATATTATTAGAATAAGAGTTCAGCTTTTGCTAGACACAAAAATTAACATTAGAAATGGATCTTATAAATAAGCAGCTATGACAAAATGAAATATTAACAGAGCTACATTTACAAAAGAATCAAGAATTATCAGTTACCTAGGAATAAATCTAATAATTACTGATTACTTCTCAAGAAATAACTAACATTTTGACATATTAACAACCTAAATAGAGTATATACAATATGTTTGCGGACTAGAAGACAGCATTATAAAAACGTCAATTCGTCTAAATAAATCTGTAAATTCAATGTATCCCAATAAAATCCCAACAAGTTTTTTTCTGGGAAACTTGAAAGCTGATTCTAAATCAAAATGCCAAGAGGTAAGAATATCAAGATAGAAAAACTTGTTCTATCATATATGGAGACTTTAAGCAAAGTAGTAGTAATTAGGGACAGTCCTGAAACAAAGACAGACAAATCAATGGGGAATAAACTAGACAACCCAGAAAAGGATTCATGTATATATGTAAATGGTTTTTTAATAAAAAGTGCTGGGATGGATAATTGAGTGTCCAAAGAAGCAGTTAGAAAATTAATCTGAGAGAATTTTTTTAAACCATCAACTAAGAATAATGTTAAAAAAAGAATCTTAAAAGTTTCTAATTCAAAACATAATCACATATAAAGGAAAAGGTATCAGAATGGCATGAGACTCCTCAACAGCAAGATGAAATCTGGAAACCTATAGAACAAGGTCTTCAAAATTCTGAGCGAAAACAATCTGCAACTGAAAATTATACCCCTTTTGAATTTCAATCAAGTATGGAGGGTAGAATAAAGACATTTTAGACATCTGCAGAATAAAGCCACGGTATGCCTCTAAAAGCTTGCTGCCATGCTGCATCCGAGCACAAGAAACAACCGGAGACTGCACTCCACACGGGAGCCATGGGAGCCATGGGAAACACAGACCCGACACAGGAGACTGAGAACGGAAGCGCCCAGAATGATAATCAGTGACAGTGAAGGCTTGAAAAGCAACCTACACCAATTACACCAACATTATCCATAATGCCAAAACCTAGAAACAGTCTCTACTTTCCACAGGAAAATACCTGGCTAACCTTTGTGTAAAACAATACAACAAAATACAAAGTAACTCTGAAAAAGCTTCATGGGAAGCATGAAAATACACACACCACACAATAATCTTAATTACGAATGTTAACAGAATGCTCCTTAGGATCTTTTTTCCTACAAATTATCTATATTATTATAGCATACTCCTGCCCATTCAATACTCCCAACCATATACACACCATAATCATGACTTTCAAAGAAGCACACAAACAGTTTAATTCATTTTTAAATTTGGTCATGCAGATTTAAAAGCCTAATGATGGAGGAGAAAAAGAATCTCTAGATTGAGAAGAATGTACTAGACTGAAACACCACTACACTTCTTCCTATCAAATGTCAGTAACAGCATGGTACTGAAGGAGCAAGTGGCAGTTTCTTTGTTTTCAATCCTATTTCTAACTCAGAAATAAACAGTTTAATCTGCACCAAAGGATAAAAACAGAAACACAGCTGAAGCAGAAAATGAACAACCCAAAAAGCAGTACAAAATACAAAAGATCATAAAAGTTTGTTACAAAGAGTATTCAGACTATGTACAAACTACATGATAATTGAAATTGCATAATAGTGTCTAGTAATAATAATAACAAAGTGAAATTTTATAGACATCTCTAGGCCTTCAGAACTCTCATTTATTAAACTGTACTTAGTAAATAAGATGACTCAGGAAAACTTTAAATTCTCAGCTACACACTGAGAAAATTTAATAGTTTCAAAAGATTCTAGGATAATGTAAATTGGCACTGTGAAATATGTGCTCAATTTTAATTTTAAACAATTTTACTAAGGAAACAGATTCTACTAGCATATACAAAGTCATAAATTTGAAAGTAAAACAAACAGCATGGCAAGCAAAACAGTTCAATAGTTTAAAATTAGGGAAACAAAAAAATAAAATTAGGGA
Source organism: Ovis aries (assembly GCF_016772045.2). Lineage (NCBI taxonomy): Eukaryota > Metazoa > Chordata > Mammalia > Artiodactyla > Bovidae > Ovis > Ovis aries. The sequence continues at coordinate 47,906,305 of NC_056066.1, read as the reverse complement.
AACACTTTAAAGTTGAAAAACATATTTTTGGAACAAAAATTATTTGTCTGTTAATCAAGAGAAATCCTAAGCTGACTAATGTCACTCTTCCCTGTACTATTTAAAAGCACACATGACGGCGCTCTTACCTGGAATAAGATCTGCATAGGTCAAGCTAATATATAAGATACTGATAAGTATTTTATCAGCAAGTGGATCAAGAGCACTTCCCAAAGCTGATTTCTGACTGGCCCAGTTTCGAGCAATAAATCCATCCAACTGAAAATAGAAGTGTTTTTTTTTAAATAAATGTCATAATGGGTACAGAGTAGGTATCTTGAAGATTAAAAGGTACCAGAATAACTATACTTTCATAAAATGTAGATAAAACCTCTCCTGTTTCTTACTCCCAAATCTCCTGTTTTACTGGTATACATTTAACTTTTAAATTACCAATTGGTTAGAAAATAATTTTACTTTCCTACAGTACTTTTCTTTTTCAAGGCCTTCAGCTATTTCTCAATGTTTCCACAATGCCCCTTTGAGGGATGAACCCAGACACAAATTTAGAGATTCAAAGAACCCAAATAAAACTCAAAGAAAGCATGACTGACAAAGCATAGACTAGGCACCCCCTACTCTCAAATCCTCGGCTATTTCACTACACCCAAAATAGCTGCTTTTACTTGCAAGGGTTACTCTTTAACGGCAAAATCTCCTAACTCCCACTCCTACCTACTTTTCTATAACAGTATCCAATTCTCTAAGTTTTAGCTGTTATTATGTTTAACTGTTATCATCAATATTTTTTGTCTAGTGCCACTGTTAATTCCATGGCTGACTAGATTTGCATGACTTGTACCTGAATAAAATATTCAATCCTTTGTATTTGGCCTACTTAAAATTTGATTTTCACTACTCTTGGAAACAAATTATATTTTACAGCAGAGGTCATACTTGGTTTCCTGGGAGCCAAGGGGCCTGCAGGCTGGTTTTGTTTGAACTGCCCAGAGGTTTTCAAAATATAAATTAGTTGCCAATATTTAAATATTCAAAGTCTTACCTCAAAAAATCCACATCTCCAAGCTCACTTGAGGAATGGGAAGAAAATTGACTGAAACCAAGTACTGCCTATTTTCATTAAACAACGTAGCTATTTTCTGATTTTCCAAGTCCCTACCTGGCTTTTATTCATTTTATTTAACTTCAAGCTTCAACAAATGTTTGAATTTTCTAGTCCTATTTCCAAGGAAAAAGATCAAATTACTTTAGACACAATTTAACATGGTACATTTTAAAGGATAAGTCCTCCAATTCTCAAGTATTCCAATAACTTAGAGACAGTTGTCATACAGGATAACGGTTAAGAACTTAGTCTTCACAGCAGAATGTAAGCACTCGCTCTCCTACTCACTTAACTGTGTAACTCTGGGCACAACATTTGGCCTAAGCCGAAACTGAGGCTTAGGCCTTTCCTTTTCTTTCCTTTCCTTTCCTTTCCTTCCTGTAAAAGAGAGATAATGCTACCTACCTCAAAGGGTAGGATGTCTCAGTACATAACATGATTAAAATCTATTTAGCACTCAGCACTCCGTAAATCCTCAAAAATATCTGTTATCAACTATTACTACCTCAACTGAAAACAATCTATTTTCCTAAGTATACTAGAGATAACACTAACAGAAAGAGCCTAGACCTGGGAGTTAGGGCCTCGGAAGATTCAGGTGCCAGTTCAGTTTCTGATCTCAATCTCCCATTTTTTCACCGTCATCTTCTCACTCTCATTGCTCCTCTACCCACACTGGATTCCAAGGTCATCAACACCACTTTTTCTTTGTAAATCTCTGTAACTCCCTATTCCACTCTCTCTCAATACTACTTAAATACATCTATCATGTACTTTAAGCTGATACCCAAACAGCTGAACACCCAAAAACACCTAAATGAGCTGATCAGTCTCACTTTTACATGACCACAAATCTCCTGTGGGCACTCAATACTGCCTGGTAAACCTACACCTGCTTACTATGTTGGCCTTCTCCTTTCAGCCTGCCCTTGCCACAAACTGACTCCATCCCTCCCAAAGCCTCTCTCTAGCTCATGATCATGTCCGTATTTCCTCAAAAAGTAAAAGCAGATTGTCAGCACTCCCTCATATTCCCACCTCTGAATCCCACCACCCACCAGTATCTAGGCACATTGATCTCTATTATCCTGATCCCTGACCCCAGGTCCTCTTACCTTCTGTGAGTTTCCCCCACCTCCCGAGCATCATCACTCTCTCTCTTCTTAGTCAGTTATTTAATTAATTAGTTAATTAATAACAAAAATTTCCCCAGTATATATTTCTTTATAAACTACGCTTCCTTGACTTTATTCCCCTGTGAAGCAAAGTGACATCTATTGCCATCACTACCTCACATATGCTCACCAACTCACTCTGACTGCCCCATCCTCTAGAGATGGTACTCATAAAGGTCACCAACCTATCCTCAACGCAACTGAAGCACCTTCTTAATATCCAAGACAACTTACTGCTCAATTTTCTTCGTTTCTAACCAGTTTTTCCTTTTCAGTGTCCTTTACCAGCTCCTTCTCCATTTCTCCACTTACTGCTCTTTTCTCTGACCCATTCTCTTCTTTTACCACAGCTTAGATGATTTCATCCAGACTTGACCATCTACATAATAACTCTTAAATCTGTCTCTAACCACGACTTCCTCCAACTTCAAACTATTGTATTCAAATACCCAATTGTTACCTCCATCTGAACAGGCGTAACAACTCTTTTCCCACAAACTCTGTCCTACTCTGAGTGTTAACCATCATAGAAAATGTAAACCTCCATGCATCTGCTTGTTGAAAAAAAAAAAGAAACTGCCTAGCACTCATATTTAATTCCTTTCTTTCATCCCACATATCCAATCCATTAACCTATTAATTCTGTCTTCAAAACAACTCTCAACCCACTACCCTAGATTATTGCATGCCCTCTAACCAGCTTCTCTGTTCTACTCTTGCATTCCTATAATTCCCTTCCCATACACAACAGAAATCAGGCTTTGTCATTCCCCTGCTTAAACTCTCCATGAGTCTAACCATCTGCCCAGTGGCCATTCTAGAGGCATCAAAACCTCCATGGAGTATAAGTGTAAAACCATGCCAGTTGTCCTCTATATTTAGAAAAGTGTAAATGAGGCCTCTTCCACTTAATGAACATTTCAATCTCATGTGGCAACTAAAGAAAACGTATAAACCAAAAAAAACAAAAAGCAAATTCAGCAACCAAAAAAGATCTTGTCTATTACCAAAAAAAAAAAAAAAAATTCCATTGTCAGTATAATGGTCTTTGACAGACCTGGAGACCATTTTAATAAATAGAGGTTTTCACACTTCAGAGATAAAAGTAGGGACAAACGAAGAGGTTGTGTGCATGGGGAGAAATTGTGACAAACAGGAGCTAAATTCTTGAAAAAGAGAGGAGGTAGCCACTTTGAGAGACTGTATTTGATGCACATTTGGGAATGTCATATAACAATGCAAACACCCTCCTTTGTTTATCCTGCAAAACCTTCAGATAATTCTATACCGCTCAACAATGGTACTGGGCAGGTGGACTTTTGTTTCCATGAATCTCAAAGGGAATAGCTGATGTTACAAAGGAAGATATTATACAAACTGCATTAACAGAAAATAAGTTTCTCTTTATTCTCACTAAATACTGAGCATAACTTTTCAAACATACATCAGTTTAAAGAGGCACCAAATTACTATTGCTTGTCTGGGTGCTTACTTGGATCTCAGACCAGCCTTGTACAAGAATATATAATATATATACACAACATCTGTTTCTACACGCTTTTGTCCTGATTTAAAATTTTTCCTCTACCATTTCCCCACTTCCTTCAATTTTGTTTTTGCAGGACATGTTTTATAAGCTATTTCTATTTTTTATGCAACAGGTGGGTGTTAAATAGAAATAACGTCACACATGACAATGACTGGCCAGTCCACAAAAGCCTATATAACACATAGTGCAGCTTTCTGTTATTAAATTATTTTCCAAGTTCTAACTTGGGAAATAACCTGAACTAATCTTTCCCTCCCTCTAAGCTGACACAGTGGTGTCAAAGTATTCTCTTCTCCTCTGTCCATCTACTGGGAGAGTGGAAGGAAGGAAGTATGCCTAATGTCCACCTAGGTCAGGGTCTTCTGGAAGATAGTCAGAGGGGTATGGAGCAGGAATCAAGGACCAAACCTGTGGGGAGCCTATGGCCTCCTGCCAGCATACACCTGAGCAGAGATCTGGCCTCTACAAGCTCTGGTCACAACAACTGGCCCACTACTTCCCTCTCCATCAGTAAAACCAACTGTTGCTGCAGATCAGATATTTCTCTCTGCTACATAAGCAGAAAAAAACAGTCTCAGCTTCTCTCCTTTATTTATATCCCTAAAGCAAGTAGTTGGCCCTTTTGAGAATTTCTAAGGCTTTTTTCTTTCATGAAGAAGTTCTCCAGTGCCTCCCTACAACCTTTACTTCCTTCCTTAGATAATACAAAGAATAACAGAGTCCCACATAGATGCTAATGACAAGCCTTTATAAAAGTACTAGGTGAAATGCATCTTTGAGGATTTTCTTCCAAGGAAAAGCAAACTGAAGCTGCATTATTTCAGTGTAGTGGAGACTGGGATTTAGAAGGGGAGCAGAACAAGGGGAGAGCCTTTACAACTTACCAAGTCAGTTAGCCCAGCTAAAGCAAAAACTCCTAATGCAATATTAAAATCTTCTTCAATAATCAAATAGCCCAAAACTGGGGCCAAGCCAATCCTCGTCATTGACAACATATTTGGGATTGTCCATGGGTTTTCATACTGAAACATAAAGACAACAAAATTTAAATTAAATACTATAAATTCATACTTTAAATAACTATATACACTGGAAAATACACACCAGCAACTTATAGGTATGTCACGTACCCAAACACAGACTGAAGTACTGACTATATATAGATTTTCTTACTAGAGAGAAGGTATAAAAATATCATATAAGTCAAGATTGTAATACACGACTTCACAATTAGAATTCAACACTAAAAACATACTGCTTTTAAAAATGAAACTTCAACACTGCAAATCAACTATATCCAATAAAATTTTTTTTAAAGGCTTACTTTCCCTTTATACAAAATAAAAAATTTTTAGAAGTGAAACTTCAGGAAAATCTTATACTTCAAGTAGACAAACAGTCTAGAAAGTGTCAGAAAAAAAGCCAAATTATCAACCATGGGCATTCTGGCTAAAAAACATTTATTGCAAATAACCTCTCCTCACTCTTCTATACATACCCATTAAAAGACTGCTAAATGCCATACACAGTGTTTGGAGATATGAATGAAGAGGGGTTAAAAACACCTAACTCCATAACATCATCACTAAACTGGAAAGTTGCTGGAAGAAAATGGAACAAGGAATAGTGACTGAAATCCTTGGGAAATCTGTTCAAAATAGCCACAGCAATGTTAAGATCCCCAACCAGAAGCTTAGGGCTTTCACAACTTCCCTATGGGAGCTTCATGATTCCTTGAAACTTCATTGGGAGGCAAGGTGTCTGAAGCTGGCACCAACAAAAGGGCACCGTGGCAGCTGCTCTAAAGAACATTACTTTCTTGCCAAAACAAAATCTGTTTCACGAAAGGGTACTTCAACTTTAAAGAACTAAGACACATTGCACAAAACTGGGTACAGAAATAATACAGAGAAAATGTCATTTCCTAAAGGTTAGTTTCTCCACTGAGTCAAGACTGCCAGTTTTATCTCATGGGACTATCTCCTCACAAGATAACCCTATTTAACCTCTTTCTCAATTTGTCTGAATCTTAATCTTTTAGAAAATAACAGCATCCACTTCTAAAGACCTGTTTTAAAATACCTTGAACCGTTCTGTAAGAAAAGGCAATTCTCTAATGATACTAAGCTTGTGTTTATAAACAGAACCTGGCAAGAAATGTTCACCTCAGCATGGAAGGATAATGGGGTTTTGGGGGTCAGGGAGCAGAATACTGTCACTAAAGCTACAGAAAAATTCAAATTTTCTGGGAAACAATCAGCACTACAAACCTCTACTGGAGGACCTTTTATTGAAGGTAAACAATATTAATTAAATGGACTCATTCTTGAAACATTCCAAACTCAAGTTCAAAGGTCCAAGTGTTCAGAGTCCAGAAAAAAAAGATAAGTCTGTTGACGATACTGCAGTACAGATAAATCAAACACTGATCCAGTATAATAGCAACTCACTGAGGAGGGAAGGGGAGGGTACAGTTCATGATTGAGAAAAGGGAAACACAAAGCAAAAGGTCAGAATACAGAGGGCCAAAATTCATAACAGAGATGCCCATGGGACAAAATTAAAGACACAGCTGCAAACAACCACATCATTTCATTTGGTGAATTAATAAACCAGACTGAATGTTCCTGGAACTATGAAAAGGATTCTTTTTAGCTCCACACAAAATATTTCAGTTAAAATACCTCATTAATTTCTAATTATTAAATTTGCAAACGTTTCTAAACTAAAATTAAGAGAGCTAATCTCAGATTACCCAACCAGATAACCTGTGGCATACTCGACCAACTACTGCCGTTCTGGGAAGGACTTCAGCCAGGATATGGCAACCTCAAAGCATCCAGCATTCAAACCCCAACATGCTTTAGCTATTAATGGAGCTGAGACCCCTGCCAGGATGTGGCCAACCCAACCCATGCTGTACAACTGATGAAAGCAGCACAGGGGCCCACTGAAGACATAACAATTGAAGATGTAATAATTGCATGAGTCTTGCTACATGACATCAAAAGCTCTCCCACACTCATGCTCTAATGTCTTCTGTTTGGTCAGTATTTCAACAGGTGAGCAGACAAATATTTTCCTCCTTTACCTCAGAAAGTCTTAATCTTTTTCTATAATTAGAGGTTAAAAGATCTTTTAATAACGATCTAAATTAGTTATCCTTCATTCTACACAATGTTTAAAGTTACCAAAGGTCAAATGGTAGTTAACCAAACCTGCACAAGCAAACAAAGGCCTGTATATATTTTTGAAGACGCTCACAGACTTGCCTTAAACAGTGGGGATTCGCTTCATAAAATTTAAAATGGGCTTTTAAAAAGATAAGTGAAGGCTATTTTTACCAATGCAATATCCAGAGGAGCGTCCAGCTACAGGTGAGGATAGAGGGGGAGGAGAGGATTCTAACTTGACCACTGAGACGCAAAGAGGATCAGGCTGGTACCGCTGATACTCGTCCCGACCAAATGACCTACCCGTAACTTCTCTTCAGGGAACGGTTTAAAAGTTCTGAAATGGAAGCATCGGACCTGACCAGCCAGGGCACGTTATTCGTGTCCGGGACCGAACCCGCCGGAGCCGTCGCCTCTCCGTCTCCTCCTTGGTACGTACCAGGTTGGAGGCGCTCGTCGGGCCCCACTGGCCACGTCGGGCCTCAACAGCAGCGTCCTCTCCGGTCGCGGGCCCGGAGGCTGCCTTCTCCGTGCCCGAGCAGTGGGCTCGCGGGCTAGCCCCAGGCAGCCGCAAGCCGAGCGCAGCCGGGCGCAGCCACCAGCGCTCAGCCAGGAAGCCCAGGCAGCCGGACGCGGGCGGCAGCAGAGCCCCGCGGGCGCGCCCCTTTCCCGGCCGCGCTCCCGGTGCCCACGCGGCGACGCGCAGGGCCCCCCAAGAGGCGCGCGCCATCCGCGAAGCCAGCATGACCGTGTTGGCGCTCGAGGGGGGACGCAGTCGGCGAGAGCTCAGCAATCTAGGGCACTGGCGAACCGCTTCCTCATCAACTCCCCGCAATATTGGAGAAGATCGACGGCCTCCATCCTGGTTCTCAAACCCCAACACGCTATCTTATACAGGTGGCCTCGGATCGCCAAGGACGGAAGCCTTCGCGACGCTTTTGCGACACCGTCGCCGCTGGGCTTACGAGCGCCCCCGGCGGCGGCGGCACTCGGGCGCCGTTAGGCCTCGCGGGCTGAGAAGGAGGTTTTTCGTGCAGCCACTGTCAGCCCGCCCACCGGCTTCGGGGTGGGTGGGAAGGCGAGGGGAGGAGCGCGCAAACCCGACGACCGCGCGGCAGTTGTGGCTGGTATAGGGCAGAAGTCGTCTCCGGTCCTGCCCCGAAACCAAAGGTGTGCGCGGCTCTGGAAGGAGGCGTTGGGGGGTGGGGCGCTTCGTGAGAGGTATAAATATTACTGAAATACCTAGTACGGAGGAAATATTTAATACTAGCTGTCTGTTCTTTTCCCTCTTTTGAGCTGTCCATATGCCAAAGATACGGGTATTAGAAACTGTCAATAATAGCAATTATTATTCGTTTCCTGAAAAAAAGTAGCCAAGCTAGAGTGCATCATCCTGTTTAATTCAACAACTTTAAGATGGCACTAATTACTAGTTAATATAGAAATTATACATTATACTGATTCAGTTCAGTTCAGTTCAGTTCGGTCGCTCAGTCGTGTCCGACTCTTTGCGACCCCATGAATCGCAGCACGCCAGGCCTCCCTGTCCATCACATCACCATCTCCCGGAGTTCACTCAGACTCACGGCCATCGAGTCCGTGATGCCATCCAGCTATCTCATCCTCTGTCGTCCCCTTCTCCTCCTGCCCCCAATCCCTCCCAGCATCAGAGTTTTTTCCAGTGAGTCAACTCTTCGCATGAGTTGGCCAAAGTACTGGAGCTTCAGCTTTAGCATCATTCCTTAACAAGAAATCCCAGGGTTGATCTCCTTCAGAATGGACTGGTTGGATCTCCTTGCAGTCCAAGGGACTCTCAAGAGTCTTCTCCAACACCACAGTTCAAAAGCATCAATTCTTCGGCGCTCAGCCTTCTTCACAGTCCCACTGTCACATCCATACATGACCACTGGAAAAACCATAGCCTTGACTAGACGGACCTTAGTCAGCAAAGTAATGTCTCTGCTTTTGAATATACTGTCTAGGTTGGTCATAACTTTTCTTCCAAGGAGTAAGCGTCTTTTAATTTCATGGCTGCAGTCACCATCTGCAGTGATTCTGGAGCCCAAAAAACTAAAGTCTGACACTGTTTCCACTGTTTCCCCATCTATTTCCCATGAAGTGATGGGACCGGATGCCATGATCTTCGTTTTCTGAATGTTGAGCTTTAAGCCAACTTTTTCGCTCTCCTCTTTCACTTTCATCAAGAGGCTTTTTAGTTCCTCTTCACTTTCGTGCCATAAGGGTGGTGTCATCTGCATATCTGAGATTACTGATATTTCTCCCAGCAATCTTTATTCCAGCTTGTGTTTCTTGCAGTCCAGGGTTTCTCATGATGTACTCTGCATATAAGTTAAATAAGCAGGTGACAATATACAGCCTTGACATACTCCTTTTCCTATTTGGAACCAGTCTGTTGTTCCATGTCCAGTTCTAACTGTTGCTTCCTGACCTGCATACAGATTTCTCAAGAGGCAGGTCAGGTGGTCTGTATTCCCATCTCTTTCAGAATTTTCCACAGTTTATTGTGATCCACACAGTCAAAGGCTTTGGCATAGTCAATAAAGCAGAAATAGATGTTTTTCTGGAACTCTCTTGCTTTTCAATGATCCAGCGGATGTTGGCAATTTGATCTCCTCTGCCTTTTCTAAAACCAGCTTGAACATCAGGGAGTTCACGGTTCATGTATTGCTGAAGCCTGGCTTGGAGAATTTTGAGCATTACTTTACTAGCATGTGAGATGAGTGCAATTGTACAGTAGTTTGAGCATTCTTTGGCATTGCCTTTCTTTGGAATTAGGATGAAAACTGACCTTTTCCAGTCCTGTGGCCACTGCTGAGTTTTCCAAATTTGCTGGCATATTGAGTGCAGCACTTTCACACCATCATCTTTCAGGATTTGAAACAGCTCCACTGAATAGTGATGTTTTCTAAGGCCCACTTGACTTCACTTTCCAAGATGTCTGGCTCTAGATTAGTGATCACATCATCATGATTATCTTGGTCGTGAAGATCTTTTTTGTACAGTTCTTCCATGTATTCTTGCCACCTCTTCTTAATATCTTCTGCTTCTGTTAGGTCCATTCCATTTCTGCCCTTTATCGAACCCATCTTTGTATGAAATGTTCCCTTGGTATCTCTAATTTTCTTGAAGAGATCTCTAGTCTTTCCCATTCTGTTGTTTTCCTCTCTTTCTTTGCATTGATTGCTAAAGAAGGCTTTCTTATCTCTTCTTGCTATTCTTTGGAACTCTGCATTCAGATGCTTATATCTTTCCTTTCCTCCTTTGCTGTTCGCCTCTCTTCTTTTCACAGCTATTTGTAAGGCCTCCCCAGACAGCCATTTTGCTTTTTTGCATTTCTTTTCCATGAGGATGGTCTTGATCCCTGTCTCCTCTACTATGTCACGAACCTCATTCCATAGTTCATCAGGCACTCTATCAGATCTAGGCCCTTAAATCTATCTCTCACTTCCACTGTATAATTATAAGAGATTTGATTTAGGTCATACCTGAATGGTCTAGCGGTTTTCCCTATTTTCTTCAATTTGAGTCTGAATTTAATAATAAGGAGTTCATGATCTGAGCCACAGTCATCTCCTGGTCTTGTTTTTGTTGACTGTATAGAGCTTCTCCATCTTTGGCTGCAAAGAATATAATCAATCTGATTTCAGTGTTGACCATCTGGTGATGTCCATGTGTAGAGTCTTCTCTTGTGTTGTTGGAAGAGCGTGTTTGCTATGACCAGTGCATACTGATTATTGATATATTATTACATTATTGGTATTTATTAATATTGCAATGTTACAGGACTGTCTTCTTGTTGAGTTCTATGTCAAAGTGAATTTGAATGGTTTTTGTGGCCTCTGAACCATTCCCTTCTGCTCTGTGATGACAGACCCACACTGAAGATCATCTTAAACTTAGTTCAGAGTGGCTTAGGAATTTGAGGGGCTTCACTCATAGCTCAGTTGGTAAAGAATCTGCCTGCAGTGCAGGAGACCTGGGTTCGATCCCTGGGTAGGGAAGGAGAAGGAAATGGCAAGCCACTCCAGTATCCTTGCCTGGAAAATCCTATGGACAGAGGAGCCTGGTGGGCTGCATGCAGTCCACGGGGTCGAAAAGAGTTGGGCATGACTGAGCAACTAACACTTCTAGGAATTTGAACGTCATTGTAAATCTGAGTATTTATCAAAAGAAATCTTAAGCTTCTTACACAGGTATTGAAATACTGATATTGAGAGAAAAAATGAAAATGTACCTACTAGAAATGTAAAAAGGATCATTAAAAAACAATGGAATTAGAATCAAATACCATATATAGACTTTCTGGATAATCCTCTCAAGGGGGAGTGGGCAGTATTTCAGCCTCCTATCCTTTCCACTGGGTGAATTGCCTTTACTTTTTAAATTTTGTCCTTGTTTAGGAGACTTTCTAGTTGTCTGGAGATTTTTTTCTTCTCTGTGCTCCATGAAGTTCAGTCCCACTGTTTCTGCCTCTAGTAGTTGCCATGAGAACATGATCTTTTTGTGTGTGTGTCTGTGTGTTGAGTCTTAATTATGGCACGTGGGATCCTCTTTGGTTTTGTGGGATCTTTGCCACCCAGCGACTCCAGTTGTGTCCTGTGACAGACTCCAGAAGGTGTGGAGTTAGTTGCTCTGTGGCATGTGGGATCGTGATTCCCCTACCAGGGTTCTAACCCATTCATACCCCCTGTTTTGCAAGGCGGATTCTTAATCAGACCATCAAGGAGGTCCCAAACATGATTTTACTTGCTTTTCTCTTTATATATTTTTTCCCTTTCTTGCTCTGATAGGTTTTATTTCTACTCCGTTTGGTGTTTATCTCATCTCACTTTTCTGAATTCTAGTTTAATGTTTAATTATTCAACCTCTTGGAGAAGGAAATGGCAACCCACTCCAGTACTCTTGCCTGGCTACAGTCCATGGGATCGAAAAACTTCACTATTCAACCTCTATACAGTGAAGTGAAGTTGCTCAGTTGTGTCTAGCTCTTTGTGACCCCATGGACTGTAGCCTACCAGGCTCCTCCCTCCACGGTATTCTCCAGGCAAGAGTACTGGAGTGGGTTGCCATTTCCTTCTCCATGGCATCTTCCCAACCCAGGGATCGAACCCAGGTCTCCCACATTCCAGGCAGACACTTTAACCTCTGAGCCACCAGGTAACCTCTGTACAGTGCTATCAGTCCATCTGATCTTATCTAATCCTTTTCTTATCTAATCTTGTTTGTTGTTGTTAGTCACTGAAGTGAAGTGAAGTGAAGTGAAGTCACTTAGTCGTGATCTGACTCTTTGCGACCCCATGAACTGTAGCCTACCAGGCTCCTCCGCCCATGGGAGTCTCCAGGCAAGAATACTGGAGTGGGTTGCCATTTCCTTTTCCAGTTAGTCCCTGAGTCATGTCCAACTCTTTGCAACCCCACTAGGCTCCTCTATCCATGGGATTTCCCAGGCAAGAATACTGGAGTGGGTTGCCATTTCCTTTTCCATATCTAATCTTAAAGTGAAAGTGTTAGTTGCTCAGTCATGTCCCACTCTTTGCTACCCCATGAACTGTAGCTCACCTGGCTCCTCTGTCCATGGAGTTCTCCAGGCAAGAATACTGGAGTGGGTTGCATTGCCTCTTCCAGGGGATCTTCCCAAACCAGGGATTGAACCTAAGTCTCTTGCATCTCCTGCATTGCAGGCAGATTCTTTACTGTCTGAGCCACTAGAGAAGCCCCATCTAACCTTAAACATCTTTCTGATCTTCATTATTTCTCTAATATTTTCTTCATTTTTCTAAATTCTAGTTTAATTTTAATTATTTATTCCACTTTAGTACAATAGTATCAATTTATGGCTATCTGGTTTTATCCCAGGCCATCAAGAATGATACCATCAAGAATAACACCTGAGCTCTTCATTTAGTTGCCTTATTGTTTGGAAATATAGCCTTTTGCTTAATAGGCAAAAATAGTCACAAAAATTAAACCGTGAAATAATTCATGGTTTTCTTTAAAATCCAATTTCTTGTGTTTTGTATTTTCTTTTTTATTGTATTCTGTTAAAATACAATTTCTTTATATGTGTTCGTGTATAGTTCCATGTATGGAATCACTTTATACTGAATTGTAAGTTTTTAAAATAGAACTTTTGTCTACTCTCTGTGTAGGGATTTCATTTGTTGTTTAGCCACTAAGTTGTGAGCAACCAGAAACCCTATAATTTCATTGCTCTTCTGTTTTTCACTACAGTATAAAATTAGAGAAAAAGTTAACAAATGAAATAAAACTCCAAATAAAATAAAACTAACACATTAAATATAATGGACTAGGAAATGGGGACGTGTCAGTCAAAGGGTACAGTTCAGTTCAGTTCAGTTGCTCCGCCATATCCGACTCTTTCCAACTACGTGGACTGCAGCACGCCAGGCTTCTCTGTCCATCACCAACTCCCGGAGGTTGCTCAAAGTCATGTCCATCAGGTTGGTGATGTCATCCAACCATCTCATCACTGTCATCCTCTTCTCCTGCCTTCTATCTTTCCCAGTACTGGGGTCTTTTTCAGTGAGTCAGTTCTTCCCATCAGGTGGCCAAAGTATTGGAGCTTCAGCATCAGTTCTTCCAACGAATATTCAGAATTGATTTCCTTTAGGATTAACTGATTTGATCTCCTTGCTATCCAAGGGACTCTCAAGAGTCTTCTCCATCACCACAATTCAAAAGTATCAATTTTTCGGTGCTCAGCTTTCTTTATGGTCCAAATCTCACATCCATACATGACTACTGGAAAATCCATGGCTTTGACTATATGGATCTTTGTCGGTAAAGTAATATCTCTGCTTTTTAATATGCTGTCTAGGTTGGTCATAGCTTTTCTTCCAAGGAGCAAGCATCTTTTAATATCATGGCTGCAGTCACCATCTGCAGTGACTTTGGAGCCCAAGAAAATAAGTGTCTCACTGTTTCCATTGTTTCCCCATCTATTTGCCATGAAGTGATGGAACTGGATGCCATGATCTTAGTTTTTGAATGTTGAGTTTTAAGCCAGCTTTTTCACTCTACTCTTTCACATTCATCAAGAGGCTCTTTAGTTCCTCTTTGCTTTCTGTCATAAGGGTGGTGTTATCTGCATATCTGAGGTTATTGATATTTCTCCCAGCAATTGTGATTCCAGCTTATGGTTCATCTAGTCTGGCATTTCACATGATGTACTCTGCATATAAGTTAAATAAGCCAGATGATAATATATAGCCTTGACGTACTCCTTTCCCAGTTTGGAACCAGTCCGTTTTCCATGTCCAGTTCTAACTGTTGCTTCTTCACCTGCATACAGATTTCTCAAGATGCAGGTGAGGTGGTATGGTAGTGCCACCTCTAAGAATTTTCCACAGTTCGTTGTGATCCATACAGTCAAAGGCTTTAGCATAGTCAATGAAGCAGAAGTAGATGTTTTTCTGGAATTCACTTGCTTTTCCTACGATCCAACGAATGTTGACAATTTGATCTGCCTTTTCTAAATCCAGCTTGAACATCTAGAAGTTTTCAGTTCACATACTGTTGAAGCCCAGCTTGGAGAATTTTGAGCATTACTTTGCTAGCATGTGAGATGAGTGCAATTGTGCAGTAGTTTGAACATTCTTTGGCATTGCGTTTCTTTGGGATTGGAATGAAAACTGACCTTTTTCCAGTCCTGTGGCTACTGCTGAGTTTTCCAAATTTACTGACATATTGAGTGCTACACTTTACCAGCATCATCTTTTAGGATTTGAAATAGCTCAACTGGAATTCCATCAACTCCACTAGTTTTGTTCATAGTGGTGATTCCTAAGGCCCACTTGACTTTGCACTCCACGATGTCTGGCTGTAGGTGAGTGATGACACCATCGTGGTTATCTAGTCATTAAGATTTTTTTTGTACAGTTCTTCTGTGTATTCTTGCCACCTCTTCTTGATATCTTCTGCTTCTGTTAGGTCCATACCATTTCTGTCCTTTATTGTACCCATCTTTGCATGAAATATTCCTTTGGTATCTCTGATTTTCTTGAAGAGATCTCTAGTCTTTCCCATTCTGTTGTTTTCCTCTATTTCTTTGCATTGATCACTGAGGCAGGCTTTCTTATCTCTCCCTGGTATTCTTTGGAACTCTGCATTCAGATGGATATATCTTTCCTTTTCTCCTTTGCCTTTCACGTCTCTTCTTTTCTCAGCTATCTGTAAGGCCTCCTCAGACAACCATATTGCCTTTTTGTATTTTTCTTTCTTGGGGATGGTTTTGATCACTGCCTCCTGTACAGTGTTATGAAACTCTGTCCATAGTTCTTCAGGTACTATATCAGATCTAATCCCTTGAATCTGTTTGCCATTTCTACTGTAGAATCAAAAGGGATTTGATTTAGGTCATATCTGAATGGTCTAGTGATTTTCCCTACTTTCTTCAATTTAAGTCTGAATTTTGCAAGAAGGAATTCATGATCTGAGCCATGATGAGCTCCCGGTCTTGTTTTTGCTGACTGTATAGAGCTTCTCCATCTTCAGCTGCAAAGAAGATAATCCATCTGATTTCGCTATTGACCATCTGGTGATGTCCGTGTGTAGAGTTGTCTCTTGTGTTGTGGCAGGAGGGTGTTTGCTATGACCAATGTGTTCTCTTGAGAAAATTCTGTTAGCCTTTGCCCTGCTTCATTTTTGTATTCCAAGGCCAAACGTGCCTGTTACTCTGGGTATCTGTTGACTTCCCACTTTTGCATTCCAGTCCCCTTTAATGCAAAGGACATCTTTTTTGGTGTTAGTTCTAGAAGGTCTTGTAGGTCCTCATAGAACCACCCAACTGCAGCTTCTTCAGCCTTAGTGGTTGGAGCATTAGACTTGGATTACTGTGATGCTGAATAATTTGCCTTGGAAATGAACAGAGATCATTCTGTCATTTTTGAAATTGCATGCAAGTACTGCATTTCAGATTCTTTTGTTGACTATGAGGGCTACTCCATTTCTTCTAAGGGATTCTTGCCCACAGTGTCTGAATTAAATTCACCCATTCTGGTCCATTTTATTTCATTTTCATTTTAAAATGTTTGTTCATTCTTGCCATCTCCTGTTTGATCACTTCCAATTTACCTCAGTTCATTTCAGGTTCCTATGCAATATTGTTCTTTACAGCATCTGATTTTACTTCCATCACCAGTCACATCCATAGCTGGGCATTGTTTTCGCTTTGGTTCAGCCTCTTCATTCTTCTTGGAGTTATTTCTCCACTCTTCTCCAGGGGCTATGTACCTACCAACCTGGCGAGTTTCCAATTATAAGATGAGTAAATTCTGGGACTCTTTAAGTGCAACATGTGACTGTAGTAAGCAATACTGTATTATATACTTCAGAGTTGCTTGGAGAGTAGATCTTAAGTATTCTCACTACATACATGCACTAATCCTAACCACTGGACTGCCTGGGAATTCCCAGTAGTAAAACACCTTTTAAGTAATAGCGAGATTTTTTAACATTAACGTATGACTTGCTTGTTGTTGTTGTTGTTGTTCCATTTCCCCTCGTCAAATATTTAAGAATCTTGTTTTTCTTTTCTATAGAATAGAAAGACCTGTTTTAATGTTATCATCTATTCAGTCCATTTCAGGACAAGTGACTGAATTTTTTTAAAATAATTTTATTTACTTATTTATGTTTGGCTGTGCTGGGTCTTTGTTGCTATGTGCTCTTTTCTTTAGTTGTGGTAACCTGGGGCTACTCTCTACTTGTGGTGCACGGGCTTCTCACTGCGGTAGCTTGTCTTGCTGTGGAGCATGGGCTCCATGGTGTGCTAGCTTCAGTAGTTGTGGCACACGTGCTTAGTAGTTGCAGGTTCCAGGCTCTAAAGCATAGGCTCAATAGTTGTGAACACAGGCTTAGCTGCTCCACAGTATGTGAGATCTTGCTAGACCAGGGATCAAACCTAGGTCTCCTGCGTTAGCAGGCAGATTCTTCACGACTGAGTCACCAGAGCCCCTCTGGACAGTAGAGAATCTGCCTGCAATTCAGGGGACCTCGGTTCTATCCCTAAGTCAGGAAGATCTCCTGGAGAAGGGAATACCCTTTCCAGTGTTCTTGCATGGAAAATTCCATGGACAGAGGAGGCTGGTGGGCCACAGTCCCTGGGGTCGCAATGAGTGGGACATGACTAAGCAACTGAGCACACACACCAGGGAAGCCCATGACTGAACTTTGAAAGGTGATAAACACCTTCTTCATACTCCCTTCTCCAGTGGAAAAAATTTAAACCAATACTATAGGTTCCTTCAGTGGCTTACTTCTGAGAGAAATCTTCAAATGTGAGCACAAGATAATTTTTCCTCCACAGTGAATACTCAGCACTTCAGTTAATATTAAAAGGGTTGTATAATACCTTCAAATTGAATACAGTATGAGAATTTTGTTTTTTTAAAGTGTTTTGAAGGTGGTAAATATTCTTTAGCATTTAATTTTATACCTCATGGGGCTTCCCAGATGTCTCAGTGGTAAAGAATCTGTCTGCAGTGCAGGAGATGAGTTCGATCCCTGGGTCAGGAAGATTCCCTGAAGAAGGAAATGGCAAGTCATTCCAGTATTCTTGCCTGAGAAATCTCGTGGACAGAGGAGCCTGGCAGACTACATTCTGTGGGGTCACAGAAGAGTCAGACATGACTTAGAAACTAAACAACATACGTACTTCATTTCCTTAAAAACTTAATGGTTTGTTAGTCCTCATATTTTTAGAAACCATGTCTCTGTTAGAGGGAAGAACTGACTCTATGTTGTTTCTTTAACCTTTAACTGGATCTAATTCTTTTACTTTAACCTTTCCTTCCCCGTTGTTTTTGTTTACTAAAAGGATACTATCCATACATGATGGTCTTCCCCTGGGAATGCTGCCCTTCTGCTTGAATGGTAAACCAAAATGCCTTTGTTCAGGACTCTGTCACCTATGTATGGCTACAGGAGGGAAGAAATTAAGACATTCCTTACCCAAAGCTACCCATTCCCAGAGATATTTGTGAGATTAATGGCCTCTTTTTCTTTTCCTCCCCACTTCCACCCCGTTCCATGAAAGAGCCTGGCATCCAGACTCTGATAAGATAATTATTTTGAGAAGGAAATGGCAACTCAGTCCAGTATTCTTGCTAGAGAATCCCATGGACAGAAGAACCTGGCAAGCTATAGACCATGGGGTCTCAAAGAGTTGAACAGACTGAGCAACTATACTCACTCACTTTGAGATGTTAGCCTAATATCTTCTGTATCTGCTGGCTTTCCAAATAAAGTCGTATTCCTTGCCTCAGCGTCTCATCTCTTGGTTAATTGGCCTGTCGTGTGGTGAGCAAAGAAAGCTTGGACTCAGTAATACATTTGGCTTAGCCAGCCAGGAGCCTTGGTGCTCCTGGCTAGCCAGCCAATCAGGGAATATTAGAGAGAGGCGATGAGAAAGTAAAGTAAAAAGGGCCTTCAGTCTTACAAAGCATGTCTGGGAATGGCCAGAATCAGGAAAAGGATGTGTTAATCTCTTCTTGCTTGCAGTCATTCACAGGTGGGCAGGGTCAGACTGTCTCTCAACAGAACAAAGGCACTTTAGTTTAAGGGTCAGGCAGAGGGGCAGGGTTCTCTGAGGCAGGCCACAATGTATGATTATAATAACAAAGCCAGCAAAAAGAGCAAGTTAAAAAGACTTGCTGGAGTCAGAATTGCTTCTTCACTGCAACATTCAGAGCCTGATAAAAATTTTGGAAGAGGCCTTCTCCTCTAAGCTAAATGAGTAAAACTTTCCAACATAGGTAAATGGATATCTCAGTCCCTCAGTATCATTGAGATAGCCACCCAATTTTTGAAAAAAGAAAAAACTGTACTTGTTTTACTGTTCTAGTCTTTACAGGACCAGAAGTGTGGCTTCAAAAATAGCTTGAATTTGTTGTATGTCATAGCAGTAACAAAGCTACTTTGTTAGTTGCATTTTAATCAGATTTAAACGGCGTTAAGTCTTTTATCAGACAGTTATGGTTTCACTCCCATGCTTTTGCAAAAATGCCTCCTCTTCAGGAAGATTTGTAAAAAGGACGGTTGGATAAATGCAAGTTTCTGACTTTCCAACTATGATGCTGAACTGGGTAAGAAATTGAAGAATTCTAATGGGAAACCTGAAGGCTTCATAAAACTGTTAACAGAAAGAATTAGTTTTACATGGCACTAAGTGAACTGGTTGGCAGAGTAATGTCTCTGCTTTTCAATATGCTATAATTAGGTTGGTCATAACTTTTCTTCCAAGGAGTAAGCGTCTTTTAATTTCATGGCTGCAGTCACCATCTGCAGTGATTTTGAAGCCCCCAAAAATAAAAGTCTGACACTGTTTCCACTGTTTCCCATCTATTTCCCATGAAGTGATGGGACCAGATGCCATGATCTTAGTTTTCTGAATGTTGAGCTTTAAGCCAACTTTTTCACTCTCCACTTTCACTTTCATCAAGAGGCTTTTTAGTTCCTCTTCACTTTCTGCCATAAGGGTGGTGTCATCTGCATATCTGAGGTTATTGATATTTCTCCCGGCAATCTTGATTCCAGCTTGTGCTTCTTCCAGCCCAGCGTTTCTCATGATGTACTCTGCATATAAGTTAAATAAGCAGGGTGACAATATACAGTCTTGATGTACTCGTTTTCCTATTTGGAACCAGTCTGTTGTTCCATGTCCAGTTCTAACTGTTGCTTCCTGACCTCCATATAGGTTTCTCAAGAGGCAGGTCAGGTACTCTGGTATTCCCATCTCTTGAAGAATTTTCCACAGTTTATTGTGATCCACACAGTCAAAGGCTTTGGCATAGTCAACAAAGCAGAAATAGATGTCTGTCTAGTCAAGGCTATGGTTTTTCCAGTGGTCATGTATGCATGTGACAGTTGGACTGTGAAGAAAGCTGAGCGCCGAAGAATTGATGCTTTTGAACTGTGGTGTTGGAGAAGACTATTGAGAGTCCCTTGGACTGCAAGGAGATCCAACTAGTCCATTCTGAAGGAGATCAACCCTGGGATTTCTTTGGAGGGAATGATGCTGAAGCTGAAACTCCAGTACTTTGGCCACCTCATGGGAAGAGTTGACTCATTGGAAAAGACTCTGATGCTGGGAGGGATTGGGGGCAGGAGGAGAAGGGGGCAACAGAGGATGAGATGGCTGGATGGCATCACTGACTCGATGGACGTGAGTCTGAGTGAACTCTAGGAGTTGGTGATGGACAGGGAGGCCTGGTGTGCTGCGATTCATGGGGTCGCAAAGAGTCGGACGTGACTGAGCAAATGAACTGAACTGAACTGAAGTGAACTGGTAAATATGGTTATAATTTTTATGGTTTCTATCTAAAAAAAAAATTACTGATTTAAATCTGTGTTTTGCAGGTGTAAAGAAAACCTTCTCCTTAAACCAATTATGACTTACAGTAATTTGGGAAAGCAGAATTGAAACATTTAGCTTTTTGTCTCTACCTGGTTGATCCTGCCAGTAGCATATGCTTGTCTCAAAGACCTTTGAGATGTACAACTGATAGGGTGAAACTGCGGATAGTTCATCAAATCAGCGATGGCTCCTTTGTCGTTCAGTTATTGAAACTAGATTATAATAATAGTTAATAGAACTCATTATACTAATTGTTCTTTTAATTTGTTTTTTGTTTTCAAATTGTTTGTGCTTTGTGTCTCCTTGCTGCACTGAGTCATGGTCAGTGTAACTGGCTGCATTACTTATATCCTGTCTAATTTATGAGTGTTATCTTTTACAGTACTCAGTGTGTAACGAGGCCTGCAACAAAACTTACATGGCTAAACATCTTTAGAAAATAGGTCACATTTATAATATAAAGTTGTCATAATAGTGTGATTCTAGGTGTCTCCTGGATCTAGTCCTTGGGGTTGCAATGAGTGGGACATGACAAAATCCAGAGAATCTCTATTAATAGGGTCCAGTCCAAAATTTAGGACCTAGAGTGACATATCAAGAATCTGGGATGAACCTTCCAGCTTTTTGGGAAAAGCTTTGATCATGAAATGTCTCCCAAATATTAGTCAAATTCCTTACCAAGAGTGGAGGACCTTAAAAATGTAATCAGTGTTTATAGCCCTCCAGTGTAAGCTGGTGAGTCCTGAGGAAACTCCAGGAGAAAAATGCCTGACATCTAGCAGCCATCAGACTGCAGCCACATCCTTGAGATATGGGATACAGGCTCCCACGAAGCTGGGGTACATATTGAGGAAATGATATCTGTGAGCCCAGATTCTTGCATCTTCCCATACACAGAAAAGTGCTAAATTGCTTAAATTGATGTGCTGCCTCCCAAGTTTGAAGTCCTCAAAATTCCTGCCAAATAAAATATAACTCTTAACTTTTAAGTTGTAAATATTTTTTAATTCTGTAGGTGTAAGTAAATGAGACACTTCCGACATACAAATAAAGCAGGCAACATTTTTTTTTTTGGCTGCACTGGGTCTTCATTGCAGTGCAAGAGCTTCTCATCATGGAGGTTTCTCTTGTGGCACAAAGGCTCAGTAGTTGTGGCACACAGGCTTACTGCTTCACAGCATATGGAGTCTTCCTGGACTAGGGATTGAACCCATGCCCCCTGTACCGGCAGACAGATTACTCTCCACTGCACCACCAGGCTAGTCCAAGAAGCAATATTTGGAACATTGGCACTGATGGCAGACATGCTCAGAGAGATCCATATGACAAGACACAACAGGAAACAATTAGAACAGTCATTGCTTCTTTTTCCGCAAGATTGTGAAATGGTCGTTGACAGTGGGAAATGGTTACAGAGAAGAACTGACTCTATGTTGGATCTGTTTTTTTACTTTAACCTTTCCTCCCCATTGCTTTTGTTTACTAAAAGGATACTGTCCACACATAGTGGTCAGCTTGGGGAACCCTGCCCTCTGCTTGAGTGTTAAACCAAAATGCCTTATTCAGGACCTTGTTCACATGTGAATGGCTACAGGAGAGAAGAAATTAATACATACCCTCCCCGAGGCTAGCCATTCCAGGAGATATTGTAAGATTTGTTGTTGTTGTTTACTTGCTAAGTTATGTCCAGCTCTTTTTTGACCCCATGGACTGTAGTTTGTCAGGCTCCTCTATCCATGGGATTTTCCAGGCAGCAATACTGGAGTGGGTTTCCCTTTCCAGGGGATCTTCCTGACCCAGGAATCCGAGTCTCCTGCATTGACCGGTGGATTCTTTACTACTGAGCCATTGGGGAGGCCCATTTGTAAAATTGTTGTTGCTGTGCAGTCACTAAGCCGTGTCCCCATGGACTCCATTATGCCAGGCTTCCCTTGTCCTTCATTATTTCTTGGAGTTTGCTTAAAATCATGTCCATTGTGTGATGCTATCCATCCATTTCATCCTCTGTTGCCCCCTTCTCCTTCTGCCCTCAATCTTTCCCAGAATCAGGGTCTTTTCCAATGAGTTGGCTCTTCCCATCAGTGGCCAAGTATTGCAGATTCAGCATCAGTCCTTCCAATGAATATTCAGGGTTGATTTCCTTTAGGATTGACTGGTTTGATCTCTTTGCAGTCCAACAGACTCTCAAGAATCGAATCTTCTCTAGCACCACAATTCACAATTCAAAAGTGTCAGTTCTTGGGTGCTCAGCCTTCTTTATGGTCCAAATCTCACATCCATACATGACTAGTGGAAAAACCATAGCTTAGAGTATATGGACCTTTGTAGGCAAAGTGGTGTCTCTGCTTTTTTATATGCTGTCATAGCTTTTCTTCCAAGAAGTAAGCATCTTTGAATTTCATGGCTGCAGTCACCATCTGCAGTGATTTTGGAGCCCAAGGAAATAAAATCTATCTCTGCTTCTACTTTTTCCCCTTCTATTTTCCATGAAGTGATGGGACCAGATGCCATGATCTTAGTTGTCTGAATGTTGAATTTTAAGCCAGCTTTTTCACTCTGCTATTTCACCCTCATTGAGAGGCTTTTGAGTTCCTCTTCACTTTCTGCCATTAGAGCAGTATCATCTGGGCATATCTGAGGCTGTTGATATTTCTCCCAGCAATCTTGATTCCAGCTTGAGCTTCATCCAGCCCAGCATTTCACATGATGTATTCTGCAAGTATAACCTTAACATACTCCTTTCCCAATTTTGAACCAGTTTATTGTTCCATGACTGGTTGTAACTGTTGCTTCTTGACCTGCATACAGGTTTCTCAGGAGACAGGTAAGGTGGTCTGGTATTCCATCTCTTATAAGAATGTTCAACAGTTTGTTGTGATCCACACAGTCAAAGGCTTTAGCACAATGAATGAAAAGTAGGTATTTTTCTGGAATTCCCTTGCTTTTTCCATGATCCTATGAATGTTGGCAAATTGATCTCTGGTTCCTCTGCCTCTTTGAAACCCAGCTTGTATGCCTGTAAGTTCTTGATCCACATACTGCTGAAGCCTAGCTTGAGGGATCTTGAGCGTCACCTTGCTAACATGTGAAATGACTACAGATGTACACTAGTGTGAACATTCTTCGGTATTGCCCTTCTTTGGGATTGGAATGAAAACTGACCTCTTCCAGTCATGTGGCCACTGCTGAGTTTTCCAAATTTGCTGACATATTGAGTGCTATACTTTACCAGCATCATCATTTAGGATTTGAAATAACTCAGCTGGAATTTCATCACCTCCACTAGCTTTGTTCATAGTAATGCTTCCTAAGGCCCACTTTGGAGAAGGAAATGGCAACCCACTCCAGTACTCTTGCCTGGAAAATCCCATGGACGGAGGAGCCTGGTAGGCTACAGTCCATGAGGTTGCAAAGAGTTGGACACGACTGAGCAACTTCACTCACTTCATACTTTATCACTGGAGAAGGAAATGGCAGCCCACTCCAGTATTCTTGCCTGGAGAATCCCATGGACAGAGGAGCCTGGTGGGCCATAGTCCATGGGGTCACAGAGAGTTGGACATGACTGAAGTGACTGACCACAAGGCCCATTTGCCTTCACACTCCAGGATCTCTGACTCTGGTTAAGTGACCAAACCATCGTAGTTATCCGTGTCATTAAGACCTTTTTTATATAGTTCTTCTGTGTATTCTTCCCATGTGTTATTAATCTCTTCTGCTTCTGTTAGATCCTTACCATGTCTGTCCTTTACTGTGCACATCTTTACATGAAATATTCCCTTGGTATCTCCAATTTTCTTGGAAAGATCTCCAGTCTTTCCCATTCTGTTGTTTTTCTCTATTTCTTTTCATTGTTCATTTAAGAAGGCCTTCTTATGTCTCCTTGCTAGTCTCTGGAACTCTGTATTCAGTTGGATATATTTTTGCCTTTCTCCTTTGCCTTTGGCCTCTCTTCTTTTGTCAGCTATTTGTAAGGCCTCTTTGTAAGACTACCACTTTGCCTTTTTGCATTTCTTTTTCTTTGGATAGTTCTGGTCACCACCTGCTGCACAATGTTATGAACCTCTGTGCATAGTTCTTCAGGCACTCTGTCTACCAGATCTAATCCCTTGAATTTGTCACCTCCACTGCAGAATCATAAGGGATTTGATTTAGGTCAGACCTGAATGGCCTAGTGGGTTTCCTTACCTTCTTCAATTTAAGTCTGAATTTTGCAAGAAGGAGTTCATGCTTTGAGCCACAGTCAGCTCAAATCATGTTTTTGCTGACTGTATAGAGCTTCTCCATCTTTGGCTGCAAAGAATA
The DNA here is from genome assembly GCF_016772045.2 of Ovis aries. Taxonomy (NCBI): domain Eukaryota; kingdom Metazoa; phylum Chordata; class Mammalia; order Artiodactyla; family Bovidae; genus Ovis; species Ovis aries. Next base: position 47,881,602 of record NC_056066.1, on the reverse strand, counting down.
TAACCAACCTGATTTCAGTGTTGACCATCTGGTGATGTCCATGTGTAGAGTCATCTCTTTTGTTGTTGCAAGAGGGTGTTTGCTGTGACCAGTATGTTCTCTTAGCACAAAACTCTGTTAGCCTTTGCCCTGCTTCATTTTGTACTCCAAGGCTAAACTTGCCTGTTACTCCAGGCATCTCTTGACTTCCCACTTTTGCATTCCATTCCCCTATGATGTAAAGGACATCCTTTTTTGGTGTTAGTTCCACAAGGTCTTGTAGGTCTTCATAGAACCATTCAGGTTCTTTGGCATTAGTGGTTGGGACAGAGACTTGAATTACATTGATACTGAATGATTTGCCTTGGAAACAAACTGAGATCATTCTTAGTTTTTGAGATTATACCCCATGACTGCATTTTAGATTCTTTTGTTGACATGAGGGCTACTCCATTTCTTCTAAGGGATTCTTGCCCACAGTAGTAGATATAATGGTCGTCTGAATTAAGTTCGCTCATTCTTGTCCAGTTTAGTTCACTGATTCCTAAGATGTCAATGTTTACTCTCGCCATCTCCCGCTTGAACACCTCCAATTTACCTTGACTTATGGACCTAACATTCCAGATTCCTACACAGTAATCGTTATATCACCAGACTTTATTTTCACCACCAGACATGTCCACAACTGAATATTGTTTCTGCTTCAGCCCACCTCTCTTTCTGGAGCTGTTTCTCCACTCTTCCCCAGTAGTATATTGGACATCTACCTACCTGGGGGGTTCATCTTTCTAGATTAACCTTGGATCCTAAATGCATGCATTCTAGATGTGGGAGAAACTGCACCATAAAGAAGCCACTGGTCTGGAGAAGATAATTCATCCTGTAGGACCGTACCCAGACTTGCTAGACATGATCAACTAGCTGGCAGCATAGCAGATTTTCCATTTTTCATTCCAGTGTTTGCTAAGACCAGGTGCTCTTAGATGGTGGGGTACATGGTAAAAACAGTACCTATGAACTTCAACCCATTGCCTTACTTTTTCAGTTTTAAAATGACTTCCTTAGTGAGAAATAATATGTGGGATATCCTGGTGGTAAATAAGTTCAGTAACGTCACATATGGCATTGCTGAAAGAAGTAAGGCAGCAAGAAGAGACCTATCCAAAATAAGCTCATCCTACTTCTGGAGAGAACAAATTGCTACCCTTTTGGGGTCCAGTGTAACTGATCTGTCACTGAGTGGTAAGCTCATCCCCCTGAAGTTTGGTGCTGTGTTGTCTCAGATGAGCGCTCTGTTGTCAAGTTAGACCCTCAGCAATGGTGAAGTCTAGGTCAGTTTTGTTAAAGGGATACTCATGTTGTTGAGCAGATGCCTAACTGCAACCCCTGGTCACAAATGGCTAGAGGAAGAGACTAGCTGACATCCATTTAGCTGTGAAACTCTGTTGGTGCACATTCAGGAGGATACAGGTGTTCTCAAACTCAGGAGTACATTCTGAGAAGCTTTTTCACAAGCCTCTTCCCCAGACTGACTGTCATGCATTCAGCAAGTATTTATTGAGTGCCTGTGAATGCAAGATACTGTTATAGGAACAGAGAGCTTTAAAGTGAAGATAATAGTTTAAAGTCCTTGTCCCCATGGGACTTACATTCTAGTGGGATAAAGAAACAGACATAAACAAGATGAATAAACTATGTAGTATATTAGATTGTCAACACAGAAGAAAGACAGGGTTGAGGGGAGTGCAATTCTAAACAGAATGCCAGGGAAGATGTCACTAAGAAGGTAATATTTGAATAATGACCCAAAGGAATTGAGGGGATGACCCACGTGGCCCTCTGGTTGAAAAGCATATCAGATTGAAGAAACAGCATATGCAAAGGCTCTTGGGTAAGAATGTGCCTGGTTTGTACAAGGACCAGCAAGACCAGTGTGACTGAAGCAGAGAGCATGAGGGAGGTGAGAACAATAGTTGAAATTAGAGTATGAGTTAAGTGCGGGTACAACCAGCTTGTTTGTTATCTGTCCTGACTGGCTAATCCATATGATGTATGCTTGCAGTTGTACCCACTGGGGAAAAATCCTTTTCTCAGTGTTCTTCAGAGCACTGCATTCTCCTTAGATTCCCTAATATGCCAGCAGATCACTTTTGGCTAGTGCCAGACTTAATGCAGTGCCATCTGTAAGCCAGGCTCAAATTGTTTCCCTCTCAGTCATCTAACTCCTACGTAAGGCCCCAGATATGGAAGGAGAGGGCAGTATGACAGGATCAGACACACTGGGAGTGCAAGTCACATTTCTGAAAATATACTGAGCCTTTGGGACCAACTTGGGCCTGTTCTTCCATATACAGCTTTCACTTTATGATGGGTGCCGCCACACCCACTCAATGTTATGACTTATGGATCAGAGAATACCTCTTAGTGTCCTGTGGCCAGTAGATGAGGGCTCAGTAGAAAGCCTGGAGCTGTTTCTGAAAAGGAGGTATAGTTATTTGCTGAAGAGTACCTGGCCTTATGCCAATCCAGGAAGCCTGTGTCATGATTGGCCTATGAGGACCTGCCTGGACCAGCCTCTGTAATATGACACAGAAACTTAGGGCAGCAACATCACAAAGATGTTTGCACTGCAGCCTGGACCAACTAGAGAGCATTCTCTTGCTCTGAGCCTATTTGGGTCCTGGACGCAATTCCAGTGTGTGGGGTGGAATTTTCCCAAACCACCAAGCAAATCTCTGGACATGAGCTGGATGTCCTACAATTTGACTCAGTTCTGACACTGTCAACTTGAAGATAGTATCAGATTCTACATGTGAAGGGCTCAGTCCTGTAAAACTGCCCTCCACTTCAAATGCAGATCCCAAACCCAGGTTATCTCTGCTTCTAATTGGCTGTACATCAGAGATTCCCACAAATCCCCTTGGTGGATTTCAGTAATTTGCTAGAGGACCTCACAGAACTTCAGAAACCCATTTACTCACTACAATAGTTATTTATTGTAAAAGGATGTAACTCAGGGACAGCCAGGTGGATGAGATGCATAGGGCAAGTTACGGTGGAAGGATGTGGAGCTTCCACACCCTTGCCCCAAAATCTCCACATGTTCACCAGCCCAGAAGCTCCCGAACCCTCTCCTTTTGGTTGTTAGTGGAGACTTCATTGTTGTTGTTCTTTAGTTGCTAAGTCAGGTCTGACTCTTTGCAACCCCATGGACTGTAGCTCGCCAGGTTTCTCTGTCCATGGGATTTTCCAGCAAGAACACTGGAGTGAGATGCCATTTCCTCCTCCGGGATCTTCCCTACCCAGGGATCAAACCCATGTCTCCTGTGTCTCCTGCATTGGCAGGTGGATTCTTTACCACTGAACCACCTGGGAAGCCTATACCCCTGCCTGACTATATCACCTCTCTTTACTCACCAGGGAAGGGGGGCACAGTTCCTGAGGTGCCAGCCTACTGTTCCCCCTTTGCCTGGCAAAGTAATAAAGCTGCTCTTTCTCCTCCATTACTGTGTCTCCATATTTCTTTTTGGCATTGGTGCACAGAGAGGCAAGATTTTGGCAACACCACTGTAAGATGGATTTAGGCCTAACTTCATTTGTTACCTGATTCCCATAGCTCCACCCCACCCTCCATTCAACTGTAATCTACAATGATGTTCTGAATTTCCCAGGACTAGTGTAAGCTCATCAGTAATATATCAAAGTTTTTGTTTTGATTCTAGACATAAGAGCTATTTACATATTAATTTAAAATTTATGGCTTTATTGCTTTGTGATGAGAGATTATCGGCTAATATTTTTACTTTTTAGAATTTAAGGTTTATTTGCAACTTCTATGCATATTTGAAAAGAAAGTATACTCTATCTCCAGGGTGCAGATTTTGATATTTATCAGTTGGATTCACCTCAATAATTATGTTACTCATTTCTTCCTTATTCTTTTTCATTTAAAAAAAATGAAGTATACTTGACATACAATATTACATGAATTACAGGTGTACAACATAGTGATTCACAATTTTTAAAAGTTATATTCTATTTACAGGTACTACAAAATATTGGTTATATTCCCTATGTTGTACATACATCCTTGGGGCTTATTTATTTTATGCATAAGAGTTTGTACCTCTTAATTCCCTAACTCTATCTTCCCCTTCCTCACTGGTAACCATTAGTTTTTGAAATATCTTCCTTTTTTGTTGTGGCCACATTTCATTTTTATATTCCACATATATGTGACATACAGTATTTCACTTTCTCTGATTTACTTAATATTCTTGAAATCCATCCATGTTGTTACAAATGGCAAAATTTCATTCTTTTTATGGCTAAGTAGTATTCCAGTGTGTGTGTGTATTGAGATATTTGAATTAGTGTGTATTTGAATTAGTGGGGCATATATATCTATACACACACACACACACACATACACACACACACACACACACAGATATATATATATAAATTCTCACACCCAGGATTGAAATTGCTGGGTTATGTGGTAGTTTTTTGAGACACCTCCATACTGTTTTCCATAGTGGCTGCACCAACTTACATTCCCCCACAACAGAGTATGAGGGTTCTCTTTTCTCCACATCCTTGCCAACATTTGTTGTGTTTTTTGATGGTAGCATTTCTGACAGGTGTGAGGTGATATATCACTGTGATTCTACATCTTGCATTTCTCTAATCATTAGCAATGTTGAACATTCTTTCGTGTCCCTGTTGGCCATCTGTGTGTCTTCTTTGGAAAACTGTCATGTCTTATTCCCATTTTTTAATCTATTTGTATTTGTGCTGTTGGGTTGTATGTGTTGTTTCTATATGTTGGACACTAATCCCTATCAGTCATATCATTTGCAAATACTTTCTTCCATTCAGTACACTGTCTTTCTGTTTTGTCGATGGTTTCCTTTGCTATACAAAAGCTTTTAAGTTTAATTAGGTCCCCTTTAATATTGGGTTGGCTAAAAGGTTTGTTCATTTTTTCCCTGTAAGATGGCTCTAGTAGCGCTTAGTTCTCTTTAACTTCATTCAAAACAATTTTGTTAGACTGTATTGTGACAGCTGTCATATCAGCGTGCAGGGCTTTTTAAAAAAATGGTGGATTTTTGTGTAGACATTTTAATGTTGAAGAGGGAAGAAAAAGGCAACATTTTCAGCATATTATGTTTTATTATTTCAAGAAAGATAAAAATGCAACTGAAATACAAAAAAGATCTTTGCAGTGTATGGAGAAAGTGTTGTGATTGACTGAACATGTCAAAAGTGGTTTGCAAAATTTCATGCTGGAGATTTGCTGGATGTGTGCCACAGTTGGGTAGACTAGTTGAAGTTGATAGCAATCAAATGGAGACATTAACATTGTTGAGAACAGTCAGCATCGTACCATGTGAGAGATGGGTGACATACTCAAAATAACCAGATCAAGCAAGGAAAATCATTTGCACCACCTTGGTTATTAAATTACTTTGATATTTGGATTCCACTGAAGTTAAGCAAAAACAAAACAAAACAAAAAACCTTTCTTGACTGTATTTCTGCATGTGATTGTCTACTTGAACATAATGAAAATATTCCATTTTTAAAACAAATTGTAACAGGTGATGAAAAGTGTTTCTGTACAATAATGTGGAATGGAAGAGATCATGGGGCAAGTGAAATGAACCACCACCAACCACACCAAAGGTTGGTCTTCATCCAGAGAAAGTGATATATATACAGTGCTATTGGAAAGGAGTCTTCTATGAAAAATGGCAGAAGGTAGTGGAACAAAATTGTGAATACACAGAAAAGTAAAAATTTAAGTTGAAAAAATGAAGTATGGCTAAGTTCGTTCACTGTTCACCTGAAACTATCACAACATTGTTTGTTAATTGCCTATACCCCAATAAAAATAAGTTTAAAATAGCAACAAGAAAAAAAGAAATTTAAGTTTAAAAAAGTGAATATTTTGTTCAATAAAGTTCTTGGTGAAAATGAAAAATGTGTCTTTTATTCTTTTAAAAAACCAAAGGAATTTTTTGGCCAACCCAATCATTTGGGTTTGTATCTCCTTTGTTTTAGGAAACATGTCAGAAAAATAATACTGCTATGACTTATGTCAAAATGAACTGCCTGTGTTTCCTTCTAGGAGGTTTCTGGTCTTATCTTTACATCTTTAATCCCTTTTGAGTTTATTTTTGTATGTGATATTATTAGAGTTTGTCTGCTTATTCTTAATTTTTGTCCACTTGACTACCATGAACTGAGAGAAGCAAACCAAAATCTCTTACTAATGAGTTTCTTCATTTCCTAGTATCTCTTATAGTTTCGGCTTCCTATTGCTATTTGGCACATATCCATAATAATTATTATTATGAATTGCTCTGCCTAGACTTATATTTTCCCTTAATAAAGCTTTGCCTTTTCATCTCCTTTTATAGTAAGATGACACCCTTGCTTTCTTTTTGTATTTTTCTGGCATATCTTTGTCCATAGTTTTATTTTCGACTTTGTGTAATTGACTTTGTTTTAGGTATAAGTTGCATCCAAGAGCTTGTTATTCCATCTGAAAGACTTTTGTTTCAATAGGTGAGTTTAGCCCATTTGCATTTATTGATTTGACATATTTGGGTTTAGGTTTACTTCTGTCATGAATATGATAGGCTTTTTTCTTAGTCCTAAAATCCACAATATAATGTTTTCTTGTTTTGCTTTGTATGTTTCTGTTCCAAAATTTGTGCCTGGGATTTATTTAAAACAGGAATAAGTTGACAGACATGAGACAACTGCCTTTGAGAGAATTTATTACTTATATTCCC